>NW_023339751.1:18262737-18272996 GCF_004916995.1 Morone saxatilis | reverse complement strand
CACACACACACACACACTAGCTCTTATAGGCAGTCCCAGGTCTTTGTTCCACTGAGATCCTCTTCAGTGCTAGAGAGGTCATACTTTTACAGGAAGTCACCCCCACAGAGGGCTGCCTCTTTCAGGAAGTGACTTGGTGGGACTATGTGGCGAGGGTGCCGGTGTCCACGGGGGGCATATCACTCCTGTCCACATGGGCCCATGCTCCACAGGAAGTAGGCCTGCTGTAAACCCAGTCACTTCCTCTTCCTCTGCCCATGTCCCGAAAGCCTTATCAAGGCTGTGTATGGGGAGGCTGATAGGACTACAAATCCCCCGCAACACCACATCCTGTGCCTATCAAGGACACATTGGCAAGGAGGAGGAAGTGGTGATGCAGCATTACTTTGGAGGGAGAATTTCTGAAAGGTTAATTTAATACTTAAGCTTGTGAAACAGAGGAGTTTGGGTGATATTAGAAGTGTGGATAGAGTCTGTAAACACTTGATCTCCACAGCAGCCAGTGCCATGTTTACTCATTAACATCAGCTAAAACCCTCAAATGTAAATGCAACAACCAAAAAAGAGTAGGTTGCTGCTCTGATAATGACTTATCCTGTTTTTCAAACCACCCCTTCAGTAACCTGAGCTTGTGGGTGCAGACCATATTTCACTCCTTCATAGTACTAAAACCTTCTGTTATTAAAAAAAAACCCTCACTGAAAGCTAATGTGCTATTATTAGCCAGTGCCACTGCAGGGTTAGCGTGCCTGTATTATCTAACTACATACTGCTGTTTGGCTGGCGCTGATAGGTTAGCATGAGTGGGAAAATCCTTGCGTATTAAAGGTGTTTATCAGAGGCTGTGTCGTTCAGATAGTCGCCATGTGGAAAAACGCACACCCATGCAAGAGCTGTACACGCAAGCTCTGAAAAATAAACTGGGAAACTTTAGTTTGGTTAATGGAACTGTACACTCCAAACATGGAGGCATGATTACAGACAAAACAGACTGATTGTTGGTACTGAAATGATACATTTCCACTTAATTTTAGTTAATTAAACTTGTGGCTTTGATCGGTTAGTTGGAGTTAAACAAGGTAGTGCTGCAAGATATAATTTTACAAAATTTAGCTCATCGGAATAGATGAGATCATTTGAAAGGATGTATTTTCCATAAATTCATCTTGTCTAGAAATGATACTGTGATACTGTAGCTTAGTGAAATGCGCCTGAATGTTAAGGAAGTGTCTTGGTGCTAAGAAAATTGATATTTTGATGGTTTATTAAAGGGCCTCCTCGAGTAAAACCAGTTTTCTTGTACTGAAAATGCATATTTTTACAGAATGTTAGTTGTTAGAATGTGTTGTTAGTCCACAAAAAACTTTAAATAGGATGTTTTTCCTTTGGTTTAGCTGAAGGTTCCCTCTCTTTGTCCCATGTCTACACTGAAGGACTTTTGAACGCCCTTCAGCACATCAGCTGACTTTTGGAAAGGACCGCCATGCCATTGTGCTGTTAAGTGCTCTTAGCTTTTGTTATAGTCCTTGTCCTCTCTACCATCCCTTCCCCCCTTCCCCTCGTCTCCATAGTCCATTTGACTCTCTCTCCCTCTCTCTCTGTGCGTTTGTTGTGTGCCGCGTCTGACTGAAGCTTGGTGAGTCGAAGGTGTCAAAAGCCATCTGAGAGGCAGCGAAACAATTGAGAGAGTGAGCGCTAAGAGTGAGAAAGCGGCAAAAGAGGCACGATTTCAGGAATCTGAGCATTTTGTGTGTTTGTGTGTGTCTGAGGACTTCCCTTCACTGAGGCGAAGAATCTGTGGGCCCCCCTCACAAGTGCTCCCATTTGAACCGAGTCTGGCCTTCTATCTTCAGGTTAGAAAAAAAGAAAACGGCAACACAAAGGCAAGGGGGGAAAAATCAATAGTTACACAGCAAAAGTGCTCAACAAGAAAGGGTGAATTCATCGCCCTACACTTTCATTTTAGCTTGTACCGTCTGTCTCTTTCTCCCTCAGTCTTTCTCTCTCGACTGATCTGGAAGTGGGAATAAAAGGCAGCCGCTGTGTGTGTGTGTGTGTGTGTGTGTGTGTTTCTGTGCGTGGAGGCATACTGCAGTTTAATGTCGTGTCGGTGCCCCACGCTTGAGGCAGTTTCCAGCGTGTCAGGCAGCCTGTGGTGATGACCCTTTACGGGAAAATGGCACAGAGAGAGCAGTCACATTTACACTGACATTTTTGCCATCACCTATGGCTAATGTCAACAGGCCTGATCCCCCCCACCACCCCCACCACCTCCTTCTCAGTGGAAGGGCCTCAGCCACAACACACAGAATCACAGGAACACTTTAACAGCAACAATGGCCATTGACAGAGGTCTGATTCAATATTTAATAAAAGGTTAATCATTGGATCCATAAAATGTCATTAAACAGTGACAAAAGTTTCCTAGAGCTCAGTGTAATGTCTTCAAATTGCTTGTTTCTTGTTCACAACGGAGGGAAATTAACTTTACAGCCATGTAAAACTGAGAAAAGCAGCACATTTAAGTAGCTTAAAACAGTGAATGCTGTCAGCTGATACTGATACTAATTGATTTATTTAACTCTTGTATGTGTGTAGATGTGTACAATGTCACCTGCACGCATGTTATAATATCAAACACTTGGAAAGTCATGCACAAATAAATACTAATCACAAAGCACTCAACCATCACAGTAAAAGCCACATAAATATCATAGGTCTGAGGCTTTGACAAATGCTTTTAATTAACTCGTAAATGATAACTGGCCTGTGTTTTTTCCCCTTTTTTTGTTGTTAGTTAAACACATTCCCTGTCTCTGGCTTCTTGATTTCTTCCTCATCAGATCACCACAAATTAAATAATTGCTCCAAACTTTGCTCGGATTCTCACAACAAGAAGTCTCCAGTGTGCTTTAATTACAAATAACCCTTGTAAATGACTCACCAGTTACTGTCATTATTGAATCTGTCAGCGCTGATCCACAAAACTGTCATCATTCAAAGTAACCGGCTTTGTTATTGCTAAGCACTCATTATTTACTGTAATTACTTGAATGGAATTGTCTTTGATTACAGGAAGCAATTACTTAGCTCTCCCCTGATTGTTTACCTGGCAAGCCCCATTTTTTTCTTCTTTTGTAATAATGACAACTTTCTCTGTCTACTTAATCTACTCATTCATTTCATGGTATCCAGTGTCTGTTCTACAAAGATTAATTTGTGCTTCATAGAGATATGATCCAAATGCGTTGGCTGAAGTTTTGAACTAAGATCTGAAAATAGTGGAGTGTCTCTCTGGCAAAGGCAGGAAGGGAAGTCTAGACTAGCCATATTGTTTTGTCGACAGCGCATGTCATTATCTGAGGAATAGTTGAGGGGATTTCTCTCTGTCTCTCCTCCTCCTCGGGAATAAAAGGGAGGCAAAACAGCATTGGTCACAGAGAGTGTTTTGTATTGAAGTAAGTGTGTGTCTGTGTGTGTGTGTGTGTGTGTGTTGGTTTAGAATACTTTGGTAGTCATTATTGGAAAGTTACCTCGTGGAAGATCCTAAGAAATGGGTGCATGTGAGTGTCTTCAAGTGCGTGTCTGGTTCTGATGCAGTAAAAGGAGAGACGCTTTCGAAAATGTGCCCCTAGTTGGGAATTGTGTTGCAAGGAATTCCTGCATGTTCAGAATATTTGGAGGTGGGAGGGGCCTCCAGAGCCATGCAAAGGGAGCCCCCCACTGCCTGCAACCCCCCTGTATCCCCCCTCCCCAAGTCTAGAGCTTATGAATGGCCTGAATACAATAAACGCCACTTTTTTTCTCCTCTCCCTCCCTCTTGCGAGCCCTTCTTTACCTCTCTGAGGATTTCTGGGAATGTAATGTATGTGTGTGTGTGTTTATGTGTGAGTGTGTGTGTGTGTGTGTGTGTGTGCTCACAACCTGATTTCACTTTCACTGTCTTCAGTTCAGTTTGGTTTACAAGAATCTGTTTCTTCATCGACTGTCCTCTCACAAAGCAAAACAGCGACTGGGGAGAGGTCAAAGGTCCCGGCTCGGACTCCGTTCTGGTCCCGGTTCAGACTCCGTTGTGGAGCTGCTGTCGGGACATTCTGAAAAACAAAAATCTTTAAACAATCTTTAAAATGCTCTAACATCTGAATCTGAACATCGGGTTCTCTCTGGAGTTTGAGCAGTTTATGAAAAGCGACCGAGCTTTGAAATAATAATGTGTTGGATCAATATAAATATTAATATAAAAGCAGGAAATGCGACTGTACAGTTCTCTCTGCGGCTCTTTGGATCTGGATCTAACGGGTCCATTAAGACCCGGACCTGTCAGATCCTCCTGTGATCCCTGTGAGTGTGCGCTCACTTTAGTGGCTAACAGCTGGCGGAGCGGATGAGCGCGTGGCAGGAATCACTTGTTGTGGTTAACCCCGCCACAATAAAAGCCCTCCCCCAACTGATTGAGACTTTCATCACTACACTTCTGCGGCTGACTCATCCCACGTTTAGTCAACTCCCCGTTGTCCTCCACCCTCCTGGTAGTGAGTAACCCCCCCACCCTGCCCAGAAAGAGGTTCACCGTCTGGACTCGGATCAGAGTCTGTGGTTTGGATTTAAAGGAAGCTTAAAGACTCACAAAGGAAGTGAATGAGTTTGATTTGTGTCCAAACTGCAGTCGGTTGTTCTACAGCCAATCAGCTGCTGAGATATTGTCCATACAGCTGATTATTGATTATCAGTGCAGCTGCAGACCCAGACTGAACAGGTGTGGGTCCTCCTCAGGTTGTGATTGATGGTTCCCCTCTCGGCCAATCAGGGAGTGACGATGCCCAGCGCGCTCTGATCAATCCTTCAGGCTCCAGGGAGGTTTCTCTGCTGCCTCTCACAGAACCCTTAAAGAACCCTTATAGAACCCTTATACAACCCTTATAGAACCCTTATAGAACCCTTATTGCCCTCAGGACTTGCATCAGGGCAGATTGTCGTGCTACTCGTACTCAACTTCCTGCTGCCTGCAGGCTTATTTTTAGTTTTTGGCTGGTTTCCCCTTCATGGCATTTTTCCTCTATGAAACTAAAAGGAGTCGATTATTGGAACCGGTATATTGGAACTGATTATTGGAACTGATTATTGGAACTGATTATTGGGACCTTCAGTGTCTTTGAACAGGGAGAGGTTTGTTGTGGGTGCAGCAGCAGTGACTCAGAAACTGTTTGTGATGTTAAAAGAAAGCAGATTTTACTTGTGCGTTATCAACCCTCCTGAGCAAAGACATTTCCCAGAATCCTCCTGGAGCCGACTGTGGAGTTTGTGATGACTGTTAAAGAGTTTTTAACCACAGAATGACTAAAACCCCACTGAGGGTTTCATGAGAGTGGCTCGTTTGCGTTCGATCCCCGGACGCTCGTCCGTCTGAGAGTGAGAGAGTGAATGTACGACAGTGAGTCAGCGTCAGTGTGAGAAAGTGACAGAATCTATTTCTGTCCAACGTGACTCACTGCTGCTTTTATTGGGATCATCAGTCAGTGAATAATCTCAATCTGTGAAGTCAAGATATCAAAAATAAATAAAAAGTAACCTGTTGGTTTTCAGGTTATTGATTGATTGGAATTATTGTAACATCTGGATTAATGAGTAGACATGAAGTACGTTTAGTTTGAAATCAATAAGGTGATTATTGACTGAGTCTGAACTTTATGTAAGAGTCTGAAGGTCTGCTGGATCAGACCGTGTTTGTCCCGTCCAGATGTTCTGTTGTTTATCTGCAGACTGAGACTTCCTGTCTGGGTCTCTGTTGTGTCTCTGAGTTCTGGGTTTTCCCTCCACTGACTCACCGTTTCTCTGCACCGCCCCTCAACTCATCTCAGTAACTCCTCAGCATCGACCTGACTCATGAGAGATGTCTCTGAATCAATGCTCTTCTAGGTTTTAAGGTTCTTCTCACTCTCATTTTATCAGGAAACAGCAGCTGAACCTGTGAGACTACCTGTCCTCTGACTGCAGACCTATGGAAGCCTTTTCCTGCCAATGTGAATGTGTAAGTCACCTGACCCGTTACTACAGAACAACAAGAACAAACATACAATCAGATCTGCATATTAAACACTGCAGCTGTTGCTACAGGACGCCTGCTGCAGGGACCAGAAACTGCTAAAACTGCTAACATTATCATAAATATGTGCATGATACGAACCAACCAATCAAATCACACAAACGGGTCTGTCGGCAAGACGACGAGCAACGTCTGAATTCAGACATTTTATTAATCGCCATCATGATGTCGTTACTTCAGCATCATTTTACCCCGTTTATTGACATTAAATCACAGAAATATCCGATTATTTTGGGCTCAAACTGCAGCAGTGAGACAGATTAAAGAGGGAATATTCACAGACTACATACTAATAATCCTGCCAGTGAAGTAGCATGAGGAGAATATTAAGGAACACACCATGAGAGGCTGACACTGACTCTCTCGGAGATTGTCTGACGTAGCGTAGAGCTTCAAAATGTGAACAGCTAATAATAATACATGCCTCTACTGTCCTGGACTCTGGGTTTCTCCTGTTTGGGTTGAGGTGTCTTTCATCCTGCCGGCAGGTAAAGGACGCGGGCGTGGGTGGAGGAGACATGAACAGAATGAGAGGAATTAGAAATGTCTTTCTTTATGCAAATAAGATGCAAACACCATGCAAATGAGCCGAGGAATGTGAGAGAGAAGAGCTGTTGATGTCTGAGCTCTCAGGGTTCAAACTGCAGCACATTTGCATCGACTGCAGAGACGAGTCGGAACAGGAGGACAGTGAGACAGTCATCGTACTGAGGGTCAGCCTCTCTGTAACGCTGGTTAAACAACAACAATGAATCTGCTCTGGTTGTATCTGAACGCATCCTCACTGTGTCTGATCCACCTCCAGCAGCATTCTTTGTTATTATACAATATATTTCATTTAATCCTTTTATCCTCGTTAACGTCTCACTGAGAAACTAAAAGACTGGTACAAAGGCCCAGATTTCTATTAAATTTAGTGTAAATATTAATGATCCAAACATTCGGGGGGGTTTTGGTTCCTCGTACTGATGTCGACCGACAGAAATCTAAAGATCTCCTGGCCCAGTTTCTCTTTTCTAAAAATACAGTTTTATTAAAGTCATTAACCGTCAGCCTATCGGACCGAGCTGTGGTCGTTTGTTCCACCTCAGCTCCATGCTGACTCCGCCCGTCTCGGCCTAAATGAGGCTTTTCTGGCTCCAGACGTGTGGTAAACCCAAACTGCAGACTTTAATCCGTCTCTGCAGAAACCAGAGTGGGACCACACAGACTCTGCAGACTGGGTTGCTACAGTCTGACTCCCACACTGCATTTACAGACAGTGATTCAGGGTCTGAGAGCTGTCTGCACCACCAGGGTCCAGTCAGGAATCAGTCGCTTTCAGAATTTTCCCTAAACTTTCTCCTGCGTCTGCACAGATCCAGAGTCAGTCTGCAGATTCTGTTAAACTGTCTCCTTTCAGACTGCCCCAGTGTCAAACAGTCTGTCCACATCACAGCCTGCAGGCTTCATCAACCATCAAACCTTTTCCATAAATGGATTTTCTCTCATGTTTGGAGCTGCTGCTGCTGCTGGATGGTTTTCTGGGTGTTGCCGCCGCCGTGCTGCATTCCTGCGTCAGGAAGAGCAGCCGGAGAGGAATGTGAGGAATGCAGCCAGCATGTGACAACACTGACAGTCTGAGTCCATACAGACGCAACCTTCGGACTCAGTGCAGGGATTAGAGCTCTGTTACGTACAGTCAGACAATCCGTGATCCACAACCACACAGGGCTCACAGGACCCACCTGAGGGGCCATTAAAGCATGTCTTTGCAGCTCAACTCATATTTTACATATTTTATAGTAAATAGATAAATATTTTTTATTTATTAGTGTTATGCACCAAAATGTCGAGAAATATTCATTCTGATTTCACTGGTTACTTCGAGTCGAGTGATATCACTGACTGTCAGTCCCACATTGTCTCCGTTAGCGTCCTCTGAAACATTCACTGTGTCCACAGAAGCTGCTGATCCAGGTTACATTGCCCGCTCCCGGCAGTCCAAAGCTCCGGTGCTGCCACTGTGAACACCAACACTCCCCCAGTGCTCTGACGGATAAGCTAACAAGCCAACACCGGCTCCCTTTGGCAGCGGTTACTTCATTGTCCATCAGGAAACTCTGTTAATCACAGAGAGTTGAAGCTGAGCAGCCGGAGGACGTCAGAGGGAACTATTTACTCCATAAAATCTGATCCAGTTTCACCAGAATCACTGAATCCAGTTAGAAAGTTTGTTGTTTGACTTTAAAGTTAAAGTTGAACGAGTCATTCTGCAGAAAACTGAGCAGTAACGTTACATAAACCTCTTCCTAAGGACAATGCAATCACTGCTTCCTCACATTCACTGTTTGAATCTGTTGCTGTCAGTGAGGGGACGCCCGACAGCAGCAGGGGGTCTGTCGGGGGTCAGAAACCCTCAGCAGCTGTTGCCGTGTCTGTAAACCTCCTGAGCAGGTTTCTATCTCCGGATTTTGACTTTTACCGCCTTTATTTCCACTCTGACGTCACAGCGATAGGTTTTAATCTGATTTGTGACCAGTTCAGATGGCCTGCAGTCTGACTCAGAGGGGGAGGAAGCACTGCAAGCGTTCACTGCAGGAGCAAAAATACTCACTAACCTTCGCAGGTACTTTTATTTGATGCTTTTAAATGAATATACTGACTAAAAAACTCTCAAGTCTTCAGATCTGCTGACACGTCTTCCAGCTGACCTCTGACCCCTTTGACCCCCCTGCTGCAGGGTCAACAGCTGGGGGCAGATTCATACCTGGAGTCCTTCAGAGCTCGAGAAAGTGCAAACACTGACGAGAAGGTGAGCAGTGCCCGCTCAGCATGCTGGGAGCTCTGGGGTTCATGACCTCAGCTGACCTCCGACTGTTTCACACCTCCTCAGGTAAACGAGGTCAGAGGTCACAAACAGAGTTTATTAAACGTTACACTAAATCTTCCCTGAACTGCGTCTGTCAGGCTGCAACGTCTCTTCTTCCTCCTGAAGAGTCTGAACAGGTGAGACCTCCCTGCAGGTCAGACATGTGTTCAGACTCTTAATCTGCTCTCAGAGGGTTTTTATTGGCTGCCTGTCGGATTCAGAGCTGCAGACATTTTGGGTGGGGTGACTCAGCGCCAAACTCCAGCCGGGTTTATGATTTCTGTTTATGAAGATGACAGTAATTAGTGCCGGTTTACCTGAAGCTCAGGTGAACTCAGTCAGCTGCTCTGCACTCACTTCCACCCTGGAATTAAAATACCTGAACAACATTCACACATCTTCACCTGAGACAGCAAACACTCTTTATTATCATTACTGTGCATCAAAGGCAAAGAACGTACGGAAGCTACAGAGCGTCAACTGAATTTAACAGAATGACAGATGACTGTGTGACAATGTGTCTCAACAGGACAGGAAGTAGATTTATTGTGAAAAATAACAATAAAGGCAGAACACATTTTTAAAAACTGTTTTATTTACTTTGTTTTGTTTGTTTGATTTTTGTTTGTTTCTTTCCTTTGTTGTTGTTGTTTTAATGTTAATCACATAATAATAAAAAGTTTCCTTTGGTTGAACCACAATCGGAGTTAGCAGCATTACCTCAAGCTAACTGTTTAAAAGACTGCTGACTTCAAGATGCTAATCCTGCTACAGCAAGCTAAGCTAACGTTACCACATGTGAATAATTGAATGGCAAATAAAATAATTTGTGGGATTTCAAACAAAGTTAATGCAAAGACTCAAATTCTACCTCATGTTTATACAGAGAGCGGAGCGCCGCTAGCCAGCCATGCTGTTAGATAGCTAAAAGTTGCAGATTGATTGACAGGTGAATATTATTGGTTGAAATCAGTTTTCATTGATTATTGATTATTGATATAAAAACAAAGAAATGAAGCATCGTATTTTTATCAGACATTTTTCATTTCACCAGGACTTTAAATAAATCATCTGGATCACCTCTGTGAACATTAATTATTGTTCGGTTGTGAACAAGTTTTATTCTAACAGAACGATCATCAGGAGCGAGGAATATTCAGTTTGTCTGATTGTTCAAAATGATAAAAATACAGAATACAGGAAATAATGTGTTAATAGTTGATTGTTTGGACTAATAAAAGAATCCGCAGTGTGAATGAGGACGTGTTGTGGACGGACGCCGTGTTGTGGACGGACGCCGTGTTG
>NW_023339751.1:18262328-18262639 GCF_004916995.1 Morone saxatilis | reverse complement strand
GGACGGCGTGTTGTGGACGGACGCCGTGTTGTGGACGGACTCTGTCCTCTCAGCAGGTCGACTCCTGTAAGCCGCTGTACTGACACTAATGAGGATTACACAGAGGAAGAGTGAAGCTGACAGGAAGCAGCTCGGCCTTTAAAGGACTCAATAACTCAAATAGAGTTCAGACAGTGAGTCAGCATCCAAACTGCTGACTCAGAACTACGGAGGCTGAAATGGGTCAAAGTGGAAGCAGGAAGCGACTCTGCAGAGTTTGACCGACTGTTAACTTCCTGTGTGAAAGTCTGACCTCTAGGGTCTCTACAGGC
>NW_023339751.1:18246826-18262303 GCF_004916995.1 Morone saxatilis | reverse complement strand
GACAGTGGGGTGAATGATTCGGGTGTGAAGATGCATGCATGCAATGGCATGTTCATTTGTCTGCTACGTGTATGTCTATCTTTCTTTATGCATGTGTGTTTCCAGCTACAGAGGCTCCTGAATGTCGTGTGTGTGTGTGTGGTGTGTGAGCTGCTGCATGTGTGTGTATATGTGTGGCAATTAGGGAGCAGGCCAGGTGACTGGAAGGAGCCAGGGCAGTTTGCAAATGCCCCGGGGCCAACCCAGAGGGAAAGGAATAATTTTATCATCCCCCTCACACCATGCCTGTATACACCAAACACAACTCGCACACACACACCAACCCACCCACACCACACACACACACACACAACAGTGAGCACAACCAGATAATGACGTAAACAACTAGGTTTAGCTTTCTTCATGCATTTTCCCACCTAGCTTGTTCGTTAGCATTAGCCTAGGAAAGACCAAGTTACTTCATGCCTCCCTACTTCAGCCTTCGATGGCTTTATTTAAGCCTTTCTGCCACTTCATGTGTCTCATTCCTGCCTTCCCCTCTTCCCTGACTTCATTACTTTCCTCTCTCCTCTTTCTCTCAAAACACAACAAGATAAAGTTTGAATGGGGGATATTTGCAAGTGTGGGATGTAACATGAGGTATTGTTATCTTTCTTTCACTGTAGTTTGAGCATTTCTTTCAGATATGTGATATTTCACTAATTAATAGGGTTAAAAATTTAGTTAAATGGGATTAACATTGTTTGATATCCTCATATTGAGTCCACCTTCTTACTAGCTGAATGACTAATGATGCCTTCCTCTCTTCTGTCTCTTCATCTCCCTCTCCTGTGTCTTTATCACATCCTCTAACATTCTCCTTCTGTCTCAAGCGTACCCCTGACATTATCAAGCAGTATCTACGGCTAATCCCTGTTATGATCTGTTATGAACCATGCTCTCAGCATGAAGACAGAGATTGGTACTACCTGCCCCCTCTGGCAGGCACACGTCCATTCTGAGGTGCAGCCACTTTTCCTGCTGCCCTGGCAAATTAACACCAGCCGTGATTCACCAGTCAGTCCCCATCTGCCGAACAGCGATCTTGACGTCCAGACACAATCAGCTTCTAAGCAAATGCAAGAGGAATAATGACATTTAGTCTTTCTAATAATTTCCTATAGAACAGCACTCAGATTGAGGACATAAGGTTATCCCGAATATTGAGCTTTTAGTGCCAGATGTCACCAAGTAAAATGCCTGTGGCAGGAATCATTCATCATAAATGTTTTTAGAGGATAACCTGTGAGATGTTTTTGCGTAGGTTTCCATAAGGCCTGTGGAGTGGGCTGAGAGGAAGAAGGAATGGGTCAATGAGGTCTTTTGAGTTTATGACTGATGAAGTGCATTTACTCAAGTATTTGGAATGATATTTGAAGAGAGAAGAGAGAGAGAGAGATAGAGACGAGAGAGAGAGAGAGAGAGAGACAGAGCAGGAGTGTCTTTCACTGTGAGTGCGAGTGACCGTGGACTGTATCCTCCTCCATGGGCCAGCTCCTAGAGTTTCACACCCCAGCGAAAGCTCCACATGACCCTGGGTGTTGGCTGCCACTGGCAAGGGCCCCAAAGGCCTCAGGGACCTGGCTATCCTGTTCCAACACTGGGATACGCACCCATCTCATAATTGGAGCCGAGAAATCCATACATAACACCACACACACCCAAACAACACGATACATAAAACGCACACGCCACATGCTGATGTGCTTTCCACTAAAGTGGCTCTCCCCCTTCTTGCCCTTTTTTCTCGACCACTCACCACATAACACACACCACACAATACATTACATTCCCCAGAAATCCTCAGAAGAGGTAAGAAGGGCTCCGCAAGAAGGAGAAGGGAGAGGAGAAAAAAAGTGGAAAAGGTTTATTGTAAATTACCAGCGCCATTCATAAGCTCAATAGACTTGGGGAGGGGGGATACAGGGGGTGCCAGCAGTGGGGGGCTCCCTTTGCATGGCGTACTGGAGGCCCCCTCCCCACCTCCAAAATATTCTTGACACATGCAGGAATTCCTTGCAACACCATCCCCAACTAGGGGCCACATTTCGAAAGCGTCTCTCCTTTTACTGCTATCAGAACCAGACCTACGCACTTGAAGACCACTCACATGCACCCATTTCTTTAGATCTTCCCACGAGGCAACTTTCCAATTAATGGACTACCAAGTATTCTAAACACAACACACACACACCACCACACCCACAGACCACACACTTTACTTCAATAACAAGAAATCCGCATTGATTCACCCCCTTCCCCCTCCCAGCCCCTCCTCTAACTAGTTGCATAGATGTAGTCATGGCCGATCAGTGGGCTAGGCCCAGAGTTGTGCCTGTGGCTTTTCCTCGCAGGGAGACTGGAGCCTGCTAGCCTTGCTGCCCCATGCTGTATGTATGCAGCCCTGGGTAACAGCCTGCTGACGCTCTTAATGAGCCTCGCAGCCTGTGTATGGAGAGTGACTGACTGGTTTGTTGACTGGCTGGTTTACTAGCTGCCCGGCTAGTTTTCTGACTGACTGAGTGAATGGCTGATGGACTGACTGAGAAGGCTGCTTTATGACTGGCTGACTGACTGGGTGGCTTTATAGACTGACTAGCTTACTGGCTGACTGAGAATTTACTCGTTGAGTTGACAACAAAGTGGACAACAGCCTGACTGACCAAGTAAAGTGCTTATTGGCTGAATGATGAACTCACTGCGACGTCACTGAGTTTCTATATATGCAGATACATTTGAAATCGCTGCCTAAATCGCTGCTTGAGTTTTTCTTACTACTCAAGCATACTAGTGATCTACACTGAAACCACAAAAGAGTACATTTTTAAATCTGATCTATTGAGCATGTCCAAGATGCTTGAACCATCAGATTTAAGGGCAATACACACCAGTGGTGTATGCACACGTCAAAACCCCTGCAACCATTGTTTTTTATGTTGCCCACTCACCAATGGTGTCATGATAGATTATTAGCAAGTTTGTAATATTTACTCCCCAAATTGTTACATTTCAGCTACTTCTTCTGTCTGTATGACACATCCAGCGTGTGCTGCAGGCATCAATTGACAAGCGTAAAAAATGGTCAATTGATGACGGCCTAACACATAGCATGTTTTCAGATGTATCCATTTTGGAAGACCTTGAAAAAGCTGTTTTCAGTGTTAGAAAATGTCAGCTTCAAAGGCCAAAGTAGAGGAAAGAATTATCTGCATTACAGTGGACATGGTCTGACTGACTGTCCTTTTTTTCAATTGATTAACTCCAGTGTGCCACACAGCATCTCTTTCCTATCCATTATTTTCTCCTCCTTCATTGCCCATCCCTTCAGTGGCTTGAGTTTTTTCATTCTCTTTTCCGCTCTCACTCCCCCATCATTCCCCCTCTCCCTCTCTTGTTACCCTCCTTCACCATCTCTCCTTCGCTTTCTTTCCCTGTTTTACCCTTACTCCCTCTCACAAGCTGAGGTAACACCATTGACATTTCCCCCAACATGGCTGCCAGACACAGCTCCAACACCTTTCCTGCTTCACCCTTCCTCACTCGTACAGTCTCTCTCTTTTCTCTCCTCCCACCTCCCGCCCTTCCCTCACTTGCTGGGGCTAAAGCAAAGCAGAAATTAGCCCCAGACCTTGCAGAGGTGATTGGTATCAAATTGCAGTGAAAATGGAAATGCCAATAAAATTGACGGCCCTTCTCCAGTCTTCCTCCTTCCTTTCCCCCTCTAGGTAAAGTAAGTATCTATAGGTCAGACTTACTTAGAAGTATTGGGAAAGGGAGAGGAAAGAAAGGAATATAGGGAGGAGTTATGATTTCCCTCTGTGGTTCAGGGCTTGAAGTACGGGTGACAAAAATGGTCAAACTTTGCATAAAATGTCTAAAAGAGTGATCATTCATTTTGTGTGAATAGTTTGAGGAGATCTTAGACATTAACACTACCAGTGTTTCTGCATTCTTTTGACATGGTTCAGTGACATGAAATAGATATGATATGGGTAGGGAGTACTCTCACATTATGCACCATTTTAGTGTGTGATTAAATATTGATTAGCGAGAGGACTTTGGGGTTATTTTATATTCTGTAGGGTCAACATTAAGAGTCTTAAAGATTGTAGTTGCTGCTTGCATACCATTTTATTCACCATATATCAATAGATACGATGCAATACTGTAAAATATGGCTGATATAGTGCAGTATGATATTGCACTATATGGAGCAGTGGCAGCCTAAAGGTTAGAGAGCAGGCTTGTGACCGGTTGGATTACCAGACTGAAGAGAGCACTTGAAAAAGAGAGCATTGTACTCCGTATTCCCTGTTAAATAAAGGTTAACTTATATAGCAGTATGTAATGAAGTACTACATGATACAAGAAGTCTAATTATAAAATAAGCAACACACCCAGAGTCATGCAATCTCTCATTCGCTCTGAGCATCCACACTTTACTCATTCTGTGCTTTCTCTGTCCCCTTTGTGTTTTCTCTTTCTTTTGTTTCACCTTCTTTCTTTCCCTTTTCTCCCAATGCCCGCTCGCCCGCTTTCTCCCACTTGCTCACTTGCATGCATACTCACTCCCTCACTCAACTTACTCACTCACTCACTCACTCACTCATGATCTGAGCTGGTACTCTGGCCGTTTGCTTCTGTTTTCCCAACTCGCATGGGACAAGCCCCTAGGTTTGTTATTGTAGGCTTTGCTGAACATGAGCCGGTCTTTACAACGGATTGAAAGCATTTGCTTCCAATGAAAATCTGGTCTTAGATTACAGGGCCTCGGCTCACCCCTCTTTTCCACCAGGCAGAGAGACGTAGAGAGGAAAAGAGCAAGAGAGAGACAGAGGGGTGGGTGGATTTTAGCCCTGAAACAGTAGGCAGAAAAAACTCACTTGTTAAGCTCAGGCTGCATTTGTCCCGGACTAATGATGTAACTGAAGCTTGCAACGTGAGTGTGTTTTTATACAGAGAGAGGTCTAGGAGCTTGGGCGTAAGGGGTACATTGTCTGAATGTGTGTGTGTGTGGGGGTTTGTAAGAGTGTTGTGCTGAAACGGTTAGTCGATTAATCATTAGATAGATTAGTAAATCAACAACGATAATAAGTTAATTGTAAAAGAAAAAATAGATATCAGATTCACTAGTTCCTGCTCTCAGATGTAAGAATTTACAATTTTCTTTGTTTCTCATCCTTGTAAACTGTTGGATGTTTGTTTTGTGAAAAGAAAAGACCAAGTCAGACTTTGTGATGGGTATTTTTCAAAATAGTCTGGTATCTAAAAAGGCTGATCAATGCATTTACATGTATCCTTCTTCATGAACAAATTGCTAATAAAAATAAAGCTTGGCTGCAGGACTATATGAGTGCGTAGTTAAATGTAGAAGATTGAAAGTGTGTCTGCATGTACTGTACATATCCAGGCTTGCTCAAAGGCACTTCAACCTGCCATGTGCCCATTGCCTGAATCCAACTTTTGACCTATTGGTGGTGTTACAGTAGCCCAACCTTACCACCAGCTTTACATGCATATGTGCATTATTAATGTGCAGTGGGTGGCGTTGGCATCAGTATCTATGAAAAGCAAGCTCTTGTTTTATCCCTCCCCCACCCTCCGATAGCGTCACTGCCACTCCAACACAAGGTTCATTAGAAAGCCTTCAATATGTGTGCATATGTATTTCCTTCTGCCAGGCAGTCAGAGAGAGAGAGTGAGAGCTAGCCAAGAGTGTTGTTTCGTATGGATCATTGAGAGCCTCTCTCTCCTAATGGTGTATATAATTCAGGTGCCCTCCAGGCATGCTTTCAGGAATTCTTTTGCCTGAGGTAATGGGGAGCAAAGGCCTGGGTTTTAGGCCCTTGATTATTCCATTGATGTGGCAGGCTGGAAAAAAGTCATCTCCAACCGGATTAGCGCCAACATCCCCATTAATTATCGATGAATCGGGGGCTTAGGGTTTAGCTAGGTGCTGGGTGTCGCCCTCTGCAAGTTAGCGGAGTGCAGGCCTGCTCGAATGCAGTTATCTACTCCCGCCACAGTGAATAGACCTAGAAGCTTTAGAAGTGCTTTGTGTGTAATCAATAAATAACTGGTTCCAATTCTGTGCACTGCTTCAGCGTTTTTCTTTTTTTTCTTCTTTCCTTCCCTTCACTTCCAGTCGAGAGAGGCGTTAAGGGACAAAAGTCAGTTATCAGCCGCTGAGATTTCAAGCAGTGAGGGTGCCACTTGTTTACCTCGCCTCATGTTTCTTTTATGATTATCTTCTTCATTGAGGGTGGCTCACATTTTTGAATAATGATAATAACAATTAGGCTTTTCATAGCCACAGATGGGAAGAGCCTCTTTCTTTCCACTGGAGCTGTATAGAATATGTACAGTAATTGGGTGGTTTTGAATATGTGCAGTGTGTGTGTGTGTGTGTGTGTGTGTGTGTATGAGTTCATGTTGTTTAGTCTGAATGCAGAGAAAAGGCCCATGGAGTACCTTCCTTTCACTTTTCCTCTCAGTGCTCAGATACTCTAAGCTGTCTCAGTGTTTCCCTTAGGTGAGGTTAACTGGCCTTAATAGAGCCTTATCGAAGCCCTACAGGTTGCTGTAAGCAGCCATGACGCCATTGTTATGAAAAGCAGCTAGCTTTGTTAGCGCTGTTTGTGCCTCTGACTTCCTTTTTTCCACCTATTTTCCTTTTATTTTCTTCCTTCCCCCTCCTTGCAACCTCCCCTTTTGTAGTGCTGTGTTACTCTTTCCACCTCAGGTAAAATGGCAGAATGCGCCGGGGCGACGCTTCAATAACTATTTTCCCCTCAGGATAATAAAGACTAAATCTCTCTGTCATTTTCAATTCTGCGCAAGCTTGGATGGGAGAGTGGGGAAATGCGACCTTACAAGTCCTTTGTGCTCCCGTTCTCCCTCTCTCACAGAAAGATGCGAGCGCTTGCTGTGTTTTCAAGTGATGGGGGGGGGGAATGAAAGGCAGGGTTATTTATAAATGTATTAAAAATGAATGCATTTATGAGGTGCTGTTTTCCAGCCATTCTCTGCTTGCCATTGTTGTGTCTCTATACCCCTCCGTCTGTGCATACAAAGCCCTCCAGAATTCCTTCGAAATCGTATTTATTCCCTTTGAACGCAGAGGCGCAGCAAATGCAGGAAGTAAACAAACTGTGTGTCTGATCTCCGCTGTCTCTTCCTGTTTCTTGTCATGTGACAGGTGATGGTCTGGACAACAGCGTGGCTTCACCGAGCACAGGGGATGATGATGACCCGGATAAAGAAAAGAAACGTAACAAGAAGAGAGGGATCTTCCCTAAGGTGGCCACCAACATCATGAGAGCATGGCTCTTCCAGCACCTAACAGTGAGTTGAATGAAACAGCATTTGTTCTCTGTCGCTCTCAGTTTCATATCAAGTGTGCACGCTGAACTTCACTTCACAGCCACAGGCTTTCTTACCCTTATACACACGCACATACACATTTTCTATCTTTACAGCTTTGCTCCTGTCTTATTTGACACAGATACACACAAAGGAACACTTATACACACACACTCTTGGGGCACTGATACACTCTGACACTCACACACACACCACCAGAGCCCCCCTCTTCTCCTCTTCTCTACAATGTATCCCGGTTGGTACGACGAACACTTCAAAGACACAGGCCCGTGTAATCTGCCGGCGATCTCGGCAGCCTGCGCTCACACTCCTCATCTGCTGAAACTGAATAAGGTTGAAGCCAAGGAGAGACGCCCCTGGCCATAACTGCAGATACATAGATGAACCTTATTAAGAACAAATCTGTCATTATTTAACAGATGCCTGGGATGCTGCAAAAGCCTGTGGTTTGGCTTTATTTTACTCAATTATAGCAGGGAATACCAGCTGACAGCATCACAAATTGTTTGGGGGGGAAATAGTGTGGGAAAAAATGTATTTTGACACTGGAAGATACAAATGAGCCAACAGTAAATTGAGTGCTGTCTTATTTAACATAAGTTTCTATCATTTCAAACACTGTCAGTTCACCAACCACAGCTAGCATCGCCATCATCTCTTAATACTTACCAAAGGGAAAAAAAGAAAGAAAAAGAATAAATACAGTTGTTCCCACATTTCAGTAAATTAAAAGTATACTGTAATTTATAGGACATATTTGCTCTAGTGGCTCCATCACAGAGTCACTATTTCAGCTGAATGTTGGTATAACACTGTGAAATCATCTGATAAAGTGACCTGTTAGTAATATGCAGACACTTACTGCCCATGTACGCATGCTCAACCCTCTGAAGTCTTGTTGCATGTTCTGTGCTAACATGTATAGCATGTAACAATAACAATAATGTTGTGTTTTATTGGTCCCTTCTCTGGTTTATTATCGTCAAGGATGCTAACACTATTGAAATTAAAGCTTCAAAGGTACATAAAATCTACCCTTTAACCACTTAGAGGTAAATCATTTAGAAATACTGAGGTAACTGGAAACTTTTACTGTTTTTTGTTAGTGAAATTGGGTTGGAATAGCATGAAAAACATATTCCAGACACTTGAAAAGTGCCTGACTTGTTTCAAACTTGTTTCAGACCTCTGAATCACCACTCACATTTCTGATTTGATTTTAAACAAGACACGTTCAGGTTCACATGTGAAGACATTGTTTTAAAAGCTGGAAATAGTGAAAGATTTACTGTCAATTTCCTGATTACATTTTGAATTTAGAGCTACGTTAAGGAAATGTGTTTCAAAACTAACTTCAGCCACCCTTGCGTCACACACATTCTGCCTCTGTCAGGAGTTTGTGGAAAACACGATACAGTTTGGATGAGTGGGTGTTGGTTTGGATTGCACAAGCCAACAGGGAGGATGCTGGGAAAAGTAATTTTGTTGTTGGATTATTGATATTGCATGGGGACTTTTTTTTAATTTGTAGAAGATTTTGATGTTGACTGCACAATCCATACCATATGCATTGTGCAGTGTCTTCTTTCCAACAGTGTTAATGACAAACCAGAGGAACTTCTTTCATTGCATACACTGTAGTGTGGCATGTAGGCAAAGATATATAGTGTATAGCTTGTACACAGAATATATAAACACACATATCTCACAAGGCTTCTTATACTTTTTGTTTCTGTTTGTGCTCTTCTTTTTCCATCTGACCCTCACCACCTCCTTCACAACCCACCAACTCTCCATCACCCTGCACACAACCACACATCATCACACGTACACACTAACCTCTTCCCCAACTCCCTGACCTCAGCCCATACACCCCCTGAAACCTTCGGGGCTACAGAGGAAAGGTGTTTGAAACATACACACATCCTGTCTGTGGAAATACAGTTCAGCACAGTAAAACGCATACACAGCAACACACCTACTGTGTCATATTACACCATGAGTCGGGCTTATGGGAGGCTTCTGCTCTGTTAGATCTCAAACAGTGGGAAGGATATAAGTGAGTGTCAAGGGAGCAAGGGAGAAGAGAAGAAGAAGAGGAGAAGGCGAGGAGGTGAAGAGGGGGATAAGGAGAATCCATCAACCTTTTCCATCTCCCAGGCAAAACAGAAAGGGGAACTAAAACATGCAGGCACACAATGGCATATAGGGTATTACTTGATGGTACAAAACCGAAAAGAAGCTGCTGTTCTTCAACAAAACACAGCTAACGCTTCCAGAACTGTGAATAAACTGAAAGGTTGATGGAAAAATCACTTCCAATATGTTTACCCTTTTCACTAAAGCCAAAAAGAAATGAAACCCGGGCAGAGAGGAGCGGCATCTTCTTTGTTTATGGGAAATGTGGTCTTAATTTTGAAAAACACTGGCATTAACAATACCACTGGTGTCAGATAAATGCTTGCAGTGGTCTCATTTGTTTACACTAATCATTCTTCAGTGTCACCATTAATTTAATCAGCATATGTCCGTGTTTATAAATGCTACACATAGCACCTCTAATGGAAAAACATTTACAGTATCTCTTACACTGGCAGTATGTCTCTCATAAACATGGACAGCTGATCCAGGCTCATCCACAGCATCATCATCTGGCCTGCCTTTGTTTCAAAGAGGGACGGAGGATGTGAGTCTGGCCTCTTAGAGATAGACACAATGCCAATTAGGCACACACAGATGCATGCATGCACACACACAGACTCATGGAAAAGTGCTGTGGCCCTACACAAACCTGACAAAGGGAGTCAGTTATTTCTCAGCTATTATAAATATGCAGGAATTTGACAGCACAGAACAGAATACAGTGCAATAGAATAGGGTAGAAGTTTGGATACCCACCTTGGTGTATTTTCTGTTATTCGCCCTCACACTTGGACCCTCAGGGGAGCTCCCATTGTACCGAAGCGGAAGGGGAAGGTGGGTGGCAAACTGAGGCTGCGAGTGCACCAGCAGGGTAGGTGGTAGGTGGCATTCATATGGCTGTTTTTTTTTTTTTGAAGGGTTGTTTTGAAGACATTTCTGCATCTCTGCTCATGTATTCATCAAGGATGCTAATTTCCACTGTCTTATTCAAGCAGTAAAAGAGAACGATTTCAAAGCTGAAAGTGACATGTTTGTTATTAGCATGGACACCAACAGTTGTGACTCCCCAGATTGCTGGTATTGTCGGTGCCAGGGTCAAAGGTCTCATGTGATCGGTAGACTGACTGATGGAGCAGTTGTATTGAATTTGTGACAATGACGACAGTCGCAGCTCGCTGAGTTCTCTCCAACACGCCCAGTGAGCTCATATGTTGTCGACAGCACTTGTGGGACAAGTTCATCGGAAGAATTTGGCTACCCCGACTTGGAGCGACTACAAAACATTAGCGTTTACCGCCTGTCACCAATGCCGAAACCAAGCAGCTTGCTGCCAGCTTGACATGCAGCTGTAAATTTGGTGGGGACCCAAAATAAAGGAGAGGGGAGGGCTTTTCCACTTGTGTCCTCATCTCATTTTGATGTTTGTTTTCCATCGACATCCTTAATTAAACATATGTTGTGACTACTAGCAGTCATTTGGTTTTACTGACTAACTGAATGGGACATTTGCAAATATGCTTTTGTCCAACTGACAAACTCACCTTCATAACACCACTGTAGATATTGTTCTAATATCTACACGATCAAATCTAAACTGTCTGAGCTACCTCGCCGCTTTGTGTTAAAATCAAGGAGACAAACCTTGAGAGTAAGAAGTACCCAAACTCTGTTTCCTCCATCCCTCCTATTGTGCAGTTAGAATCCCCCCCCAATCCCAAGCCCCTCCTTCCCCACAAATGGTATTTTCTTGTTTAATTTAACAAGAAATGAGTAGTAAATGAAAGCTCAGGCCTCAAATCCCCAACGCGCCCTGTGCTCTGCTCTCCACTCCCCTATGAAAAGGCAATTTGTGAAATTATGTGATAGAGTAATTAGATGGAATTCACCCCCGCCTCCACACTACACACACCACCCGTATCCCCGTTTAGATTGTTGCCTTGCTAAACTGAAGTAGGTGTGTGTGTGTGTGTGTGTGTAGAAAGGAAGGGCATGGGGGGTTTGGCATTCAGAGTGTTAGCATCGGTATATTAGCCTGGCAGACTGGGACACATACACTCATACACATTATCACTAACACTCTCATTCTGGCTCTCCTCCCCTCCTATTTGTACACAGACTCAGTGTAACGAGGGGCAGCCGTGATCGCAGCTCATAAAAAAAGCCAACCCGCAAACCCTCAATGAGCTGCTTTTCCCCCCCTCCTCCTTTCTCCCCTTAAAATGTGTAAAATGCACAGAGAGTGAGAGTATAAAAAATCCAACTGGAAGGCATAATCCCCCGTTAATACAATTAGAGTCTAATTTAACCGCTCGTGTACGCAGATGTAGCTGAGCTGGGGGAGCGCTGTTACCCACCCTTGGAAATGTTTTTATTTTTTTCAACACAGCAGCGTGCAGCAGGGTTTTGAGCAGAAACAGGTGTGAAAAGCAATATAATTCATTTCTGCACTGGCAGAGGGGGCCAGGAGCCTCACTGACGTGGGCACTGGGTGGTGGAGGAATCCAAAGTGGGTGTGCAGGGTGGGAATGGGGGTGAAAGGAGGTGATGGATGGATGGATGGATCGGTGCTCTGGTCATTAAAGGCGAGATATTTTCTCCTTATATCTTAATGTCTTAAGTTGGGATTGAACAGAACGGAGAACAACAGGGCAGAGGACACTCAACTTAATTGTCAGGCCAGTTTGGTAAAATTGCTTTCTTAGTTGGAGGAGGCTGTCTGCAATGGAAAATATAAATTTTTTTAACCAAAAAAAGCATCACTTCCAAGGAAATATGCATCAGGAATTAGTCTTCTTTTAGTCATAGAGTGACTCAGTAGTGTGTCTTATCTGTTCTTGGTAGAGTGTATAATCAGTATGAATATTTAGCAGATTGTTACTGCAGAGTGGAACTGAAGACTTATCAGTTCCTGAACTTCTCAGCTCAGCGGACACAAACCAGATATGTAAAGCCTCGTCTAAACAACAGAAGGGAGGGAAAAAAACTTTTGAGGTCAGAGTTCGCCATTGCCTCAGATGCCATTAGTCTTCTGCTGTTTATTGCTGGAGCCTGAACATGTCAGCACCCTGGTCACCCGCGGCAACCCTGACCCGCCACAGCAACCCATGGGTATTATACGACTGGTCTGACCAAGACCAAGTCTTTATTCTTACAACAGTTAATGGATGGCATACAGTATGAGAAAGATACAATGCTTGAATTGAATCCAGAACACAGAGACGTTACATGTATTCTTTACAGTTGTCCTGTGATTGTTGTTAGACTTGTTTGTCTTAGTTATCCACTGCACAAATTAAGTTTCTCATGAAAAATAATTTCAATTGACCGTCCAAGCCGCCAGGACGCCTCGGTAATAACTTTGAAGAGACATCAGGAAGCGAGCTTAATAGGAAAACATCTGCAGACTTTTTATGTGTTTTCATTCATTTATTCATAAACGACAACAAAGGCATGATGTCCATCCTGATACTGTAAAGTAATATAGTGGCCTATGTGGCCTGGTGTCTCCGATTAGGTTTTAATTCAATCTAAGTGGCAGTCAGAATCTTAGGCGCCACTGCATTAGGATTTCAAAGAGGTCCTAAGAGACGACAGACAGACAGACGGACAGATCTGCCAAAGGCCTGGCGTGACACTGTGATGAGACGGAGCGGAAAACAAGAGAACAAGTTAGTCTTATTCTCAGCATTTTTATTCAGTTTCAGATAGTTTATCTCTGGGAATGGATTTGGCTTTGGGCTGTGTGTTTGTGTGTGTCTGTGCATCTGTCTTTGAGGGCTACTCTTTGTGTAAATGTGTGTGATTCCTTTAGTGCATGTGTGTATGTTTGTACGAGGGCATTTGGAAGCAAAGACTTGTCCGTACCAATCGCAGGAGTGGTTGGTGTCAAAGAGGAGACAGCTGAGTCAACCTGCCCACCCCCACAATACATGCACGCACACACACACGCACGCACACACTCATACTGTGCCCCAACCCCCACATTACCCCACACCTTGTAATGAAAACATCATCAATTATCCCTCTTGACAGGCCCCAGGGACCAAAGGCAGACAGCTCTCTTTGGGGGATTCTCTTTGTGGACTGACCCTCATAGATACACAGACTTGCTACTCACACACTTACTCCTTGCAACAATCTCATGAGGGCTTGCATGTGTTTTTTTTTTTTTACTGTGTGTATTAAAAGCTGTTTGGCAGATGACTCGTCTTTTCCAGGAGAGTAGATAGCGGTCCATGGGAGTGGATAGTAGATAGTGAGGCCGGTGGTAAAGGTGTCTCTGTATGTGTGAATGTATGTGTATGTGTTATGTGGGGTTCTGGGGCTGTCGGTGGAAGGAGGAGGAAGGGGGTGGTGGTAATGGTATGGCAGGGGCAGAGGGAAGCCATCAGTCCTGACACGGACTCCTGAAAGGCCATCTGTTTCGTGATTGATGGATGGAATGATGGATGGATGAGTCGATGAATAGATGAATAGAGGGATACAGTAGATGGGTAGAGAGACTGACACATGGCAGATGTTATGGCAGAAGATATCTGTTTGTTTGCAGAAAATGTGGGGTAACATTAATGCGTTATTGTCTATATTTATGACATTTGGCGATCATATACATAGATTCGTTCTTTCTTTGCTGTCTAGAAAAACAAACCTCTTATTTACTTTGTGATTTATTTTCGTCATTAGAAATCAGTATCCCAGAGGTTTCCCACATTGCTACAAATGTAGTGTATGTTCCACACTTAAGTGGTTGTGGACCTTAATGTTGATAAAGTTTGGGTTTCTAAGGAGAGATTAGGTCTTCAGTGACTGTTTCAGAAGCGGTTTTATACTGCAGAGAAAAACACTGCATATTTCTTTTAATATCAAATTGAATATTGGAATGTTTCCATCCGAATCTCTGTCTGAACAGAAGTCATATTAGTTGAATTTTGGTCACATGCTACATGGAAATAATTATTGTAACTTGGACATTTCAGTGAACATTTCATACTAAAGAAACAGCCCATCCAGACACCTTAAGGCTTGTCTGTGCTTAGTTAGTGATTTTCTTTTAAAAAGTATTATCATGTGAGATTATTCCCACTAATCGCATACTCAAAACATTTCTGTCAAACCTTTATTTCAGCTTGTTCTCCCTCTTTCTCCTCTCTGCTTCTTGTTTCGTTTTACCCCTCTTTTTAAAAGCCCTCAAGGGCAGTTAACTTTTAATTCATGTCACCTTTGAACTTTTCCAAAATGTCTGCCATAGATCTAGACCAAAAGCAAGCGTGTGTGTGTGTGTGTGTTGATCTGGCCTTAGTCAAGGGGCGGTCGGTGTGTTTCCTTGAGAACGTGAGAACTTTACAGACCCTCAAGGTCGGTCAGTAGCACTGGAGGGGATCACCAGTCACAAGAGATCCAACATGGATGCAAAGAATACACACATACACAACACAGACACGCGCACACACGTGAGCAGCCTTCTTTTGAGTTTCTGTCTTTATAAATGATATGATATGATGATATAATGAACGTTATCAGCCCAGTGAGAACATCTTGTATACAGAATCTTATTTTGGCTCAGTAACAGCCCAATGGTTGTTTTTTGTTAATGTTTTAAAATGTAACATGTTTATATGATTAAACATCAAGGGGAGAAAATATTTAGTCTCACTCTCAATTTCTCAATTACCTTGTCACCATTATTACCATCTCCCTCTTCTTTTGGCTTTGCCGTCCTTCTTTTTTCTTTCCTTCTTCCCTCCCCCCCAGCCCTCAAACAATTTCATAGTTGGGAAACTATGAAACAGTTCAGTGTGTGGTTTCATTGTTGTACGTCCGAGTGATTGATGGCTTCATGCTGAAGCTGTGTTTCACACTAGTTCTATTTTTCATTATCAGCTGTATGCGATATGTGTTTGTATGTGTGTGTGT
>NW_023339751.1:18235401-18246726 GCF_004916995.1 Morone saxatilis | reverse complement strand
TGTGTGTGTGTGTGTGTCTTCAGCGTGGACAAAGGCCCGATAACTTGGATGTGTGAAATCATTCTTGGTTTGGTAGACACTAATCAGTTTACGATGATTTGCACATCCAAAGAAGAAGCCCACTCTCAGCCTCAGACACACGCAAGCACACTCAGATGCAAACATAAACACACACACACACACACACACACACACACTTTTGCACAGGCCCACAGCAGTGACGTCAGTGCCTGGGTGGGGTGTGGAGTTCCCCACCATCACTGTGGTATTTATTGGAGAGTGAGTGGCAAGTTGTCGTGTGGAAGAGTCAGGGAAAAATATTGTCATAAGTCTGTGGTTAGCTTGATGGAATGATTCGATCCAACACTTAGAGATTAGCAATGCTAGCGGTTTAGCCTCTCATTCTCACAGTGCGCAAATACATTACCTCCAAAATACTTCCTTTTTTTTAGTTTAAAACGCCTCAAATGAAGCTTTGGCAGTAAAATGTTGACCACCTTTCAAGAAACTGAGTTTAGCATAGATTCTTTGTGTAGCATGATTTTGTTCAGCCAGTGATATATTAAATCTGCTAAGTGTGAAATCACATTAGCGCTAGCTGTTAGCCATTATCCATTAGGCTGTGTTTGGTGATCCAGAGGATTGTGGGATCTTTTCTGGCTGGAGTCAGCAGCTCAATACCTTTTACTTACAGCAACTGCAGCAGCCTGCCCTAGATACATTTGCTGTGTGTGTGTGTGTGCATGTGTGTACGATTGCATATGCAGTTGTGCTATTATTTGTATGTGTCAGCTTCATGTCTCTTTTGTTGGTGCTGTGTATGAGAACGTGCGTGTCTTTGTGTCTCATTCCATGCGTGTGCTCGATGGATCCTGTGGCTTTGCAGTCGTGGTAATCAGTTTGCGCGTTGGCTGAACTAATTTATCAATTCAGTTCCTCCCACTTGTATTCTCTCCCATGCGTGAACCCTCTCTCTTTCCCCTACGCTCTGTCTCTGTCTCCCTCACCGACAAAACACTTCTTTCTGACAAACCATAAGGGTTTCCTATCTTTTATGCATGCCTTCTGCCTCTCTGACTTCTCTCTCCCTCTCCTTTTTTCTTCCATGACTCCTTCTCGCTCATTTTTTCCCCCCTATAATGTACAGCTGTGTTGCCTTACATGTTAATGGCCTTGAACCATGATATCATAGCAATATTGGTGCACTTGTGCTGTTTCAAAGGCATTGGAGAGAGAGAGAACTATGATTTATAGATGATATAGCTTGTGATATCTATCCATAACTCATCATTTTACACCTACTTATCTCATAATGTTATGATTGAAATTTTCTGCATAAAACACTGTGGGGCTCTTGATACACCAGAGGCTGGTGGCATAGAAGGTATGGCCATAGGCTGGTAGTGTGCTTAGACTTGGCCAGCTGACCCAAGGTGCCCCTGTGGAGCAGGGGGAGGCAGGTGTGTGTTCCTGTGCATGGCAATGTAAGTGCATGAGTGATACACACACACAAATATGAGTATGCATGTGGACATGTTTGTCTGTGGTCTGTACGTTTGTGTGTCAGGATGTGTGTGTGTATATCCAGTGGAGTGAGAGAAATCATAGCTAGTGAACCAGGTGGTGAATGCAGACAGGCAATAACTCATGGTAGAAGAGTCGGACAGAGCTGAGGGCTTGGAGAGTGGAGAAAGGGTGGGAAACACACACTTTCATTTTTCTCACTTTCCACTAGCCTGTCTTCCTTTTCGTTCTTCTTCTTTAAAACATGTTTTTTGTTCCTCACATCCTCTCTTTCCTTCACTTAATTCCTCTGACTTCCATCACACTCTCTCCATTATATAATTTAAATTTCAAATTGCATATGTGTCAGCTTTCTTCCCTTTTCTCATCTGCCACTCTCTGTGAGGCCCGCTGCTGTAGTGTTAGCAGTGGCGGGGGGAAGTGAACAGGGCTGAGGGTGCTGCTCACTTGTTTGTTACGACAGATTAAGTCATTGATTTGTAAAAGCGGTGCACTGATGGAGAAGGCCCTCTGCTGCAGAAGACGGGGAGAGAGAGAGAAAGCAGGAGAGAGAGGTGGAGGGATGCATTTGGCTGAGGAGAAAGGTGAGGTTGTTCAAATTGAAGATGAGGGGTAATGGTAAATAGAGGAGTTAAGTGGAGGTGGAAGAAAAGAGGGGAGCAAAGGAGGCAGCATGAGATAGTTAAGCAAAATGCTAAATATAGAACACAGGGATGGAGGGGGCGGAGACGGGTGAGAAAGATATGGATATAGAGAAATGAGAGGAAGGAGGGAAGGGTGTAGCTGTACTTTGAATGACAGATATGTCAGAGAGAGAGAGAGAGGAGGTAGAGAAAGAGAGAGCTCCATCTTTCAATAGCATTGCCTGCGTCCGCTGCCTTCCCTCTGATACTTGCCGCTCCAAAGAGCATAAGGGAGCAATTGTGAAATACCCTTACCTAGTTTCAGCATTCCCCCAACCCTGGTTCCTTTCACCCCCCCAGGGGCCAACGGTGAGTTTCTAATTAAAACGTCGGGGGCAAAAGGGTAATTATGATAATAACATAATAATATCACCAGGGTTATTAGAATGTTCTGTGGTCCCCAAATTGCTTCCTCTGAGAGATCAGATTTCAGTGGCATTACGTAAAGTCAAATTTCCTTGAAAGTCAGGTGAAATGAAATGGATTCCCCCATGGTCGAGGTGCAATCTGAGAATCTGATTCCCTCTTGTGTGTCACAGACACTGAGTCTAAAAAAAGCCCTTTAGTTTCTCACCACAATGACATATATTCCAATCTGCCCCCTCCTCACTTACTTTGAAGCTCAATTTAGTCAGAAGAGTTAGTGTGGTTCGGAAGTGCACTCGTTTATTTAATAGTTTTTGTTTTGTTGCTTTGAACTGTCCCGTAATAGCACTTTGTTCCTCTGCAGCCCTGTGTAATGAGCTCTGCGTTTTGTAGCTGTGTGTAACAAGAGAACATTTGTTTTTAAGCTCAGATCACTGCTAGAATGCTAGCTCCAAGCACCGTAGCTCGGAGCTAGCATGCTGGTGCTCCGAGCGGCATCCCGCTGTTTTCTCTCAGCTTTTCTGTGGTACCTGACTGGGATAAGGCTTTGTGGATCCCTCCTACTCCCCATTTACACGCCCCTCCATCCCAGGCAGCCCTGAGGCAGCCCACCTCCAGCTGTGGCTGCCGTTGACTGCGCCGCTTGGTGCAAGTACCGATTGCTTTGGAGTGCCTCCCCTCGCTCAAATAGGCAGTAATTACGGGCTTAAAGAGGTTTAGTGGTCCAGCAAACTACATAATCACCCCCTGAATTAGCCCCAGCTCATCAGCCTCAGTCCAACGAGCAGCGCTTACCACTAGCACTAGCTAGCATGCTGCACCCCCTTCCCTTTATTGCACAGAGGGAAGCACAGCAGCAGGTGTTGTGCAACATCCGGCCCCCTTAATAAATTTAGCCTCCCCTGAGCTGGAGTAGGGAGGACTAATGAAGCACGCCCTCGCTCTCAGTGAAAGCAACCAGAATATACAGACACCACACATACAGCATTCAATATAAGATCCTTCAGTATCAACAGACCTCACCCTTTACATTCTATGTTAAACACAACAATAGAGGACTTTGTTGAGACTTGAGACTTGGTCATGTGCATACATGCTATAAGCTTCAGTATACACATAGGCTAGAGACCCACCCAACTGTAAAGCACACAGATCATTGTTCACACCCTGCAGCACAGCAGGAACAGCTACAGCAGTGGCTGCTACCCTGAATTATGTTATGTGCCCTTAGAGTTTTAGAAAAACGATGAAAGATGCTAATCATCAATTATCATAGCGGAGAAGCTGGTGATGCTGTACATTGTCTAATCCACTTTGTACTAGAGCTTTAATGACATACTTTTCACCCTTTGCCTCACCAGCTAACTAGATTTATCTCATTCCCATAGGCAAGAGCGCAGTGAGATTTCCCTAAATCAACAAAAGCTGTTTTTTGAGAGAGAAAATGCTCATTAATGAATGAAAAGCCCAAGAACATCTGTTTTTTTACTTTATCTCCCGAAGAGATGGAGAGATTTGATGACAAAAACAGTCTGAAAGGGGGTTTCTTTGCCATTTCTGGTGCATATATCGAGGTTTTCAAAAAAAAAAAAAGTGGTGGTGAATTATTCATGCTTCAAGCTTTGAGTTGGTTTACCATAGTCCAACACCATAAAAGAGGCTGTTTCAGCTTTTTTTGTGCATTACAGCACTAAGACGAGGGGGCGTTTATTTTGCGCAGACATTACGAAGCGCACTCTCAAACTCTCATCCTGTAGTTGGTGCGTTTAGAGTGTCTCAAAAGATCTGTTTTTGCTCTGTTTTGTTATTTTGCATTGGAGCAGCCTGAATCAGAGGAAATTAGGTTAAGGGTGCTTTGTTTTTTTTCTGTTGTTGTTTTGTTCGCTCTTACTCTCTTTTCTTTTTTCTTTAATCCCCCCTTTCTCCCAGAGCCAGCTTTGTTGCTGGGTCCCTGCTCCCTAATGAAGTCAAAGGGATGTCAGTCGATGCCACCTACACAGAAAGGAATTTGAAATGGCGTAGCTTTTATAGCACAGCGTGAGCACACACACTAGAGGATGAAACTTCCACTGAATGAGCAAGACATTTTTTAAAAATTGGAAGTATGAGATACAACAGATTTACAGTTTGGAACGCTTGTTTTAAAGTCTGCTTGTGCTCATGGTTCTGGGCATAACAATGTGCTTGCCTCCCCAAATATTTAAGGTAATCTCATACAAGTCTGGCAGCAGCAAGGCTATACTTCCAGTAAATTGTGTGTTTGTGAGTGTGTGTGTGTGTGTGTATGTGTGTAAGACAGTTTAGTATGATACTCTGATGCCCTTCTAGCCAAAAAGGCCCCCGGATTAGCCGTCAGCCATTCCTGATGGGCAGCTCGGTTTCCACGGAGATTTGACCTGGGAACAGTGAGGGGAACAGACCTGGCCTAGTCAAGGCTTTTCACTTGTACCTCAACAGGCACAAGCAAGCCAGTAACCGCACATAATGTTTCTGTAACCTGCTTGGTGTTTATAAGTGACTGATTATTGAATTATTTATTGAAATGTACACAAGAATAACTCATTGCATATTTACAAGTTGTTTACTGTAATTCAATGCATTTCCTGGCATCCTTGTGCCTTGTGACAAACCCCAACCATCTGGTGGAAAGTAAACTAACTCAAAATACCATTGACCCATGTCTGCTATCCACAGATTGTGCAGTGTCATGGCCTCTTTTTGAGGGACCTCACATGACTGTGACAACATATGATTCTCCTCTCTCTTATTCCTCTCTCCATTCTGTTTCATGGTTGCAGTTTTATAAAGCTAATGTAGCATGTCAAGCTTTTTAATGGGATGCACAGAAGCTTGGGAAGCGCAGCTTTAAATAGAAATGTATGCAACGATAACACCATAATGTTAATGACTAAAGAAGGGCTGTAAGGACTGTGGCTGCAGTGAATTGTTTAACAAGGGTGGAATCACACACATTAAGATGGAGATGTAATAGTAAGATGTAGGTTTTCTTTTAAACTGTTAATGTTTTGATTACTTAGTTAACAAATCTGGCACGAGTGTTCAGAACAACTAAAACTAGGCACTAGTAAAGAATAGTAGGTTTGCTGAGGAGGGGAGATGAAGAGAAGGGAGCAGCAAGATAAAAAGACATTTCTGATATAACCCTCGTAGTGAAGAGGAGCATCCCTGACAAAAAATGACTCAGACTCTTGTTCTTTTTTCCATTTCCTTCCCTATTGCTGCTGACAGACTGAGGTGAGGCTTTATACAGTTTTTTTGCAAATAAGATTTAGGGACCTTTAGGAAGTTGGTTCTTTTTCATGTCTGTAAAAGTTTTTGGTGAGTTGTTGCTCCTACAGATGAGATTAAGATTTTGTTTGGATGTTTTTTTTTCCTGTAAAGGTTAATGGTTCAGTCTGCACAATAGCCATGTGTCTTGTCAAAGTGACCTTGAGCATGGCACCAAGCATATAGCTGCTGCCACATTGTAAGCCATCAGATTTCTCAAACATAAATGGAAAAGCAGAACAGGAAATCAGAATAGTGCAGCTAGCGTTCGGCAAGGGCCAAGTGTTTTCTCCAATAAAGTTAAGACTAGTTTGATTTTTCATGACTTTATCAATGTTTTTGCAGTGCAATATTATATATATTATATTATATATGTATTATATATAAGGTCCAGCTGAAATTAAAATGTAAAGTATACAATGATTTATATAAAATTGTTAATCTGATTACTATTTTTGTAACACTGGTAACTGGTTGACATTTTTTCTACCTCCTTGCCTAGAATAGTTTTCTCCTGGGTTAGGCATGGGCCAAGGGGAGTAAATGGGGGTCTTGCAGAATATTTAAGCTCTTATCTCTTCGTTCGAAGCCCTGGGGCTCCACATATCTATTTCCATGTCTCCTCCCCTGCCTCCTTCTTCTCTCTTCCTTTCTTTCCTTCTTCTCTCGGTCTATCTATCCCTCTCTTGTTCTTGTCTAAGGGGGTCAGAGAGGAAGACGGTCAGACAGGGAGGGGATGTTGCTGATGCTCTGTTACTCACCCACACAGACATCTGCACGCAAACACGCACACACACACAAACACACATACATGACCACGCACAGCTGAACTTACTTGTAGGCCCAGCAAGCTCAGTGGCTCAAACGAGAACAAACACGCACACACAAACACACACTCTAATGTCTGCTGTAATAAAAAACACACTCAAAAGCGAAATCTTTTGACTCTAATGGACACACACAACACGCATGCATGCACACTCATACACTTGGATTGATAAGACATACTGAAGAGAGAAGCGAAAACACACACCCCTCCTGGCACCCACATGCTCAGAGCCCAGCAGAGAGCAGCGAGCAGGGTGGAAATTCTCATGAAAGGAGTTGTATATTTGGAGAAGACATATCATTAAGATAGGCGGAGGGAAGAGGGAAGGGAGGGAAGGATGCGCCGAAACTTTCCATCTGCTCTTTTAAAGAACATGTTATTGCTTTTCTCACTAAAGGCCTTTCTCTCTCTTTCTCTCTCTCTCTTCCTCAACCCGCTGAACCACAGCCAAAGGCCGTTAAGACACCAGAATCACTCACAGACAATATTAAAACTGGGCGACTTGTTGCTGAGCGAGAAACTAAATCACAGTGTTTTGACAGATAGGAGCTAATTTGGCGGTTTAAAAAAAAGGAGGACAAAAACAGTTTTGATGTTCTGGCTTTCTGGCCATCTTTTTCTGGTAACTCTCTCATTAAGTGTGTGTTATTTTGTACTTGGAAACTCTGGCACATGTAGCACTTTGTATTAGGGGCGGGATGCAGTGATGGGAGAAGTTTTCAGGTCCTTTAGGTAAATGTTAAAACACTCAGTCACAAGTAAAAGTCCTGCATTCGCAATTTTCCAAAGTATAAGTTGTGTTATCAGCAAAATGTACTTAACGTATGAAGTAAAAGTACTCATTATGCTGCAAAATGGTCCCTGCAGTGTTATGTAATCATATTATTATTATTACTGTTGATACTGATACTACTCATGTGTAAACAACATTTTAATATTGTAGCCGATGGTGGTGGATATAATCTTACCAATTTTATACACTGTTGGGTAGTTTATTCTGTAAACATTAATCATATTATAAGAAATAATAATATGAATTATATTGTTATTAAATATAAGAAAACTAAATTTTACTTATTTCCGTACTTAAGTAAATATACTTGGTTACACTCCACCACTGGCAGAATGAGTGTTGAACAGAACACACACATGCTATGAAGCTGATTTTTCTCGCAGTGCTTCTGTCCGATATCGAGATTGCGTGTGTGTCTGTCTGTGTGTGACTAGTTGTGTATAGCTGTCTGTCTGCATGTGTGTTCTGGGAAGCCAGAGGGAGGGAAGCACTGAAACAGGGTGTATTTGTGCTGTACTGTGGCCCCTGGCATGGCCGCAGCCCCCCGATATCACGAGGCAGACACTCCTGCTTCCACAGATCTACAGCACGTAGAATGGACACATTGATATTTTCATGTTCAATCAGCTTTGTTTGTTGAGAAGAAAGACTGAAAAAGACACATTGTTCACATGATTAGCTTTAATCTGTCAGTGAGTGTGTCTGGTGTCTATATGTGAAGTGTTCAATGCGTCAAGACATCAGATGACACAAGCCCTAAAGAATAATGTTTTCTCACTTTCTACACGTGGGCAGGCATCGTAATTCTGCTATTATCTGATCAGCCTACAGTATGGTGTAGATACTTCTCCACACACACCACACACACCACACACACAGTATATGAATGAACGGACAGTTCACATGTATTTATGCACACACACACAAAGAGAAAAGAAGTGGACACAAATTTGGCCAGAGGCGACAATGCAATTATAACTTAGCGCATGAAATTAGCCTCCGTGTGTTCCCATTCCACACAACCAATCACATGGACAAGGGAAGGCTGGGAAAAAATCTGTCTCGTCTCTCTCTCTGCTGAGTCGTCCCAGCATTAAACACAATCCTGTTCATTATGCACTGAAAAAACTGTAATGAAAAAATGAAAACGCTGGCGCCGCACTGATTTTGCACGTCTGATTGACTATTAAGTGTGTGTGTTCTTGTTAGACATACTCTATATATTATACAGTAGCCATATTTGTGGCGCCTGTTGTTGGTCAGCATAACATAGGGGAATAACTGATAAATGACAGGGTTCTTTCTGTCAGGGTGGCCTGTTCTTTCAGATAAATAAATTATAGCCACCGAAAAATGACAGATTTTGCGAACCACCAAAACACAAATGCAGCCCTCCCTCATTTTGTTGTGGATTTGCAAGTTTTATGTAAAAAAAGAAAGACTTTTTGGTATTGATGGCATTACTGGTTTAAATGTCTGTGTATGTCGACTGCTACACCGTGGAGCTCTTTGCTCTTTGGAAACTAACTTGAAATGTTTTTTTTCCTTTTCCGTTTATTGTTTGAATTGATGCAGAGAACGTGAAAAAAGCTGCAAAGCATTTTTTTTACTTCAGTGTAATGTGACAGAAATCCCAGGGTCCTAATTCACTGCCCTTGGTTGGTTGGCAAAATGAAAACACTTTTTCAGATCATTCAGATCTTTCTTTCCTAAATGTATACATAGCATTTTGGAGTATATATATATAGTTTCCAGTTAGTGCTATTCCTCCAGCGATCTATTCTCTCCCTCGCTTCCCTGCTCCTCCCTTCTCTCCTCCTCTCCTCCTCTTTTATGGCCTGCCTATGGTGTTCAGCACAGTCCATGTCTTGTCTCAGTCATGAACAGCACATTGTCCTCCACGAACAAGGCTCTGTGCAACTGTGATACCCCCCCCGCCCCACTCTAATATAAATCAACACACTCCCCGAGTTCACATTTATCCAATTTATTCATTCTATATATTTAAACAGGTGGCTCGACTTTAACTGTTCTCAGCTGGCTTCTCGACGAAGGGCTGCAGTCAGTAGTTTATATTTAAACACCCGGCGCAAAGTCAGTTTGGGTTGTCTTTCCCACAACTAAACTGTTGTTGGTCATGCATTCATGTGTCATGTTTTCTTCAGACAAAAATAAAATAGTCTCAGTGTATGGTAATTTATCTTGTATCAGTGCAAACTGTCTTGTTTGAACTAATTTCAAAAAGAGTGACAGCCTCTAATATCAATGTGATGAGGCTTGATTGAAAAAATAACAAAAGTTGAATTATCTATGAGTATCTGTACCTTTCACTGGCAGGTATTTTTATATCTTTGATTTAAAAGACTAAAATATTAAAATAACGAAATGATGAAAATTAGATGAAATCCCTTGCTGAGGTGGCAATGTGTGATTTGAAGGAAGTTCCTGTTCCTGTGTTAACTTGGTAGCCAAAAGGATAGAACCTTTCTCATAATCAGTGCAGTTATATATATATATATATATATAAATATAGAACTGTACCAACTGCAGTACGGATAAAAGCAAACAGCAGCAATACAGACAAGAGACTTTACATTCTCTTGTCTGTATTCCATCGGGTTAACGTTACATATTCCCCGCTCGCTGATTACATATGCAGCAGGGTGAAAGGGGGGCCATTGCCACGAATATATTTGTGTAAGAGGCTGCCTAATTACCAGAGCTGGTTCTCCACTTCACTTAACTTTCTAATTGGCTTGCCTTTTTGGCTGCCATTAATTACAAGATTTCATATTCCATTAATGATCGGGGGGAGAGAGGCACGTTAACGCGCACACACTCACAGATTCTTACAATATACATCCAGATAGACATACACACAGGCACATACTGACACTTACGCACCAATGAGCATGAGCACACAGCTCATTTTCTCCCTCTCATTACGCAGTATGGTATTGTGTGTGTGCAACCTGTGCCCTACAACAACTCTTTCTTTACTAAAAGGCACATCAAACCCTTTTTTCAACATCAAGAAGCTTCATTAAACAATTTGTGGTCAGCCTTTTCTTATAGATGTTGTCTTTCTCTCCTGCAGCATCCATACCCGTCAGAAGAACAGAAGAAACAGCTGGCACAAGACACCGGCCTCACCATCCTACAAGTGAACAACTGGTAAGTGATTTCAGAGTTTATATGCAGTCGATTTCAGGGGGTTTGTACCCCCAGGCTATCCAAGTTCTTAATGATCGGAATTAATGCCTCCACTCCACCCCTATTTTCATCCTACACACACACACACAGAAACACACACACCACTTACCGAATCATCCTCACCTAGATCAATCCATCTAAAGAGATATGGCCTGGAGTGATTTTCCAAACCAACAGCCTAACTCAGCCCAAACATGAGCATCCATGTTAATTAAGAGTCAAACTACCATCTGAAAACATCCAATAAAATCATCCAACTTGCATGTTGGATGATTTTATTGGATGTTTTGATAGGTTTTAAGAATAGTCATTCTGGCGTCAGGATTTCTGTGGCGTTATCATGCATGGCTAACTATCTAATGGGGAGATGGTTGAAACACACTTTAAGTGAGCTTCCAAGGGAAATAAACACTTGGAGAAAAATGCATTAAAATGTTTTACTGAATGTCTAAAATGGATTTTCACAGACTGATTCAAACCAATGTTAAAGATCACAGTAAAGTGTGCCTACAAAAAGCCACAACCCCCAAAAATAAAGTCATTCAAAGTAAATGCTCCCTATTAATTTAGTCTCAGACGCCCTATCTTACCAGGACTTGTTTAGTGAGGGTCATTCTTGTATAAATGGA
>NW_023339751.1:18226180-18235376 GCF_004916995.1 Morone saxatilis | reverse complement strand
GGTTCCCTCTCTTACAAACACACCACATGCACAACTTTCCACAAACAAGATTAACCTCCCACGATTACACAGGTGTGTGGTCATGCACAAATACACACACGCACACACACTTCCAGGGTGTTGCCTATCCCCCTACCAATAAAAAAACAAACAGAATAGAGCACAGGAGGCTTAAGGACAAGACACGTTCAGTGGACTGTCTCTGACCTCTCTCTCTCTCCTTCCTCTCACACACAACACACACACACAACATGCGAAGCACACACAGACAACACTGCTTGGCTTTATCCACGTAAGAACATCCTGATTGTTAATCTAAGGGGTATTAGCTGTTAAACCCTGCATGCTGGGATCCCGCTGCCCCCTCACATTTCGTTGTATACAAGTGTGTGTGTGTGTGTGTGTGTGTGTGTGTGTGTGCTTGTCCAGAGGCATATTTTCATGCACGGTTGTTTGAGCGAGCAAGCAGTACATTGTAGCATGGAAGGGTGATTGAGAAGGGAAACAATAAAGTGAAAAGATGGGGTGACGGAGAGATGAAGACAAAGAAATGGGGAGAAAGAGAGAATGATGAGGTAGAAGAGGAGAGGTGGAAATAGAGGACAGAAACAAAATGTGACAGCAAAGAGAGAAAGACAATCACAGAGAAAGAGAGAGAGGTTACGTTAGGGGAACTGCCATTTCGCAGGCGTGTTGTTGTGCTGGTTGGGAAGCCCCGTCATTGGGTGTCTCCATAGCAACCCCTGGTGATGTTACCTCCTGACCCACTGATTTGGTGAAGTCAATTTTCCTAGCTGTGATTCTGTTTGTCATTGCTGTTCATGAACACACACTTGCTCACGCACACGCGCACACAAATGCGTGCATGACTAAATTTTCTCAGAGTTACACACACACACACACACACACACACACACACACATTTTCTCATGCATTCACTTGCACCAAATCAGGTCTACAAGTGTGACATCAAGCCAAAGAGGACTTCAAGAAGCATAAAACACTTAGTGGAAGTGTGTTTCACGGTCATACCCTGGTCATCAGCAGTGGATTCAAGTCCAATGGCCGCAGATGAACTGTGGGTCATCCATGTTTGTTGTCCCACTAGGGGAAGACCTAGCGATGACAAACATGTACAAACGACAAATAAGACATACAGTTCAATTTTGTCACATGTCCCAGCATGGAACGCGCACTCTGCCTTCCTCTCTCATCTTTTCCTTCACATATGTACTCACACACTTTCTTCCACACACCCACATTCTGTCTCCCTCTCTCTCTTCCTCTCAATCACTCACACACACCATAGACGTGTTAACACACATGTCGGTGTGTATTATTGATGAGTGAGCACGTGGTAGGGCTCTGCAGATTAAATAAAAATGCTAAAGGCCGGCAAGGGGCGCAGATCACTCATGAATTATTGGCAGAAATACGCTGCACCAGGGAATCTCAATTTGAATGGAGAAAGTGTGCATGTGTGTGGGTGGTAATGCATGTGCACATTTACACAGCAGAATCATATATTGAGAACATACACACATACGATACACACCCAAATGCAAATACTCGACACATCCCTATAGTAGCCTATACAGCATATACACACACAGATGTCATAGACAGGTAAAGTATGTATGTATAGTACACACAGTGAGTGAGTGTATTGTGTCCACACGCCCATACAGCAGACACATATGGAGAAGTCACCACATAACATTAACAAACACACACTTAACTCAAACACTTATGCTCATACAGTAAAATGCTCAACAGTGTTTTTTTTTAATTAATACACAAAGACCAACAAACCTAAATACACACAGACCAACAAACCTGCTAAACGCTATTTTGATGGATCCATGTTCATTAAACATATTGTGATATCAGCAAAATTATAATTTGATAATAACTATAATCAGAATTTGTAAAATCCTGAGTAATAAATTAAATACAGAATGTATTTTACTTCTCTGTTTGTATTTCTGAATACATTTTTAAGACATGAAAGATTATATTATTCAGTAGATTTAACTATTAATAACTCTTTGTTAGTTTGAAGTCAAAAAAAGAAACAAAATTCTGTTGTAAAGCCAACTGATACTGTCAAGTTCAGAAGCCTCAGAAGCCTCAGAAAGATTCTGGGACAATTTTGTCTTTGAAAAAATAGTTTATTCTAACAGAATCATTGAAATTATGAACGTACTTATTTCATCTTATTTCATTGAGCTCTGAAACTTTCTCACATGAACTGCTGTCCCTCATAAGCCCCTGTAGACGTGGTGTATGATGATGAAAGTACACAGCCTGAAGCAAAAGACATCATCTCTGCTTAAAATCAAACAAATCTTAGAGGCAGCGCAGTTATGTTAATTAAAAACTCAAAATACCCCCCCCCCCCTCAAAAGAAGAAAGTTTGTTATCCTAAATAAATCTGGACCAGAAGGGCCTCAGAGCTGGATTACCGGAACTGTCCATTCGGAGACAGAGACATTGTCACCTGACATCCTCACATGTCATGACAAAAATTGTGATGTGAACATAGGATATATATGGAACAGTAAAGTAAGAAATCAAGCAGTAATCAGATCAGGAAAGTAACCAGTTTGTCCCAGATTTCAGTCTATCAATAGCCACAGTATCTAAATGTCCTTGAACAATACAACCCTTTACCTGCACACATTGTAAACCACTCTGAATCATGCATCAGCTAAAAGCTCAAAGTGTAACATATAAAATGTCTTTCTCTCTCTGCTTTCTCTTTCTCTGGCTACAGTCAGTATCTCTCTGCTAAGTTCTCCTAACGCTCCGGTGATGTAAAAATCGATGGCGAGGTCATCAGGTTTCCCTTGTTGGCTGCCCCTCCCCTTCCTGCCTGCAATTTAATAATGCCCCTTTAAAGGCAGTGTTTAAGCCTTGCCGAGCGATTGTTTTGTCAATAAGACCTCCTTTTACGAACGTCTTAAAAGCATGGACAGGGAGAGAGTGAGAGAGAGAGAGAGATTGAGAGAGGTAGTATTTAAGAGGGCAGAGTGGACGGACGTTGAGGCTACTTAGGAAGGAGCGGCGTGGCACGTACATATATGCTGCTTATCAGGTTTCAGAAAGGATGAGCAGAGGAGAGGAAGAGGTGACGGAAGGGGAAGGAGAGCAAGTGAGAGGGGGAGGAAAGAGACGTGGGACAGGGTAGGAGAAAAAAGAACATGAAAACATGGATGAGAAGAAGGAGAAGCAGCAGTTTATTTTCTTTTTAGTAACAACAGATACAGAACAGTTTGTTACATTTTTACGTGCATTTCTTATTCTAATAAAGCATAGCGAATGAATGAATTATTACAACTGTGTTCCAGTTTTCTTAGGTTTGGCCTTTGTTGGCAGTTGTGATAACATATTTTTGTTCTGGGAACGCTGTGAAAAGAAGTTAGACAGGATGAGAAACACAGTCAGATGATCCGACAAGTTTTAAACAGACTCCTGGGTTAGCCAAACGTATCAAAGAGAAAATAAAGGCAAATAATTTCCCAAATGGTCTTTTGTAAACATCTCTTACAGTTTACAGAACAAAATCCTGACACTTGCTATAGTTGTGTGCACCAGAGTTTTAACACCAATTAAAGTGTTGTTGTTTTTTTAAAATCTGGCTAAACTGGCTAAAGATCTTGCCATCAAATATTCCCAGGTTTTATATATTACTTTGGCGAGTACAGTGTGATCACAGTTAATAGAAAATGATGTCCAAAATGAAATAAATGAGACCGAAGTTGTAGTAAACCAGAACTGAGACATGAGAGACAAACAGGTAGAGTGAGATGAGTTGTATGGTTCAGTATGTTGACAGGCTAGAAAGAGAGATGCTGGAACTTGTTCACAGAAAGCCTTCTGAGGTGTGTGTGTGTGTATGTTTTGGAATTAGCAGGCCCAGTTTCAGTCCATGCCCTAGAGCCTGTTTCATACACTGCAGCTCTGTCAAGTTGTTTCAGCCTGAAACTCCTTGACATTACAGCAAATACCACACACACACACGCACACGTTTCACTGGTTATGACCTCACCCTCAGATTTCAACACTTTTAAAGTTAAAATGTGAAAATCATCTCAAAAGCAATATTTTTTTCTGTCCGTTTGAAGCCTGTTGCTACCAATAGCCTTTTACAGGAATCTTTAGCCTGTGCAGACACGACCCTGTCTTTGCTGTATTATGTCAACAGAAATATGTGTAGACATGTGTGTGTGCACGCTTATACACATATAGGTGTCCATGTGCAAAGACACACTGTGAACCAAACGCCATCTCTCCTTCCCCCTTCCTCCCTCTTTCTTCTTCTCACTCTCTCTGTTTCTCTTACATCACAGCACGCCGCCCGAGGCCAAACCTGCATTTCTCTTCATTCGCCTCTCTCTCTCAGTCTTTTTTTATTCCCCTCTCCTCTCCTTTGCTTTTCAACCTTCTTTTGTAGTAGTGGAGGGGGGGTCCAAAACATGAAAGGCGGCAGAACGTGAATGCCAGGGCCTGTGCTGAAGCACACATGGTCGGTGTCGCACCCACCGCCATCAGTTAGTTGTTGTTCTCATGCTGATGTTTTCTCGTGTTGATCAAATGCTGTTGTGAATTGAAACAGCGGGGATGCAGCGCAAGTGTTTTGTGCCAGAATAAGAGATTGAGTAAATTTAGGACACCTACTCTGACAATTAGCAGGCAGAATACTGACATTGATTTCATGCAATTGAGATAAGTGATGGTTCCATGTAAAGGATTCGGAGACAAAGCATAAAAGAATGAGGCTAACAGACTGTTTCTGCTGGCACTGACGCATATGTGGCGACCACCCATAGGGGATTCTTCTGAAAGCCTGGACATATGTGACTCTTATAAAAAAATGATCAAATTATTGACTGGTTACTTTGTATTTTAGAGATCTTAACAACAATTTTTCACCTTTAAAAAGGACTATATATGAATATACTTGAGTAATCTTGAGCAGATCAACTCTAATTATTATTAGTTAATTAATTATTAATTATTTGGTGTTTGCCGACTGTGGATGTCGGGGGGAAGTGACACATGTAGAGACAGGATATGACACGGGCAGTATGGGGGGATTTAGGTCAACCGCTTTGTGTTTGCAGCAGTCCTCACTGCAAACCCTGTCAGCAATAAAAGCTCTGTGTGGCACTGGTCATCTGTCTATATGTGTGTGTGTATGTGTGTGTGTGTGTAAACTGTGATTTTCTTTTTGGTGGCTAGGGGTGTGTATTTATTTGCGTATATGATAAATGGAAACACATAATGTTAGTATTTACATGCAAATATATATGCAAAACCCTGCGAAACCTAAAAAATACACACAAGAAGAGTACTGCTAAAAGAGCAACACGTTCACTCAGACACACACACATAGGCGCACATATATTTTGATCCAAGCCCAAACACTAAAGGACACAGACTCTGTCCAATGTTGTGTTTGTGGAGTGGGCGGCACAGGACAGCCATGTTGTTTCTGGGTAAAGCCAGGCTTCAAGCCATACCCTCTCTCTGGCATTGATGGATGGCTGGCTAACTGAGTCCAAGACTGTCTGAATGTGTGTGAAGGGAAGCAGGAACAGAGATAAGAGTGACAGAGGTCACATGTGACCGCTGCACCCTCCCCTCTGATGCCTTATTCTTATTTCTTTGTTTTTCCTTCTTCTTTCTCTCTTGTATGAACTCTCTCTCTCTTTATTTATCTATCTCTCTCTTTCTCTCTCTCTCTCTCTCTCCGCAAGTCCTGTTTAGAAGTCAGTGAGTGTTGCAAAGCCAGCCCAGTCAGAGCCAATGAGTTCATGTATGTTTTTCAAGTGGCCAACATTTCCTCTCTATAACTCTGAGGCACCTGGTTGTCATGGACACACACACACTAAACACACGTACACACTGAGCTCTTCTCCAGTTTGTGTGTTTGTGTGTCAGAGTGTATGTGGTTACCCAGCCTGTCAGTCCACTCTGTAAAACCAGCTTTAGTGCTAGATTCATGGCTCTCTTAATGGACACTGGGCTCTTGGGTAGTGGAGGAACAGAGTGTGTGTGTGGATGTGTGTGTGTGTGTGCTTACATACTTGTATTTTATGTGTGTGCAGTAATGGGGATTAAGTGACCCCATGGCTGCTCTCAGTCTAAAGCTCCTTTTAAATTTCACACTGTTTTCTTATGTTTCCCTCCATATGTGGCACTGGATCCAACTAATCCACCTCATGTTATTAGGAGCTGGATCAGCAGACCAGCATGTATTGAGTGTGTGTGTGTGTGTGTCAGTGGGCGTGTCTGTGCATAGCTATGCATGAATTTGGAGATGGTTCAGGAACTGTTTGCCTGCCAATAAAGACTTATATGTATTGCTGACTCAAAACACAGGCCTCCTGTCTAATAACAGCCTGGCTGCAGCACTCGGACTTGGCCGTGTGACTCCTACATGACCTCAATAGAACCTTACTTGTCAAATGCATGTGTGTTTGTGTGTTTTGCATATTGTTTTTACGTATTTGTGCATGTGTGATCATGCACGTGTGTTTATGTCTGTCACGGTGCCAAGGTTATATGTAAGGTACCATACCTTCTTCAGAGATCTAACGCAGACAGCCTTTTTCTGTGGAAGGACGTTGAGAAGCAGAGAGGATCATGGGACTGAACAGGGTGTATGTTTGTCTGTAAGAGTGTTACAGAGTAGCTTTGGGGAAAACAATGGGAAGTAAGTGCTTGTAGCAGGATGAGTGCCTTGAGTACGTTTGTTGCTCTGTGTATGCACGAAGGTGCTTGTACATGTTGAAAACTGCACAGACAAATGAATGACAATCAGTCTCTCTTTGCACAATATTAGGCATGGCTTACTTATACACTAGATAATTGTAGCCTTTATTGCACAATCCATCCCCCATGTCCCCCTCTCTTAACTGTTTGTGGATGTGTGCCTGTTGCAAATAGAGTTCTGCAAGCAGCTGCATTAGTTTATTTAAACTAATCTGAAGTATCTAATCGAAGCATCTGACCTGAGGACGACACTGAGGAGGAGAGAAAGAAAGAAAGGGAGGGAGGGAGATATGTGGGGGAAAGAGAAGGAGGTGATTTATGAGTTAACTCGTCAACTGAGGAGGAGAGAAGGGGAGAAACTCATAACTGTAATTCCCTCACACACCCACGCGCAGTTCGCTCACGTACATATACACACATACAGTATGCAGGTGCATGCACACAAATGCACTGCCACCCCCTGCTGCACATAGGATCACGTGTGAGTATAATAAAGTAACTACTTACTTAAGAAGATGGAGATGTGCTGGGACACAAGATGAGATAATAAAGTTCTGCAGGGATACAAGGTGAGACATAAGAACTGAAATGGGATGTATGGTGTGAGTGTTAGCTCCAACAAGGCTGTATGAATTCTTATCTTTTGCTTTAGGACTGGTAACTGTACACAAGCATAAACCAACTGCTTCTATGCAGTTTATGTTTTTTATATGTCATGTAGGACTAATTTGAGTAGAAATCACTTTTATAGAAACAGGATTGTTTTTTTTCCCTAAGAAACAATTCAGATTAAATAAATAAATAATTAACAGAATGAATTCAGATGAAATAACAGGACATTGCTTTAGTTTGCATAGATGGGTGTGTGTGTGTGCGCGTGTGTGTGTGTACGTGTGTTCACCAGTGAATAGGAAGGATATGGGCTAGGCGTTAATTGTGGTTGAGCAGCAGACAATCGATGCTAGCCACGCAGTGACAAGCTGATGATAAGCTACACGATTCTACCCGTCAGAGCTCACTTTCTTTTTAGTGCTTTTAAATCACATTGATTGGCAGCCAGAAGGAGTGTGTGGTTATACAGTTATTTTAAGCGGCTCTCATATTTGAATATGCATGTAAACCCCTGTCGGCGTGCGCTGAAATCCACCGCCGGGTACTGACGCGTGTGTGTGATGCTGGAATATCCAGTTGTGTATAAATGTGAGGTTTGTGCAGGCCTGTGCATGTGCGTGCACATTCTCTCAGATTACTAATGTAATATTGGTAGTGAGTGCAGAGGACGTGTGTATATATGTGTATGTGCACACGTGTGTGTTTGAGTGTGTCTCATATTACTAATATAATATTGGTAGTAGGCTCAGGAGATGTGCGTGTGTGTGAGTATGTGTGCCACAGAAATTGAGAACTCCACATGAATTTAAATCAACGAGCTTGCAGAGTAACCTTTTGTATATCCAATCTGCATCTTTCCACTGCTCGTTATTAAATTATCCCCTAATTGGTCACGCAACAAAGGCAGCTGATGAAAAAGACAATTTCTTGCTTTTAATTGGGCATTTCACGTGTGCTTCGTGTACACCTGTGTGCGGCTGCTTCGGCTCAGTGTGTCTGAGTATGTGTGTGTGTGTCTCGGGTGTAATGAGAATAGGACATTAGCAAGGGCTTGGCAGACGCCGTCGCAATCAGTTCCACTCTTTCCAGAGAAGGAGGGAGAGGGGCGGGAGGATTAATCCAGACATTAGCAATCTTAGAAGGAGAAATAGATTGGAGGCAGAACAACAAAGAATAAAATTCACCCAGTTTCCTCATGTGACTTTTAAGAGCCTTCAGTTGTGTGGCATAACATGCAGCCAACATTTCTGATCCACTGTGCCATGGGTGCGTCCACGCTGGGAATCAGACTCATACCCATGGAAGTGTTTGCACCATGCTGGACCTCCACTATACAAGGCCAAATTTTATTTCAGGTCATTTTCCTTCCTCCAGCTTGTCTTTTGGTGTTTTTTGCTCAACTTTAGGCGTACCACCAGTGGTGTGTCACGCCAAAATAGCCCAGCTATTGTTGCAGTCAGCGGAGCTGAATAGTGCAGCTCATTGTGTTGTGATGGGAGGCAGGGGAATGAACAGGCCATAAACACTGGCCCTATAGCACCCAGGGGTCGTGCAAAGGTGAAGCCTCACTCCCCCTAATAGAGGGGCTCTGCTTTCCTCTTCTCTCCCTTTCTCTCTCTCCTCTCTCTCTCCATCACTTTGTATCTCTTTCTGAGTCTCTCCCTTTCTTATTTCCTCTCTTGATTCCCTCCTGTTTCTCTCCCTCACCCCTACCTCTCCCTCTCTCACAGTCTTTTTCTCTGTCAGCTTATTAACGGTCACAGCAAGAGTGTCTGGTTTGCAGACCAGAGCCCCTTGCCCCCCC
>NW_023339751.1:18220244-18226080 GCF_004916995.1 Morone saxatilis | reverse complement strand
GCTCCGTTCCCCTGGCCGCTATTATGAGAGGCATTTTATCCTTTGTTCCAGCCCCCATGGTGCATCTGGCCTCAGATATGGGGACGACGGGGACAGGAAACTGGCGAGAGTTTTTGCGAGGAGGAGGGGGTTTGGTGGGTCAGAGTGTGGGTTTGTTGCTGGGAGGTGGGCCGCCAGTTTCCACCATACAGGGAAGGAATGATAAGGAGAGAGCGAGCAGGAGAAGGAAACAGATACTGAGAGGGACAGAGAGGGAGGTATGGGAGGCAGAGTCACTGTAGTTGTTCTTGTAGTAATAGTAACAGCACTTGTAGGTCTAGTAGCAGCAGTAGCAGTGATAGTAGAATTATTACTTCACCGATGCATAGTCTATTTAAGCCTCAGAGTAAATAAGCACTGGTGCCATATTTCTGGGAGGTCACATCAAATTACAGTCCAATACTCCCTGAGCCGCATTGTACCAGGAACAAAGGCCTGACTTTCTAAGTAGCGCACACCTATTGCCAAAACAACCTCCTTTGTTGCATCAGTGTATTTTTGAGGGAGGTAGAAGGGAACCACGTTTTGCAGGAGAGAAACGGAGAGAGAGAGGAAGGAGAGGCGAGAGAGACTGCAATGAAAGACAAGAGAAAGGAGGTGAAGAGAAGGAGAGGTCAACAGTTAGCTAGTGCTGGCCTCAAGTTGACCTCTTCCTTCTATAAAGGGCCTGGAGAGGAGAGGAGAGGAGAGAAGAGAGGAGAGTTAAAGGAATGCTCAGGCCTCCTCAACCCTCCTTGCCCTTTTTCCTCGCTCCTCCTCTCATATCTCCTCCAGCTAAACAGGGTAGCAAGAAAGGGAGTGAAGGAGGGGGGTGTTGGTGATAAAACTCCAGACGTTCCCTCATTTGATGGTGCTCTGCCATGTCAGTGCATTCTTGCATTCCTCCTTAGCTCCCTCTGTTTCTGTCTCCCCCCAAATTCCAATTCAACATACTTTATTATAACAAATAGAGAATAAAATAAAAGTGTTGAGCTCAAAGGTTAAAAGGAACAACAAAATTAACAATTTCTACAAAGCGGCTTACAAGATATAACAGGGCAATTATATAAAAACAAAACAGGGAAACAATCAGGCTGATAATCATCCCTGTCTCTTGCTATCTGTCTCTGCCACTGTCTCCTCATTTCCCTCCAGCTCTGTCTTTAGAAGGCAATACAGAGGGCAGAAAAAGAGGGCAGAAAAAATGAGGAGCACAATAAAGCCGTTAGGGAGAAGGAATATTAAAGAGATATAAAGCAAGAGGGTTCTGTTCCCTAATCAGGGGTCAAACAGATGCACCAGCTAGCGTCCCTTTGTTTCTGCTCCTCCTCCTCTCCTTTCTTAGATCTCATAAACGCTCTTTTTTTTCAGCTTCAGAAGCATTGCGCAACTATTGTTTCCCTAAAGTTCAGCTAATGCCCCCCCTTTTAGAGATGAAATAGAAGTGTCCGGTGGGGCAACAGCAGGAACACATAAATCAAGTCAGAAGCCCCAAGAGCCCTCTCTCCTTGGGGTCATTACAGGTCAAAGGGTCATTTCACAAGGGGTTAGGCTGAGCAAGGCCAGAGCACTGCCTGTATGAGAGGGCATGAATGTGTGTGAATGGACATAGGAGAGGGAGAGAGATTAAGACTGTGTGTGTGTGTGTGTGTGTGTGCGTGTGTGCAGTTGAAAATGAGTGAGTAGCAGATTTAAATATGAGTAAGGGGGTATGTGTGTGTGTGTGTGTGTGTGTGTGTGTGTGTGCATGTGTGTGCACAATAAATGGTCTGACCGTGTGCTTTTATTGGAGGTCACAGGGTAAAGGGGTTTGTCCAAGGCTATATGTACCAAATCCTCCTCCTGTGAAAACACACACACACACACACACTAAATAAAGCTCCTGCTGTTACAGAGTAACACATGGTCACCTGTCTTAACAGAGTATCACCCAAAACAATGCCTCTCACCAGTGGCAAGGTGACATGTTTCTGTCAGCAACACTTCCCACACTGCTGCGCTCGAAGCCAAGTGTGTTAAACAGTCAGCAATCTGAGGGAGGTGGAATGTCTCCAACAAAGCGAGATGGGTCGACATGTTTCAAACAGGCAGAGAAAAAATCCCGGTTAAGCCTAGCCCCACAAAGACCCCAGTGTTCGGGCCGATGTGACTGTGTATAAGCTTAGGCTGTGCAAGTTTGTACAAGTCGTGGACTTTGAGACGTTTTGAGAGACAACTGCCTCGGTTGTTAAGGCTGTTAAGATGTGACTTTTGCAGTGGCTTTAACGGGGCTCAGGGTTGCTTAGGAGAGAATAATTTCTCCATATCACTATTATGGTTAGCTGAGAGAAAGAGTCTGGTTTGGCAATGCCTTTGTTTTTGTGCTGTGTGCCAAAATTTCCGAGGTCTTAGTCAGCAATTTTCGCCTGATCTTGTTTTGAGAAATACACTGACTGTGTTTCTGTGTCTTTGTCCCTTCTGCCCTCCTCCTCCCCACCCTCTTCCTCCTCCCCTTCATCTTCTACAGGTTCATTAATGCCAGGAGGAGAATAGTCCAGCCCATGATCGACCAGTCAAACCGTGCAGGCAAGTCTCCTATAGTTACTGTATTCAAGTCGCGCAGGCGAAAGCCATCCGCACTCCATGCACCCGGAGGCCCCTCAGCTGGTAAATACAGGAATGTCCAAAACCTCCCGGGGCTTTCCCCTTCAATGTCGTGACTGACCACTAAAATTAAGAACCAAAACGTTAAAACATTAACAGCAACCATTAATCAACTTTGACATGCTATTTGGGGTGAGAAACTATTTTATTAATTATAAAATATAATAATTTGGCTGAAAATGAGTTAACAGTGAGTGGATTTATTTTTCTTAGCCCGTAAACAAAACTAGCTGTGTTCTCAGTAAAGTTTGCTCTTAACCCCTTCCTCCCCCCTTTGCCAACCAGGCAAAGAGAAAAAACACTCAACCCTTGGCTCCCTGGCTCAAACCAAAACATAAAGAGAACTACACCCGTTTCTTTTTTTGGGTGACCGTTGTTTGGCTTTTTGGCTCCAGACCTGTTTTTACCCACCCACCCCTCACTCCTTTAAACTCCCCCCTCAACCCTATTTGCGGCTGTTTCAGGGAGTGAGGGAAGTGAGTGAGCGGTCCCCCTGGTGCATGGCTTGGTTTGGACTGCCGTAAACTTTATTACCTGTAATAGGGGCCAGAGGTCAGGGTGGCATTAGGGGCGCAGTAAAGTTCAAAGGCATTCAGTGGGGCTGAGTTCTTGCTTTTGCTTGACTGACCCCCAAACAGCCTGAATCGAAGGTAAGTGGATTTCTATGAGAGCAGAACAATGGAGGCGAGGGGAAAATAGGAACCCTATCAGGTTTCACTTATCGTCGCTGTTCAGTTATAGGCTGTATTTATTAGATAAAGCATTTAGGTAGGAGCAGATTCTGAGCCCAGTCACCAAGAATGACTTATTGTTGACACAAAGGAAAACTGATTAGAGCGTCAGCCTGGAGCTTATTTTGCTCTTTTGATCATGTGTATAATCATATATTGATAGGAGCAGCAATTATTTTAAAAGAGAGTTCGTTCCCAAACTTTTTTTAACCACCTTGAAGCTACTTAAAAAGAGAAGAAACTGTATGTTGAGGAGTAAAATAAAAAGAGCTTTATCCACATTAGGACTCTACTCATGCTAACATGTTTTATTTGTTTTCTATCAGTTGTCACCTCTTCTTTCAAATCTCATTTTAAAACAAAAGTCCTTGTGTGTTTTCAAGTGCAGTGTTTGTTGAACTCTCTCAGTCCGATCCCTATTAGAGCATTTAGACGCATTAAAGTCTACCAGGGGCTTACAGTGGAGAGCCGGCTGAACAGACACGGAGCAGAATGACGTTGAAAGACAACGGTGGCTCCCTGTGCGTGCACTGGCCAACAGATGATCCCGCTTCGGCCACTGAGCCTTAATTAAAAGCACTAATTGACCACTCCGTCCCCTCCCTCCAATCCCTCTATCCCTCCCTCCCTCTGTCTCCTCCTCCATCCACAGTAAGTCAAGGAGCTCCCTACAATCCAGATGGCCAGCCGATGGGGGGCTTCGTCATGGACGGCCAGCAGCACATGGGAATCAGACCACCTGGTAAGGCTTTCTCTGCGTGTCTGTTCCTTTCTTTCCTCTCTTGCTCTTCCCTTCTTTCTTCTTTCTTTGCTTGCTGTTGTAAGCTCATTTTCATGCCCTCCTTTTCCCCCTCTTTCTGAGTCTTGCCTCATCAGGCCTTTCTGTTATATTTTCACTCCCCTCTCCTCTGATTCATTGCTACCATCCCTTCCTTCTCACCCCTTTTGCTCTCCTTTCTCACCTTCTAACAGTATCTTAAGGTGTCAGTGTGTTTCATACTGTATCTGCCATGTTGGTGGTTTTATTCAACCAGCACGCTCCTCGTCTTTTCTCGCACACACAAGCACTTAGTGGAAGCTATATGGTCACTGTGTGGTGGTTTAAGTGTAAGCTGGGAAGTATGTGCACCCTCAAACACAGTGATAAAGATACACACACACACACACACACACACAGACAAACACTGCTACCTCCCCCTTCCTCGACACACCAGAACAGGTGTGGTCAATCACATTACACCACCATCTCCTTCCTCACTCCCACTCCCTCGCTCTCAGTCCCTCTCTCTCACGCCATCAGGTCTAATCCCAGAGTTTGTCCTTAAGCTCCTCTCCTCCTCCTCTATCCCCTGTTTTCTGGGATTCTCTCAAGTCTCTAACCCTATCTCACCCTCCACTCAAAGTCAGCAGGTTTGGATAAACTGCCAGGCTACTTAACCCCCCACCCCTACCCCACCTCGCCCTTCCAGATTTAAGCCAGTGTGCTCCTCTGCTTTGGTGTCTGTGAAGTTGGTTTCACAGGAAAACCATCTCTCTGGTGTTTATCTCACTGTTTTCCTTTTCCTCTTTACACTTGATATAACTTGATACAAGCAAAAGCATTTAACTTAAATAACTTTAGTTATATTGCATATAAATATGACACCTTTTTTTACTTTACCATGGTTTTGCATTTAAACCCACTCCCTCTGTGTTTCTCAGGACCAATGGGTGGAATGGGCATGAACATGGGCATGGAAGGTCAGTGGCACTACATGTAGCCCCTCCCCAGTCCAACCAATCGCAACACAAAGGGGGATGTAAGTACACATGGACATACACCAGCTTACACTTACAAATTGATCTAACTTTCCAGATCAGCAGAGGTGATTATTCAACATTTTGAAGCAGTCTCAGACTCGGATATACATTATTCATGTTTACTGCCGATCCAATGGTTATTCTCCATACTGATAGTTGGGTTAAATTAAATTGTCCTTTTATACAAACACGCTCTTGTTCTTTCCAGGCAGATTTTTCTCCGTTACTCTCTTTCTAACTGTCCCACCCTCGGTCTGGTGATAAGAGCCTTTGATCACAACCTTGTAACTCTTTGTGTATGCATTGTGTGTGTGTGTGTGTGCGCGCGCGCATGTGCTTGTGTGTAGCTGTTTCGTTCTCTCACATATCCAATAGCTACAGGACTAAACGTCCTTCATGTCAAGGAGGGGAGTAAAGAAGAGAAGGTTTTTTCAGGATAAAAAAAAAAAAAAGAAAGAGGGAGGATAAAAACAGACAGTTTGAACACATGTATACTCATAGACAATATACAAATAGCAGTTATTGATGATAATCAATTATATAAATATGTTTAAAAAATCTATATTATTGAAAATCAAGCATTTTGAGTACTAGTTTGGTACACATAATTCTACTTCATAATTCTTGGTGTGTGTGTGTGTGTG
>NW_023339751.1:18219979-18220144 GCF_004916995.1 Morone saxatilis | reverse complement strand
ACAAACAAGCACACACACATACATAACCACCTGAAACACACACGGCCCTGCCCCACACCATATACATTTTCTGTCCTTGTGTGGTTCTATTTATCATCTCTACATTTATCTAAAAGCTTTTCCAAGATGTCTCTTTCTGCCCTCTTTCTTTTTCTTTGTGTTTTC
>NW_023339751.1:18208672-18219848 GCF_004916995.1 Morone saxatilis | reverse complement strand
GTGTGTGTGTGTGGGGTGGTGAAGAGGGCAGTGTTTTGGAGGGCACGCACACTAAAAGGTCTTAATGTGGAGTTGTACGTATAAAAAGGGAAATTGATGGTTACATAGTATCAGATCTTATGTAGGTTATAATTTTTCCCAGTGACAGTCTAGTGTTTATTCTAGACTCTGGTTTGCTACCTTGTTGTAGATAATATATTTTTAAAGGAAAAAGCACCATTATGCAAGCAAGAAAGTGTAAACAGATGTGCTAAATTTATAATTTAACAGATAATTATTTCATAACTAACATTTGAAATTTATAAAAGTCACTTTGCTTCAGTTTGTACAGGAGAAAGAACACGGACAAACAACATAGTTTGCCATTTAATCTGGCTGGCTTGGCCAAAACACCTGTTATTGCAAGTTTAACTTCAAAGGTTAATGGACAATGTATTGAATAGTTTTCAGAAGTAAAATTTCTCAGTGATGTGAGATCAATGTGTGATCAAGCCTCTTAAGATGATAAAAATTGTCCACAAAACAATGGATAAATATAATTTGTATCAAATTATTACTGTCAGTCCAATAGTGTGCATCTGTAAGTGGACCGACTCCCACAAGGTTTGCATTAATCCACAAATCTGTAGAGTTTCAGTTCTGAAGTGCAGATGAAATAAACGGCTTCCTGCCATAATTGCCCGTCTGTTAAACAGCTTCCTGTTTTGATTCAGGGAAATACATTTTACAGTGTGCGTCTCAGTTGGATGATGTGCTGCATGTTTATGTGCTGCCAAAGTGTTTCCAAGCACCTGCACTGTAGTAGACTCACTGCAGGACAGATTATCAGCCAAGAAACAGGTTTGATTTGCACAAATTGACTACCAGAGCTCATAATATTAGTTTTAATTCTCAAGAAAGCACATTTTGAAAAAAGTGGTGTGAGTGAAAGTCAACCTCTTTGTGGGGATTTAGAGGAAGCTAGTAATTCACAGTCAGATAAGACTCAATTTCTAGATTCCTAACATTACAGGCAGCGCAAATGTGAGTGCAGGGGTCCGGGTTAATGGTTTCTGTAACTCTATATTCTGACATCTAGGAAGCAAGGATGCTGCTAAACTGATCATTTGAAGCAGGTTTTCCAAATCTCCAAATTTGGTGATCTTTCAGATAAATGCTCCTTTAAGGCATAAGAAAAAATAAAACTTTGAGCTCATTAAAAGTTGTCAATTTGGAGATACATGGTTTCAGCAATTATTTGCTGGGCAGGACACAATAACAACTATACTGCTGTGTGCTGACATTCAGTATCTCTACAAAAAGGTCATTATCATCAAGGTATTGATGATAATATTGATGATGATTTTTTCTAGTTACATTGTGAATTATTTTGTCATTCTTGTAGATCAAACAAAAATAGATTTCTATTCTATATGTCTAAATATTTCTATCAGAGCTTGAGCATGTTTCTACTCCCACATAAAACTGAGGCAACACAAAACCAGTAGCCTCAGTAGACCAGTATGCAATGTACCCATATGGCATCAAAAGTTTTAGGAAACGCAGGAAAAGAAGTGAAGAATTAGTAAATGAGGCGGGTTGAAGGGAGATGGTTCCAGAAAACCATTTGTGGAATACATTTAGCGTCACGTGATGACTTCCAACATCAAACATCTGAAGATGATTTTTTCCCCCTTTAAAACCTCTTAAATTCCCCCTGTGCTGCCAGTTACTGTATGGCACTTCACAACATGATTTCTTCTGATTTACACGCTCGATGTATGTGCATGTGTGTGTATGGTAATAGGATTACTCCTGGCACAGGGAGGGGACACAAACTAGTGCAAAATGGAGGAGGTAGCCAGCAGGGTATGGAGCTTAGCTGGGCCTAATTGACTAGATCCAAATTAAATATGCCATCACCAGAGGTGTGACCAATGGATTTGACTTATTCAGTTTACAAAAATAGAGACCATTAACCCTCCACAGAATGCGTGTGTGTGTGTGTGCAAGCCACGATGAAAATATGCCGCCCTTGTTTCTGTCACAAATGTCCACGACCAAAGCAAAGACAGAAGATCTCACATCGAATGGTATTTTTTAGGTTTGAAATGCAGGGAGACATGGTAATAGAAAGGCTGTGCTTTCAGAATGAGATGTGTGGGTGTGTGTGTCTGTGTTTATGTGTGCGAGTGTGTAAACATGAGGGCTGGTTTGCCGTGTCCAAGCTGCCTCTTTCCAGCAGCTGCTAGCCTTCCCAGCAGACCTTGCTTTAAACAGCCTCAATTTGCCTGCTGAATCTCGTAATTGGGCCACCAGAGGAATCCTCTGCGAGACGGGCAAAGCACAGAGAAGACGAGTAGACAGCGGAAGAAAAAAGACAGAGGGAGAGAGAGAGAGAGAGGGGTAGACAGAAAGAGGGAGGGGCGGATGAAGAGATGGCGAGCGAGAGAAGCGTAAATGACAAGAGGGAGGGGTAGAGGGAGTAAAAGGAGGAAGGAAGGAAGGAGGAAGAGGGAGGGAAGAAGATAGATGCTGGGAGAGGGATGGTGACAGAAATATGTCTACTCTTGCTCACGACTAGTCGTTTCTTTACAGCTTCATTAGCTTGCCGTTGCTAGCTGCTAGCATCTCTCCGTCAAATATTGCTACTTTCCTTTCTAGGTCAATTAAATGTAAGTGATGTGTTATATTCTTTCATGACCAATTAAATTAATAGGTTATTACGGGAGGGGGGGAAACGGTTATCTTATTTGATTAAGAGAGCACAGGTTCATTATATTTTATAAGCAATTTTCATTAGCAGAGTTGAGGTTTTGTTACCGCGGGGCTAAATTGAGCGGTTATTGTGCTGAGGAGTGCTGAGCCTTGATACAGAAGGTGTGCCTAGCAGTCACACTGCAACATTAGTTAAAACTAAAACCAATTAGTCCTGCTTAGTGAAAAGCGTTATGCTTTCCACCCAATGATGATTACAGAGCTTATATCCCCTTGCGAAACAATACACCTGTCAGCCGAGATGAAGCCCAGCAAATGAAGCAGAAGCGGGCTGAGCCTTTGATAGCGACGAGAATGACTCTCGCATGACCCTTACCCTCTTTCCCTTCTTCCTCTTTCTGAAATTAGCCAGGGGTGGACCCTGAAAACTGTAATTTTCAGTTTCAGGACAATAGTTACCACAGGGTGGAAGAACTAATTATGGCGCAGAGGGTATGGAATTTTTTCTGTCCCTCCCCACTCTCAGCTTTTCCCAAAATGTCGGGTAGAACGCTTGAGTGAACGCTGCCTGTAACCCCTTTCCTACCAGTCTCGGCTGGAGACCCTTTGTCCCAGGATTCACTGCTCCAATCATTAAGCACAAATTTGTTAACCTTCTGCTGAGGGGTCAAGATCCCTCCCCTCGCCCCCCACTAACACGCAGCCTCCCACCGTCACCCCCCACCCTCAACTTCTCTTTCTGGTGGATGAACTTTTACTATTAACGAACACTGGAAAAAAACAGGTCCCGATGGGGATTTTGTGCCCCCTCGTATTGTCCATGTGAATGTGTGTCCTTGTTGATTTGGCCCCTCTGGAATCCCCCTTGGAGTCTAAAAAAGGAGGCCTACAGCTCAATGTATTGATTGTCTTATTAAGGACAAAACCTTATTAGCAATGTGTGTTCTTTTAAGCACGCATAGCGTTTATTAGAAACTTGACATGGATTTACTTGAGTCACCAGGACGCTCTCGTTAACCAGGGTTACATATGCAACTACAAACAACGTAAAGTTGCAATCCAACAGTTTCTTGATTGTTTTAAGATATATTTGGTTGTAGATGCTCATTATTGTCATAATTAGTCACTTGTCAGTCAAATAGTGACTTCTGCTCTTTGGGTTTTTCTGCTAAAGTTTAAAATAATAAACTCACTATACAACATACTGCAATTTACTGACATTTGCTAAATAGATATTTAATTGTATTAAAATCCAATGGATCATTGCTGTAAGCATGGTCTGCACTGCATTCAAGCTAGAATCACTAATGACTTGTTGTAGTGCCACAGGTTATGTCCCACAATAGAAAGGTCACAGGTTTGATGCCAATCGGTCCAGAAAGATATGCAACCCCTACCCCCTCACTGATTGAAAGGAAGCTAATTGAAGCTTGCACAGCTCATATAATAGCTCACCCTTCTCTTACGCAAGTCACACCTGTTCTCTTTAGTAGCCCAGGTGAAAACTGATGGATGAGGGGAATAACAAATGAGGGCCCTTGTGTTCAATCCTCTGTTGTCCTCCTCCTGCTGCACCTCATTGTCCTTTTCCCGGCCTGCCTTTGTGTCGCCTGTAGTGGCCCTCTTGTGTATGTGGCGAACACGTGGACGGGCCCCGGGTGCTTTCAGGTGACGGGCGGTCGTAAGCCTCACCTCTCCTCTTTGGTTTTGACAACAATGGCCGTGGTTCCTCAGTGGTGACTTTCCACCTGCAGAGATGGATGGCGGCTATTGTTGGCTTTAGAGAGAGAAATGTAGGGAGAGAAGAGGGTGAAGATGGATTTTTTTACTTCATATTTCATTGTATGAGGAGGGTTGATGCAGCATGCAGCAGGTTACATCAGTTGAGGAGGTTTTGGTTGAAATGTAGCATCAATAAGGCAACTGCACTACATGTTCTTTTAGATTTTGTATTACACTTTAAAATAAGATTGAACTGAATGTCTTGTTAATCCTGACCTAAAATAGTTTAACTTACGCAGTCAAATGCTGGCTGTAAACAATCAAAAGATACTGTAAATCAAAGGCTAATATTAAGTTTCCTTGTAGTCCAGTTAAACAGATTATCCAGGAAATGTTAAGTACTGGGTCTTGGTATCACTTCAAGTCGATCATGTGTGTTTGGTCTCTAAGTCCTCTCCTACTGTTAAAGTAGTATTACTGAGGGTGTAGGATTAAATCACTAAACCCTCCACTGCTCTCTCTCTCTCTCTCTTACATCCACACAGTCTTAGTGAAGGGCAGGCTTGGGTCTGTATTCTGACCCAGATGAGCACTAAGTTGGTTCTGCAGCAGTTGCCACATACTGTATGCTCCTCCAGGGTCATATTGGCAGGTCCATGTTCATGTGCTATCGGCCTGAAAATGTAACATGATAGTCTGCTTTCTGAAGTCTAGTGTGATCTATTGTCGTATTTAATGAATGATTAATGACATCTAACTCATTCAACTGTTTTCTTTTGGAGTTAAATGCTTTCTACCCCAGTGGTGGAGCCAACTTGCTCAGAGCTTAATTATATTTGCATGAGTTTTTAATTTGTTCAACTTTATACATGTGATGTATAATGATGTATAATGTGATGTATGCTGATGTTGTCTCTACAACATCAGCACTAATCAGTTAACTCTGAATAGGTTTCAACCCATAGGGGACTGTGTAAGTTAAAGGCTTTCACATAACAACAGTGATACTGTCTGACTTGAAACTTACCTGTGCAAATTGATCACGGATTAACCATTTTGATCTCCTCTTTCATTAGAACTGCAGGGCAAACCAGGGGATCACCTGTCTCACAGAGGGCTACGGAGCACGGGAACGGGAATCCTCGACTTCCTGACAACAACCAATAGCAACCCCCCTGTCCACCTCCAAGATCCAACAACATTTTTATTTGACTGATATCTGTGACATGGAAACCTTCCATGACTGCCTACAATTCTCGTCTATGTATCCAGTGATGGTGATGCACAGAAGACCGAACCTCGCCCCACCCAGATGACCCCCTGTCCCGACAGACCCCTGCTTCTTCTTTGGTGGGCACTAGACTTCGCCCTCTTGCCACTGCCCACTTGGTTCACATGGATTCCTCCATTAACAGTGATTGCGATTGCGAGCATAGATGACACACGAGAGACACACTGTGTCCTTTGCCTGTACCTTTGGCGAATGCAGCACCTGGTGACATATTCTAGACTCTTTGGCAAACAAGAGACTTCCTGTGAAGAGCACTCCACTCTTTGGGATGACGGAATTGGACCAAGGAGAAGCCAATGTCTGTATCTGACAGGACACTAACAGAGCAAAAGAGGTGCCCTTTAAAATATAGTGGATTGAAACATGGAAGGAGGGAAAGCAAGAGAAAAGAAATTAAAAGTATAACTATATCAACCCCTACTTTGGGATGTGAGTGGAGAAAGAAAATATACTGTATACTGTTGTAAAATTACGCTGGACTCTCACAAGAACTGGGAATTTAAGTATTGTAAATGCTATTGTATTGTTCTGCATATTATGTTGTTTCTAATAGATTTTTTAAAAAAAGGATGTGAACTTTTTTCTCTTTTTTTTTCTGATTTCTTTCCACACTATGTGTGTGCCGTCTCTCCATCAAATTTGACCTCCTGCCCCTCCCTCCATTGAATCACAATGCATTTTTAAAAGAAAAAAAAAACGTGAATAAACGGACAATTCGTTCAGTTGTCATTTCTCGCAGGCCTTTATTTGGATGGTGTGATGGCGATTCAGATGTCCTGGTTTTGTTTTGTTTTTTACACACAGCCTATCCGTATGCGGGGTGCAAACAATTGGTTTTACTGTTACTGTGTCTACATCTTGTAACTCCAATTTTGGTGATTTTATTTTATTTTTTTACATTTTCATATCAGTTAATGATATCTTCCTCTGCTGGTACAAAGTTTTTGTTAGTATAAAAAATTCTCAGACCATCTGCGGTCATAAAACTCTCTTAAAACTCAATGGATTAACTCCAAACACAGTGACATCAAGCTAAACACAGTTTCTAAGAAGCTAACAATTTGGATTCACAAGGTTTTTAATCCAATTGTCATTGTCCAATTTTTGTTTTTATCCATTTCATACTCTATTCACACAAAGACAGACACATAATGTAGGTGTCAATATGGCTAACATCATGACGGGCTAACAAACATAATGCAGAGCTTCAGTTAATGCTCATAAACAATCTAAAAAAAATCACTGTGGATGGGAAACTACAAGTGTGTGTCCCACAAACATGTTGTTTCCTGTTTTTCTCCATCTGTGTCTGTGATTGAGGGCCTCTGAAAGTCTATTCCAGTGTCCTATTGATGTGTTTTATGTCACAAGGCTGAGCACTCGCATGGCCAATAGATTCGCTTCCCCTCAGTGTTTGATGCAGCCTGATAACAGGGAGAGGAAAGCTATGGGAAAACACCATTTATACCACAGTCCATTCATTTTGATATAACCAGATGATGTAATGCTGATCAGACAGGAGAGAATGTAAAAGTCACTGTTTGTGTGTGTGTGTGTGGCGGTATGCATGTGAGGGGGAACGTGTGTGCGTGTGTGCATACATGCTTGTGTGGGTTATCAATGCATCCATTATCCATTGCTTCAAACATGTATTACGCACATCTTTAAGATTCCTTTGAAGACAAGTCATGTTTCTTATGCTTTTACTTTGAAGGGTATATATGTACATCTGTGTTGTAAATAAATACTTTTTGTTCAAATAACAGAACTCAGAACTAGTCTCACGTTATCTTCCTACATTCAGATATGAAATATAAAAATACACACAATAGTTGTTAAATGATTTTAATTAAAAACAAATAAGTGATGCTGAAATAGCTAAATTATACACAAACATGTTTTCATGTCGACAAGTGCCCATTGAAGAAAGCAGAGGTCCATCTATTCTTAAAGAAACATGCACTTAAAGTCAACCTTCCTCCCATTGCTGTGGATAATGTGCAGCTAATGCATGCGCTATGCTGTAATTTTCTCGCACATGGAGAGGGGAGGCGAGGAAAGAGGGGATCGGCAAGAAAGCGAATTATCCTTCATTTAGCATTAAAATTCATTTAGGTAAAATTGCTACAAACATGTAAATGGGGAGATTAGTTCTCCCTCACGCCTTGTTGCCCGCAGTCAAAGGGCTCCACTTGAAGCCCAGCGCGCTGCAGCCGATGTTGTCTCCGGGATACACTGCACTTCAGGAGGCAGAGGCTGAGCCGACTGAGGAGACGAGAGGCGAAGAGCCGAGCGAGTTTTGTCTAATTGATACATTTCGGAGAGCAGCCCTGAATCCCAAAGTCAGTGTCTTTTTTTTTGTTTTTTTTCTTTTAAAACAGCGAACAAGAGAGAGTCTGTTTTATCCATAACAATATGCGCGTGTAAATCAATACTCTCCCCTTCTCCCTCTCTATCTCTCCTCCGCGCAACTATTGTGTTTTTACTGCCTTTGCCGAAGTGAATGCTATTTACACTAAAGAAGAAGAAGGAAAAAAGCCACGCTCTTAAAAAACCCAGGCGACGTTTTAATTGCTTCGCCTCTCCACCGTGGCTGGAAAATCCGAGGCTGTGAAATGTGAATTCCTGAGCCTGTGGCCGTTGGGAGCTGTGGAGACAGAGAAAGCCCATGCTTGACTGCCCTCTTTAGGGAGGCCTGGTAACTGTCCGGGTCAGGGACGTTTGGAGATGGCGCACAGCACCACCTCTCCTTTTACGCACGGACGTAAAACCGCACAACAACGCGTTTGGAAGTTTGATAAAAGTGGGAAAGCTAAGTCGAGACACAAAAAGAGTGTAGCTGCAACCACTGCAAAATACATTCACAAGAAAAAGTATTTTTTACATCTCTATTGTTTTGTGTTTGTTTAATATGAAAACCAGATCTTTCTTTAAATAATTAAAAACTGTGTCAGTCAGGTGAAATAATTGTTGTTTTCACCGCATTTGTTTAAAGTGCCACAAGTGACTTCTGTCCTCTAGAATAAAAAACACATTTGATTCAATAAAATTCTTAAAATAACTTGATTTGACTTCTCACCTCTGTGACATTTTTGTTTAAAGAGAAATATATTTTAAAGACTTAATTCCTAGTTAAATAATAATAATTGATTATATACGTTTATTAATATTTAAAAACAACTTCTGTTACATATTATCAGAAGTAAAAAACTTTTACATGATTGTGATTTTGCCTGTTTCGTTGTCACAGCTGACCTATATTTTGCTGAGATGTCAGTGTAAGTTGCCTTTTGACTGTTTGTGTCTTCTGCAGTTTAAAGGATTTTTAATGCACGAGACTATATGAAGTTTGACTTGTGCTAATTTCAAAAAGCTGAGAGTCAAAACGTAATTTGAAGTTAATGATGATGGTAGGCCTACCCACCCCTCTGTGTCTCACACACACACACACACACACACACACACACACACTGACCGCGGAGTGAACTGTCAGAGTAATGAATGGAGCAGAAATGTGTTCCAGAGCAGTGGAGGTGCCCGGACAGGCCTGTCTTCCTCCCACAACAACGCAGATATTTATGCGCCTTTATGGTTCAAACAGGGAACTTGGACAACCGTGGCCTCGTGTTCTCTGCTGCACTACAAGCCATGACAAATCTCGGCGGCAATAATGTGTATAGGCTTATTAACTAAAATCACCGGATTGTAAGTGGTTGCTGAACGCCGGGGCCTGGTGGTTAAACTGTCCCTCTCAATGTGTACTGAAAAGAGATGTAAGTTGAAAACTGGTTTAATCTGTATTGCATGCCAAATTCCGGCAACTGAAACGGCCCACCATTTTTCTTCGGATATTTTTGTCTTTTATTGCCAGTTATTCATGATGATATTTAATTTCGTCTGCGCAACAACCGCATCACTGGAGGTTTTAGTTCAGAGTTTTTGGGCTAAAAAAAGGATCGCAAGTAAAACTGACTTCAGAAAATTCGAGGCGTTGTATTTTTTCTTTTCTTTTATTCTCCTCAAGAGAGCCAGCAGTTACATGTTTGCCATAAAATGTGCAGATTTTGTAGATTAACTAAACCGGCATCTATTAGGCTTCTTACGGATCCAATTCGAGAGGGGAAATATTTAAGAAATAGTAAAGACTTCACATCAGTGCGCAACAAAACAATATTCAAGCAATCCATTTATTTTCCAAAGCGAAAATCATTGCAGGAAATACACATATGGACGAAATGACATGTCAATATCTGAGCTACTTTATGAAATCAATATGGACACAAACACAAATTAAACAGTAGCCCCCACACGCCTCGCAGGACAAACTTTCCAACCCCCCCCAAAACCTCCACCTTCAAAGGTCGCGCGGCAGCTGGTTTCAAAACAAAAGAATGAGGAAAAAAGGAGGGAGAGAAAAACAAAAATCTGTTGGTGGGGAAAAAGAGTGAGACAGAGAAAGAGAAGAGAGGAGGACTGTTGAGCGGGGGCCATTTTGGATGTCATCTGTCTCCTTGGCGACGGGGCCCCGGCCCTCAAAAGCCCCTTGGGCGCACGGATTGTTTGAGAGGAGCCCGCTATTTTCTGCAGCATCATTTATCACTGTCACCACATAATGATTCCCCTCGCAGCTCCTTATTGATGTTTGTAATTGCATTATCTCATAAGGGGGGATGATCAATGGAGCCGAGAGGAGCATCGAGGGGTCAGGAGATGTCGGATTGCTGTTTGTCCGTTTAATGCAACCAGGCTCTCATTATCTGCAGCCTCTCTGCGTTCAGGCTAAGTAACGTTTGGTCTGCTCTCCTCTGAGGTTTCACAGAGAGCAGGAGGAAGAAGAGGAGGAGGAGGAGGGCAGGAACAGCTCGTTTCATTTGTTTAACCCCAAGCCACTGCAGATAAAAAATTAGAAATGCAAAGGAGAGAGAGAGGAGAGTGAAAGTAACGTGATTAAGTGTTATGTTATTAGTTCCATTAAGTCTGAAAAACGAGACTCTGAATTAAAGCGCACAGCTTTAGGCTCTTGGGCATCCGTCTTGTAGTGGTCATATAACTTGTGATGATTAAACATATCTATAACAATATGCCCTCGTGGTTAAAGCGTTCAAATTGACCTTATGTATATGAAGAGAAAGAATTAACAGGAGAATCTGGCAAGAAAATATTTCACACTATGATTTTTCCCCCCTTTTTGTTTGCTTCATGGACAGAAGTAGTGAGTTTGGGATTATACCGTTTTGAGTTCTGAGATATGGAGCATCAGGGCCAGACGATGTTGTTTGCAGACTCGTGTTGGTTTGGGGGATGAAGTCATGAGATCCAGTTTCAGAGCCCGACCGAGGCCCCCCGCGTCAAACAAAATGCGATACTCTCCCTTTCCAAACGACCATAAGGAATACCGACGTAATTACTGTGACGTGAGTAACTTTAAGTCCCCCCCCCAACCACCTACACACAAACACACACACA
>NW_023339751.1:18201178-18208655 GCF_004916995.1 Morone saxatilis | reverse complement strand
ACACACACATATACACACACACCAAGCAAATTTCTTATCAGAAGCATTTCTCTGTCTTCATACTTTATAACAAAAAATGACACGATGGCGTCTTTTGGGATGGACAGACACATTCAATTGTACATTTTAACTCTTTTATTTGACACGACAAACTAGATTTGTTTGTTTTAAACTAAACACAAATCATGTGCTAAGACATAAATAGTAAATGAAGGATATGCCAAAAAATGTAATTACCGGTGACTCTTCAGCGATTCTTAAATATTTCCATATTTTCTCCTGCTTTTGCAAAAAATAAATTGAATAAACAAGTGATGTGGAGAAAATTAAAAAAAGACTCATGTTAGAATTTAAAGGTTTGCTACTTTGGAATATTTAAAATACTTGGACGGCTTCTGGGTCACGTTCTGCAGTCTTGCAGTGAACACGCTGCGCGTCATGGCGCACAAGGGGGGCCTGTCAGCAGGTATGAGTGTGGAAACGAGGGTCAGGGATTGGAGGCATGCGTACTAGTGTGTGCCAGACACAGACACTGACAGAGAGTCTGGTTCAGAAATACAAGCGGGTAACAGGTAAACGCCTTAACAACTGTGTTTTTTTAGAGAGAGAGAAATTACGCACAGCTCATTCAGAGCAGGAATCTTCAACGGGGGATGTAGGCGCGGGGTGTTTCTCCACTCTCCAGCTTATGACCAGAGACATCCGGTACTTGGGATAACATGTTCTTGGCCTCGGTGCTTCCCTGCGAGCTGCTCCTGCTGCAAGGAGGGAGACGCCGCTGGCAACGCACCTTTCCAGAGGGGAGAAAGAAGCAAACCGCGGCTGGTTCATAACCAGAGATGTTTCTGTCAGCACCTTCCTCCCTCTCTCTCTCTCCCCCTCTCTTTCTACCTCTCTTTCCCTCTGCCTCTCTCTGGAAGGTCACCTTGGCAGCGCCAGGCAGGGGCAGGAGAGCCAGAGGAGCAGGGGGGGATGTCGGCTCCTCAGCTCACCTGGTGAGACCGGATCCAATAATAGCGACCTCGCCCTCCTCCCAAACACACACTCACACACCACAGCCTATACCCCCAATCCCCTCTCGCCCCACCTGCTTGTGGATATAATAATGATGACAGCTTGGCACAGAGCAGAATCCTCTTGCAGCTCCTCCACACTTTCCTTATGAAGTGTTATATTTCCACCTTAGAGTAAACACTAATTTATTATATCTTCATTTTCTCCTTCCTTCTCCAACTGAATCGTGCAATTCACAATTTCGTCCAGATCTTTGATGCACTGAAGCTTTAAACACTGACTCAGCTGTTCAGAGTCGGCGGTTCGAATCCCAGAAGAAGATCTCTGGGCGCAGTAATAACCTTCAGGTCTCTGCCAGGATATGAGACTGGGGGGACAGTAGAATGGCATTATCGCTGGCGTGTAAAAAGCATTTGATTTGAAAATCTGACAAAATATTGAGATTAATATATCTCTGTTAATATAAGCACAAAAAAAAATATAAGCACAGTAAAAAAAAATACCTTTGAGGATTATTATTATTAGTAGTATGCTTATTATTATTACTAGTTGTATAAATATTATTATTATTATTATTATTATTATTATTATTATTATTGTTGTTGTTGTTATGTTGGCCTATTCTGCATATTTGTCTTTGTTATTTTTTGTGTGTAAAAAATGTGCTCGTGCTTGGAGATGCCAACCCGCGCTCAAGCCAGTTTGCGTCTTGACGCAGAGCCGCCCTCATTAATTAGCTCGTGCATAATTGCATGGGTGAGTTTTAATTCTGCTGTCTCGCGGCCTGACTCAAGGCGCCGCCTTCACTCTCTGCACAGTCGCGCCTTTGAGCGGCTGCTGGGACTGTCTGACTGCTTGGCCTCCGTAAGTAAACAGTGAGGGAGCAAGTCCAGACAGGACAGAGGGGCTGAATTCCAGCCACAACACAATGCTGATAAAGAATTGGCCCTGAGCCACGTTTTTCATTAGTTTATTTATATGTTGAGGCTACCTTACCATTCATCATACAATCCAATCTATGCTCCGATCTCAAAATGTGTGTTGGGTGATGGTGGTGGTGTTTTTAAAGTGTTTTTAGAGACTTGTTGGGCTGTAAGCTTTATTATAAAAGGTGATGGTCAATTTAGGATTGAATATACTGTAGCAGCTGCTTGAAAGTGTTATACAATATACTGGAGTAGATAAGCCACTAAATGTAACAGTGCTTACTATAATATAAGTTAAAGGGATGAATAAGAGACATATTTTACATTTTTGAAATGTTTCAGTCAGAGCTGGCAAAGACCTCTCATAACATGCATATTTGTCACAATTCCAAAATAGGTACAACAGGTGCTTTTCATTACAAAACAATCCCTTATCTTTAAATGGAATCATATTTTTTATAAAAGGAGCTACATTTGCATCTAGAATTGAGTCTAAACAAAACTGGGACGAGAAATAGTTTGTGTAAAATCTCCCTTCCACACTCTCACTGTAGTAATTGATAGAACCGAGGCTGTGAATGTGCTACACTCCTCTCGCATATTCATCAGCCTCACATCAGTGATGGGTAAAGAAAAATGTCAGCTCTACGCGCTCTCACCCTGTCAATCGGTTTCCACCCTCCAACTGTGACAATGTGCGTCTTCATCTCTGCTGTTGTTTTGTCTCTGTTTCTCTCCGCCTGCTTCATTGCAGCCTCAAATGTGTGTGTATGTGTGTGTGTGTGTGTGTGTGTGTGTGCATGTGTGTGTGTGGGGGCAGCTGTAACTATGAAAGCAGCTTTGACATAGTCATTTAAGTGTAACCTTAGTTCAGATTTAATTTGTGGAGTTGGACAAAGTGATAAGATTGACCATGATATTCAGTAAAAACACGCAGTGTTCTCCAGCAGGCTATTTTCTGTCTGTCCCTTGTGATTCAACTTTCTTTACACTTTTCTCTAATTAAGTAAAAGTTTGATTACTGTGAGAGTCTCAGCAAGTCCAGACTCTTGTGCTCCAGTTTACAGTTTCTTCTTCCTATATAAAGTCTTTTTTTTAATTCAGTTTGAGTCACTCAAACAACCACTTTTTCCTTCCACTTCCATTCTGTATATGTTTTTTATGTAATTGTTGACTTGGTTGTAATTAATCTCCATCCACTCGCCTCTCATTTCTGCCACACATGTAAACCCGGTTTTGACAATTCTGTCTGCATGTTGATCTTGTGGATCTACTTAAACTGTTCAGCAAAACACAGATGTTATTTTCGGTGTCTGATTTGTTGTTTATTGTTCGTGCGTGCACTGTTTTTCTCTTTTAAAGGGATGTTTGGACATAAAACTTCCTGGTGGTCATTAGTGGTACTACATAACTAGCTATAATAACTCCTCTTAATTTTACCAAAGTGATGATTCCGAAAAATAATTACAGACCACAGCATTTTCAGATAAAACTCTAGAAACTCTAAAATGCACATTACATACCAATACAGTTGTTAGAGCTCCTATGTAGAATCTTCATGAATTTATGCATTTATGGCATCTTTAAAATTGTTATTTAAAAAAAAATGCAATAGTTCTGGTGACAATTGGTGTGTTGCTTTCAACATGTCATTCTCTGAAGGCTGTATCCAAGTAAGAAGCATCTGTTTAAGATAAAATATGTAAATCCCTTATGTAGGGGCTTTAACTAGTCAGTTTATGCATTTTATTCCATATGACAAAATGTGAAGGAGCAAATGCCCAGATTGGCGAGACAGTGGCAATGTTGCATTTCAACTTAAGTCACGAGCCACTTGTCACATTGATGCGACAGCACATATAATCTAATATCTGTGTCATATACACAGTGAATGTAATAATCATGAGTATTGTTTATTCAAAACAAGAAAAAATGAGGGGTTGCACATCTGATACATAGTTTGTATGTGCATGCTTGAAAGTACTGAATAACTAATGATAAGGCTCTACTGAGGCTTACACTGTCTACAGGGTCTGAAATGCCTTGTATTTATCCTCATCCTATCTATGTTTTCCATATAGAAAGTGAAAAACTGTCACATCTGCAGAGTTGAATGATAAGCACATGCATTCAGTCACACAGAAATTAGGTGTTTAAAACTTTTCTCCACGGCAATTTTTCACTGTCTTTCTCTAAACCCGGGGATCTCGTCGCACAATTTGCTAAACAAATCTCAGCCAGGGCAGAGAAAGAAGAGGCGGGGGGCTCTGAACGTGCATGTCCCTGCAGGCCAGCACTGTGCAGTGTTATGCTCGGCGCTGCACAATTTATGGACCATGGACAGTTTATAAGAAGCAATGTAGTCTATCAGAGAGGCAGGCGAATTGAGGACAGGAGGGGGATCGTTTCCATGCAGGAAGCTGTGTTTTGGAATAATATACGCCATGATAAAGATGTTTCCCCTGTGACGTAAAACAGCAGGGAGCACCAACGGCCACTTACTATTCCAACCAAATATGAAGGAGAGTCTTTGAGCTGCCATACTTTTTTTCTCTTGTGAGCCTTGTGTGAAATGTTAAGATGTTGAGACTGTGGTTGCTTTATCCCTCAGTTCAGTTTCCAAAAGCAATTTTGGTGGCATTTGAGTCAGGATGTAAAGGATAATTATTGAAAAGGCCATGGCATAGACAGTATAGTTATCATGGAGTAGTCGCTGTGTGTGGAAGTATGTATAAGGCTAATTAAGTCACACAGAAAAAAGACTACTAGTATTGCTGCCTGCCGCTATTAAATACCACTGCTACCAGATCTGCTACAAGCTTTACTTGTATTGTAACAACTGCAACATTTACTATAATATAGCATGAATTGATTTACAACTACAATACAGCGAAACATCCTCCTTCTAATTGAGTCATTTTTATCTGTAACTGAGTCTGTAAAACAAGTTACAATTTCTGAGAGATTATTTCAATGCAAATTGTATTTTCTAAAGTTAAGTTTTATTCTTCTACTTTTCCTGTGCAGCAGTTTGTCTCATTATTTTTTGTTTCAGAATAAAGACATTCATTTGGTTGATAATTCTTGAAGAGAGTTGATTTGTATATTGGAAACAGGTTAGAAAATTCTACGGAACAAGCAGATTTTTGGAAATGGAGATTGTCAGCATTGTACTAATAATAATTGTCTAAGAACAGCTGAGTTTTATTGACGATAAACAGAAAATAGTTATTACAGTTCATAATATGTCATATATAATTTGTAATACCCCCAATGACTTGTTGACTGAAACCAAAATAAAAGAGTTCTTTCATTCCAATAAAATCTAGTATGAAACTTTATACGTTCCCCCAGAAAAATGATCCCCTTTTATTATGTCCTCACATGATGTTTATGACTGTCAAGCGACTCCTCAAGCACTGTGACGACTCCAGCAAGGCCTTGATGAGACGTGACTCACCTCAAAATAACAATGTTTACTGCAAAAGCGGAGAAAGAGCCAGAGGAAAAAGTGAAAGAAGCTTAGAAATGATGGAAGGACATGACCCACCTCCCTCACAAGGATGACATCTGTCGAGGCGGTGGTGTCACGAGGATGGCTTGTTATGCAAATGGATGATTCAGCCCCATGAGACACTGACAGGCCAAAGTGCTAGCTAGCTTGACATCAATGAAGGCGTCACTCTTCTAGCTGGGAAGCACGTTGCTGCTTACACACTCCCGTTTCACTGTCATGTGGCATTTTAAATAAACCAGCGCTGGTGTCAGTGAGAGAGAAAAATTTAATATGAAGCCATTTTTCATCAACTGCGTTTACGTTGTTTAATGTAGCTTAGGGGAAAGATTGAACTGGAAAGTGGGTGACATAAGAGCATTGAAACAGAACTCCTAAACATGTAAGAGTTTCAACGATGTGCCTCTATCAGTTCAACCGGCCAGTGGTTCAGGGGTTGTTTATGTATATGTGGGAATCCTTGGCAGCAGAGATATCAAACACATCCATCTGATAAGAGGCCTGAGAGAGAGCTGCAGGCCCCAGGACACACACACACACACTTAAGCCTCAACGCACATATACATGAACACACTCATGCACAACCACCGACATACACCCAGCAGGTCTGCAGGTTTCACATGAAAAGCTTTTAGCAGCGTAGAAGCAGCTGAAGACATGGCTATTGTTAAGCTCCATGATTGATGAAGCAGAGGTATGTTAGTGTTAGCCGACTAAAACACAGCTGAATTTATTAGGCTCTGGATAAGCAGGGTCATCACCCCCAAATGGAATCCCAATGAACCAAATACAATTTCAAGGTAAATAAGAAGCACTTTTGTGAGAAGGTAACCTGAGTGGCAACCTGAAAGTGTGTGTGTATTTACATGTGTCGGAGTGTGAGCATACACGAGAAGCTGAAGATTGAAGCTGAAGCTTCCAAATGCTCTATTTACTTTTTTTTCTTAAAACGGCAGCCACTCTCATATAATGATTGCTGGTATGATCATGAAGTACGTTATGGTTTAGTATTACTGTGAAGTGAGGGCTCATCTTATTTGCCTAGAAATAATAAATTCTTTAAGGACAGAATCACTTAAGACTTGATGAATAGGATTTTTAATAAAACCTTTAATTTCAACCAGTGACAACACACAACACATCGTATCAATTAAATAAGTTGATCATGTGATTTTGATTGTGAAAGCACAATAATGATAATAATTTCTCCCTGTTTTTGTGGATGAAGCTAAAAGAAACACAGGTAGAAGTACTTATATTTACCATATATTTTTCTGTTGCAGTATTCCTATTAGAATATCACATCCAGGGGCACCCTGATGGCTCACCTGGTAGAGCTGGTGCCCCAGTGTACCAAGGCTGAGTCCTTGCTTCAGTGGGTAGAGTCCAAAGTCCAACCCTGTGGGCCCCTTTACTGCATGTCATCCCCTCTCCTCTCCTCCAGTCCTGTCTATCTTGAGCTGTCCTGTCCAATAAAGGCAAACAATCCCTGCCCCCAAGAAAAAAAAAATATCTAAAAAAATATGACATCCAATCTTTGTAGCCAGACAAACATAAAAACAGGTTGCCGTGTTAGTGACTGTTTGTTTCATGTACTGGGCAAAACCGAAAGCTATCAGCATAATTGTTGCTCACCAAGGAGACAACATGGACTTACGGCACCAATCACTTTAATCAAGCTGATAAACAAAACCTACGTTGTATATTATAGACATACTTTGAGAGATCATCACATCTGGTTATATACTTACAGAGCGGTTAATCAAGTACAAGTGACAAGTTCAATTGCAAAATGCTTCATACTGTCATGATTCAGTAACGACCTTGTAGGTGTGGCATAGATCATTTAGTATGTCATCTGGTGCCATTATGGAGGTGCAGGTGACTAAATATAGTCCATAACTACCAGGATAGAGCCTTGGATTTGTTAGAGAGCATGTATGTAGACAGTAAAGTAATGACTGTATGATAACTGAAATGACTGGTATACTACGGGACACAGTAAATTATCTTATTCCAAAGA
>NW_023339751.1:18196099-18201162 GCF_004916995.1 Morone saxatilis | reverse complement strand
AAGCTGAAATTCAGCCGATATTTGACAAAGAAATTAAGTGTTAGTATTACCATGCAACCCACCACTAACTCTATCTTCATATTATCAATTGTCTATTGTCTATTAACTGCCAATATCATCGCCCTATGTTGTGTTAAGGGCAACACACACTGGCAGCAGGTACACATGTCGACACACAAGCACCCATTGTTTTCTGTGTAAGCCCTGCATATCGACAGAGTTGTGATGCATGTCAGCTTGTCAGAAAAGCAGCAACTGTATCACAAACGACGAGCCAGAATAAAAAACGTGACGCTTTTCAATGTGGTGACGTTCCACAACCATGTTGACGTGCGTTGCACTTTAGAGCACTGATGTAAGTAAGTACGTGCCCTCAACTCCATATCCATGTGTTCACAATGATTACACCACGTATCCTGCATTACATCAGAAATTAATGCTACACATCTGCACATGGTTGGACCAGTGTGTTAGGTTTAGCTTTCTGCACAGCAGCTTTTTGTGCCATAACTATATCATAGTAATCTATCCATCCATCCATCCATCCAGTCGTCTCCTCCCTCATCTTCCTCTGTGACCCTGAGTGCCGGCCTTGGCATCCCTGTGTTATGGCAGCGAGCCAGTTAACAGCGGCCGTGAGTTGTGGCCTGGCGTTAAACTGTGCTCCAGCCACAGTCAATGTTTATGTCTACCAATCAAATGCAATGTGTTTATGTTATATGGCATTATGGACAAGGAGGCTCTCTAAAACACACAGGCTGGAGGAGTGCGGTCCAAGATGAGGGGTTTATGGTCTGTTGAGCATCTGAGAAAAATGAAGTGTCGGTCGAGACGAAAGGTTGAACAGAAAAGCTGGTTTGTTTTCGTGTTTTGGTTTGACAGTCTGGACACAACTAAATAAGAACTGAAAAAAACAAAAACAAAAGAGATTTAACGTGTTCGTGAGATATTTCCAAATCACTCCTGCAGGAGATTGTACCATGAAGCTCTTTGTGACAGAGTCTCAAGAGTGCTGTAGATATACATTCTATGTGTATAACGCCTCCACAGAGTTTGAGCCTTAAACTCTGGCTGGTCAGAGGACGGTCCCTCAAGTGTCCACGTTAAAATACCCTTATTTGATCCAGAGTGTACACCTCTAATGAGTTTGTATCTATATTGAATCTCTCTGATAAAGTCTACAAAACCTCAAACAAGTAAAACTAATAAAAGAGAAGGATACAACTGATATGTCATCTGAGAATCATAAAACTTAACATTTTATTGAAGTGAGTTTGGTTGTGGATGGGTTGAGATATGGAGATGTTTGTCTTACAGTATATGAAACTATACCATTGTTAAGCAGCTAGAGGAGAGTGGAGGAGGACCAGAAGTCGCATTCTTTGCATAATTTCTAGCTACGCCATTATGCCGAGTTGTGGTTAATGTACAAAGATTTAACTGCAAATCAAATATTGCGCTGAGTGGAGGGTGGATGAAATGACCAGTAAATCTACTATCATTACGCAAGTTCAAATATGTGGTTCATTTTCCCTGTTTCAATGTTCTAATCAACAAAAACTGCCATTAACTGCAGTTTGAGGACAGCAGCTCTGGCTTTATTTCATTTAGATGTCCAAGAACACTGCGTGCGTTTGTGTGTATACAGAGATTAGGTGAAAAGATTAGCCTCCTCTCCTCCCTGTCCGGGTTTAAACATTAGTGTCTTTGTGAGTTGTGAGGATGTTTGGGGACTCAAGCTGTTTTGTCCTCAGCAGCACTTGTGAACGCAAAGCAAACACACACTTAATCCTCCTGGATACAGAGACTTGACACAAATTTGTCCCTGTAGGGGAGGGGCCCCAGGGCAACTTCCCCAAACCCTCACTCGTCTGTCTGTTTCCTGGGCAGAATGCTCTCCTTTCTCTGTCTTTCTTCCTTAAAACATCTGGATGGAAGACTTGAGAAGACACTCTCCCCTCTCCTTCAGAACTACCTTTGTGGTGTCCTTGAGCAAGGTACTTAACACCCAAAACTGCTGTGAGTGGTAAGCAGAAGACTGTGGTCGTACTGGGCAGCTTTCCATGAATCAGCATCCGCCTATTCTCTGTCACACTGTTACTATAAATGAGACTGTGTTCCTTCTTTAATTGCCTGGTGAATTGCCTGATAATCTGAGAGATTGTTGTCCTTTTATTTTGGCGAGATCCATGGTGATAAGGGGTCACGGCTAGTTATTGCACTCCTCCCAGTTATATGGAGGTTCATTAATGACAAAACATTTGACTGAGAATAAAACAAATTCAAGCTGTAAGCAATCTGCATGTCAAGATGTGAGGGCTTGTGCTTACTTTCAGCACAGAAAACGATTTCCGTCAAACCTTGTTTTGTTCCAAATCAGCTCACATCATTTCCTCCAGCTGTTTTGTCAGATTCTCACCACTTGAAATAATGGGAGGCCACTTACCAACTAGTTTTGGAAAACATCTGGATTTAAGGGTCATATCTTTTTTCACAGTTAAAGTCTGTGAAGAAATGAAAGAAGATGAAAAACTGGGAGACAGTTGCCTGATGTTATATAGTTAGAGGTGGGATGCAAAGGGACACAAGTGGCTAAAAATAAAACTGAGCAACTTTGAAAAACATTGCATCACTGTACTGCGACCAGCTCACTTCTTGTCCTTTTCTACCAAACAGTCTCAAGCCCTATGAGCCTTATGAACTAAACTAAATCGTTATCTTATGTTTCTGCTGCATGTGAAGAACTGTGGAACTTAGGTAAATTAGACTGATAACAGAAAGCAACAGCTTTTTTAAAAGACCATTTTTTTGCAAACTACAAAACAACGTGTAGTCATCATGTTGTCCTTTGTAAGTTATTGCTGCAAGAATGTGAAGTTAAATGAATGTGGAAAAGGATATATGCAGAAGTAAAGGGAGAACTCCAGAGAGTAACATGCATACCACCAGTGTTCTCTGTTTTCTAATTTTCACTTTGAAAAAATTTGCAAATAAACTTAAAGCTCTACTTTTTGCTAGTTCTCCCTTTCGCCCAGTTGCTCTCTTTATCTCCTTTTTTACAGTAGTTTGGGAAGTAGACTACATAACTACATCATCTAAGCATCAATGGAAATTAGAACAAATTCCCCTCCCAAGCTCAAATATTAGTTCTATTGACCACCAAAGCTCGCTTGCCTTGTGAATGAATGCTGTACAGAGCATGTAGCAGCCTCAGGCCTGTGTTTGCAACCTTCAGCACTCCACACTCCACCGCAGTTGTTCCTGGGAAATCGGAATACATTACGCCTGAAGCAGGGACTTCTCAACAGCCCAAGAACCAAAATAAAGACTATGGTCGCTCTTGTCAAAATGCAGGAAAAGTCCCTCAGTTTCTAAAAAGGTTCTAGGATTCATGGAAGCTTCAAGCAGCACCAACGGCTGCTCATCCTCTTTGAATGTTCTGTTGATGATATTTCTGCAGGTAGTGCTCCTCGCTTTCTATCTTCCTATTACGGCTCAAACTAAATACACAGTCCTTCTTTTGTTTATCCTAAATAATTTGTTATTTCCTAAATCCAAAATGTCTTGCCTCCTGTTTGCCAGAGATGTTTTTCCCAGAAAAGAACTACCAAGCATCTGGCAGTTAGAACAGCAGATGCAGAAACTCACGTGAATCATTTGGCAGAATCACCGTTGTTTTGCATCAGCTGGTCGTGGAAATTAGCAAAAAAGACAAATAATATAAAGGATGAGGGGACTTTTTCTGCCTGATTCTTCTTTCTCTCAAAATTCTCTGTCTCCAACATCTGTAAAGTGGAAGCAATAAAACAAAACCAATGAATTTTCCATTGCTCCCTCCTAAACATCTCCCATTTATCAAAAACATTTGAAAACATCTGTTTTGGGACAAGAAATCCCAACGTTTTTTAGTAAATATATCTAAAAGATAGAGGATCGATGCCGGTAAAGTTGTATGATTTTGTCAATCACAGATATCCAGTTATTTATTATCATTTTGGAACGAGGCCAAATTTGTTCCATTTTTTTCTTCGCCACAATCCTGCGTAGCGCTGCCCTTCATCCAAATGCTTCTGTCTTAACCCAATGCAAAATCAATCAATTTTTGCTGCTTTTCCCCCTTTCTCCTCAATTCTCTCCCCCCCATCCAAATATTCCTCCATTCGGGGTTGTATGCCACAGTAATAAATCCTCACAAGGTGGTTTCAGACAGAATGCCTTAACTCATGTCACCACTGGAGCTAAATCTGAGCACAGCGGACAGCGTGATGCAAGCATGCTGGAGATATACGCAGGGGGATTTATTGTGGCGTATTTCATCTGAGGCAATGCTGGGCCTGTTCTGATGTCTGTTTTGCACTTGTGGACTGGGATGTCTTGCAGAGAGACACATGGACAATGCTGTTTACTGTCACTGCAATGATAAACAAGGTATAGAGTAAGAAACCCTCTCAATTTCTAGCTTTATCTTATCTCATTTGCTATAATATCCTCACTCTATTATCTCTATATATTTCACAGGAATATTATTTCAGCACTAACCGAAGCGTAGGATGTTTTTTCTACAGTTATATACTTTTAGAATTTGTCTGAATAAATGCTGAATGTATAAAATACCACTTGTGCAAATGCCCCAGCTACATTGAATTATATTGTAAATGAAAGGTTATGTAAGTCATAAAAAGTGAGCATAATTAAAAAACACCCACATAGTGAACCTGTTTTTAAGCACTCTTTAACTAAAATACTCACGTTGGCTTGAATGCTCTCAGTTGTAGCATTTTTCCTTTATTTAATTTTTATATATTTAACTTGAATGAAAATGATCTTTGGGATGTTACTTGTGTTATTCTGTGTTTAGAGTGATACATCTGTAAAGCATTATTAGAAGGCAGAAGATTCTTTTTTTATATTATGATCTTTGTACTGAGCGGTTTGAATTATATTACATAAGGAAAATAAATAAGCTTTTCATTAAATATAAAGTATTTTCATCCTATTATTTTCTCAAGTGGTGCTCTTTTCAAGTTAAATGAGCTTGAGTTCATGCTGTTTGGTCACATATG
>NW_023339751.1:18180368-18196075 GCF_004916995.1 Morone saxatilis | reverse complement strand
ATGAATCAGAGCTTTATGTTGTAACTGGTCACTGAAACACATGTGCATGATGTTGAGGAGATCTAGGGAGAAAAAGAGGTCATGGGGAGGCTAAGACCACAGATACAAATAGTTATAGAGAAAACTTGAACAACCAACATGTGGTTGTGGACTAGCATGTTGGCTGCTGTTTAGACATGCATGCTAAATCCCAGTTTTTGATGTTGGATAAATGTAAATGTCCTTTTTTATATTTTTGCCCCCTTGTCATGATGATGTTATTTCCCTGGCTCTTTGCTGTCATTAGCATTAATGCTAACAGGTGAGAAAAGAAACTTTTAGCATTGCTAGTAATTAACTATATTCCACAAGGACTCAGGTGGAACATGTGGATCCTTGGAAAGATATGCAGAAAAAGCCGTCTCTGGCTTACATTTCCCAACCATTTATGCTTTTTACTTTTCTTCCCTTCTTCCTTTAGAAGACCTAAGAAAAAAAAAACTCCAATAGTGAACCCGAGGGGTGAGGCAGAGGACACGGTGTCTTGTAAAACATATGCACTTAATATTAGGGCCATAAAACTTGTAAAATTAAAAGCTATTTTGGAAAATAGAAAGAGAAATATTTATGCGTCTGGCTCTGGATAGAGGTCGTTTTATCTTGGGGCAGCGAGGGCCTGCCGGGGCACAGGTAACGACTGTCAACAGGAGGGGGTGGGGAGGGTGAAATGCTGTGGGGCTGCATGCTCTCCGTGTCCAACCAGATGTCCACATGTGTGACTGGGTTTCCCCTTTTCAGTCGGCCAGAGTGGCCAATGTCAGGGTTTTCGAAAGAGTGAAAGAAATAGAGGGAAAGAGCGAAACGTCTGCTCTTAATTACGAAAAGAGAAGAAAAAAGGGAAAGAATCTTCGAGCTTCAGACTTTTGCTTACGTTTAGACTCAGGTCACAGCTACGCAAGGGTAGCTACCGACACACAGAGCAGCCTCCCTGATGACAGGGGGGAAAAATGAGAAGTGAAAAAAATACTAAAACAATGTCCACCAAGTCAGGTTGATTGAAAAGCTGCAAAAAGCAAAAGCAATTATGATTGTGAGAATGTGCAGACCCCTCGTCTTAGCAGCCAGCAAACATCGTAAATCGTGTGGCAGTCTCTGTTTACATTGTGTTGACCTCTCTATGCCCTCTGGTCCTGGCTGGTCTCTCCATGCCCTCACCACTGTTGACATAAATACACATGGAGGCTAGTTCATATATACATGAACTGTATATGTAGAGAGTTTTTTTTTTTTAAATTTCCATGACTTTTGGCTGTTTCCATTCAGGTTTCGTTTCCAATGAGTTTTGTTGTCCAATTGTCTTTTTAATGTGGATTTTTCATTTATTGCAGTCTTTAATCCCTTTATGTCTCTATTTAAAAATAGTTAAGAGTGTGTCAGTTCCACTTCCTCCCAGGCTTTGTCATAGTTTTTCATCAACTTGGTGTTGGTGCACCGAACTTTGCATGTGTTCAAATAGCTTGTCTTATAAAATGGACATGCTCTTTATACTCCACATCTACATGTTTTCAGCAATGATAACATAACTGATGACAATGACAGCTAAGAAGTCTTTACCAGACTCTGCTCTGCTCACCCTCATGTGATCGCCTCATTCAGCAGCATTTATAAATACTACTCATGGTCTTGTTTTGGTTTAGATTGGACGGGGTCACTGCAGGGATCTGAAGCAGCAAAGAAGAACTTGCAGGCGCAGACGTTGGCTTGTGGACCAGAGGTCCACATTGCACTGTTTTTGGTGTCCACCACCTGGAGCTCAGCAGTTGGGATAGGTAGGGTGGCAGCTATGTATATTGTCTGACCAAGGAATGATCAGCATAGTCATTCCCCAAGTCCCAAGGTTTTTGCCTGGCACCTGCAAGAGAGCTGAGAAGGAACACTTAGAGCATCAGTATGATTTAAACTGAGTGCAATCTCGTAAGTGGAGGTAAGAAAATGTGCAGGTCCCTTTTTCACTTTTCATGCCTAATAAGTACAACACCATGAATGCCTTCGATGAGACACTGTCCAAAAGAATGTGCCCTTATCTTGATTTTAACAATAATAATTTTTCACCCGTATGACAACAGGCTTTCTGCTCTCCCTTTGAGTGTGGTCAATCAGAACAGGTAAAATCTGTTGAAGAAATTAAGTCTTCAGTGCAGCACATGGAGAAAAGGGATCACTGTCAAGGCTAACAGTTAAGACGAACCTGCTTTCTTATGTATTATTTATTCTAATAAAGTACACAAAATAGTGACTGAATAAAAGCGCACAGGGCTGAATGTAAATACTACAATCTTTGTTTTTTTACCTTCCTCTGGGCCATAACCCACCAAATACGAAACACTGACATAGATCATGAATGACAGAGTTAAACTATGAGATGAGCACAGCTGCAACAGGCAGAAATCAAGTGAAGAAAAACTAAGTTTTGGTTTGCTTGAAATCTATTAAATATCTAAAAAATAATAATCTAGTTTATTTAAACTGTACTTCACATTCACACCTTGAATACCACTGATGTTCAAGACCTTGACCTGAAGCGAAGTCATCATTCTGAGTGTTTCAAGGTTAGTTATTAATTACAGTCTGACATACATTTTGAGAATTTATTTCAAACAGCTTTTTGAACGCAAGAGTATTGAGTGTATAAAAACTTTTGCCAGCCATAGAACGTTTGAAAAAGTTGGAGCAGCATGTGAGCAGCGGTCATAAAGACGGATTCGTGTGAAAGACACTCATTACCACCATTTGCTCCGGACTCAAAGAGGAAAATGTTTTGAACTGTAAAAAGAAAGAAGCTCTTTCAAGAAAATGTTAAAAGGGAAGTGGCATTCCGATTATTATACATGTAGAAGATTGTGGCAGTAACAGCTCTATTTTACCACTTTCTCCTGGAGAGGGATATAAACATTTTAAATGTATCATTAGAACAGATGGGAGCTCACAGTTTTAGTATACAACTTAATATTTCACACAAATTATGGTACATTCTTGAAAACACGGATAAGAGGCATTGAATTAACAATATCATATTTTTTGTATGAAATAAAAACAAATAGTATAAATGAATAATAAAAATGAACTCTTCATGTGTAGAGCGATATACGATGTGTACAATATAGGACATTAAGTGTATCTGTTTTCTCTCCTCTGAGATTTGAAGGTATCTCTTGTGGCTTCACATCTGAAAGCGATAATACATTTTAAACAGAATATATGTCTTAGTTAGAATATTTTAGCACTTCAAGTATGTGTGCACTCCCTTTTCAGAGCTTCACTAAGCAGCCCTACGTTTGTCTTAAGCAGGTCCTCAAATTTACCCCTTTGATGTAAACCAAAGAAATGTGGAGCAGGAGCACAATTTATAGTCTATCTTGCTTTTGAGTGGGATCATGTAGTAAAATTTGTAGGTATGAGTGCGGGAATTCTGATGTATATGTACACACATACTGTACGCGCACTAGCGTTTGTGTCTGGCCACCTCGGCACAACTCTAGAAGACTATTACGTTTTGAAAAAATAAATACACACACAGACTTTCTCTGTGAATCTCAGACACATACACACCAATGGGCCCGCTCTTAACATACACCTCTACACACCTCAGCACGGCCAAAATGCACTAAAAATTTACGACCTTAACATTCCTGCAGGGTCAAGCACTTTATCAAATCCTGCACATTCTGGTTTCAATTACACAGCCGATTGTGGAGAGCGGTTATTTTAGCAGGTTCATTTGGCCCAGTAGGGGAGGTCGAGTCTTTTTGCTTAACACCCCATCTTCTGAATGCAACTGGGCATTACTTTCTGGACAGACGCTCGCCTTTCTGCAAGGTACAGATGGCAAGAGAGAAATTGTCAGGCTGCTAGAATGTGAGCAGATGAGCCGCGGGTGTCATCGCACAACTGTCTCTCTCAATTTCTGCTCTCCTCTTGTCTTTTGGCTTTGCCCTCCTCCCAGGCCTTTTTCAGCAGCAAACTCAGTCTATCATCCTGCATGTTCCTTCCTTCAACCTCCCTCATCTGTCTGAAGCTTTACGATGATAAAAAGTCTTCTATCAGTTTTTTTCTTCCTCTCTCTTTATCCCTCTGTGGGTTCCTCTTTCTGTCCCTCTCTATTCTTCTCTCTCCCACGTCACCCGTCTCTATCTGACTTTCTTGATCTCTTCGTCCTTTTCTCTGCCTCACACCCTTTCCCTCCATCTCTCTCCTCTCTCTCTATGGTAGTGGTGATAAATCCCTATTTTATTGCTGGAGAATTCCTCTCTCCCTGCAGGGCTGACAGCTCCCCACGTTCTAAGACACTGCTAGGACCAAACCCAATCCTCCCTCCCTCCATCACTCCATCTCTGCCTCCATCTGGCCCTGATTACTGAGAGAGTGGAAGGGTGGCGGGGTGGGGGAGATGTTGGAGGGAGGCATCACACCATTACACCCTAGGAGAGGAAAGGAAGAAAGGAAGGAGGGATGGTGGGAATGGTTGATGCACAAAATGTTGGTATGGAGAAGAAGACAGATTAAAAGGAAGAGGAGGAGAGTGAGGAAGAACACCAGAGGGGGAAAAAAGGAGAGAATAAGGGTGTAAAAAGGAGACATGAGGTAGACACTTTGGGTGAAGGAGAGTATGGATAAGAGCAGCAGAGAAATTCAAAGGAAAACAAAAACATTTTTTGAATACATCCCCTAGTGCTTTAATGGGGAGTTATCTTTCCCTTGGTTTTGGTAAATAGCAGCTTAAAAGACTAGATATTTGCTAGACAAGATTTAGAAGCATCCAGTTAAAAACAGTGCAGAAATGTTCTGCAACATATTGAGAACAAGGAAGAACAGGTGAACGCCACAGGCAATGAGCACCAAGACTTAAGGGTTAAATAAATGTCCAAGCTGAGCCAACACCCTCACTGTTTATAACGTATAATCTCCAATACACCAAATACAGCCCACAAGTGATGCAACGCAGGATGACATGAATGTTGTGGGGCATTTGTGGTGCTTTTCTTTCATGAATCATTTGCATTCAGAGATAAAAAAAACATCATATTGAGAATAGTCAAACTGGCTGGTGTTAGAAACACCAGAAAACGTTATTGCAAAAAAAAAAAAAAAAATGCATTTAGATTAAACCCTTCCAGTTGTATAATGTGCATTTAAATGAAACAATGTTGGGCTCAGAGTGGTTGGATGCATATTGTAAAGTACAGTTACAGTACAGTACAGCACAATACTGAAGCAGCAGCTGAGACCTGCAAATGTAATTGAAAAGTGATAATAGCCATCATTTGGGTGGAAAGTGGCTAAATGAAGAAGAGATTTTGGAAGAGTGTGTGTGTGTGTGTGTGTATGTGTGTGTGTGTGTGTGTGTGTGTCCTGGCAGTCCCGACTCACTGCAGCAGGTGCCAGAGGAGTGTGTAATAAACACAACTGCTTTGGACAAGCTGGCCTCTCACATCAAATAATGTGTTTTGGCGATGTCCACCTCAGCTGTTCACATGATCAACACTCAGCAGCAGTGAAGGCTCTCAAGAAAACACAACTAATTAATATTAGTTATTCCGTTTTTCACAGTAAGACAGGGCCACACGCAAAAACAAAATCCTAGCTTTAGTTATGGTTCTGTTAGCGCTGTATAGTGTCTGTAAACAAGAGTACCCACTTTATTTCAATGATGATAATGATTTCTACCATTTGATAATGTGACAAAATTATATGAGATGCAGTGACGTGAATTCAGTCATTCATCAGTCATTCTTCCTTACATATATTCTAAAGCTGGAGTTAATAAAGTTTATGAAGTATAGGGCAAAAATCTCTAAATACACACTACTGTGAATACATTATCTTGTCAGATTAAATACATTATTAAAGTTTATACCTTTCCTTGTGTGAAAACATCATACAGTAATTATAATGTTTGTGATGGTCAAAAAAAAATCACAACAGATAAGCACAAACACAGAATGATGATCCATTTTGTTATTAAATATTTTTGAGGTTAGTGCCTTCATTTATCTTCACTTATAAAACAGTAAGAGGACGCAAATCATGCGTTTTGTTTTTTAATATTGAGCAATCAATATAAATGTTGATTAAAAAAATATATATAAGCAGCATTTTAAAGCTAAACCCTATTTTCCCCCTGCAAACATTAAATGAAATCCACAACACACTGTTGACTAAGCTTTAAGCTTCATGTTAGATTATGAATCTACCCCCTCCTCACTCACTCTACCGCCACCTCCACCAAAATAATCAGGATAATTTCTATTCATTATTACACCTCCATTTATCTGCAAGACGAGATGTAGGGAGGACGGGGTATAACTCTGAGGAATAACAATACCATTAAAAAGCCTGTGCGGCAAATATCAATCATTGTTGCCGTTAATGTCCCTCCAGCCTATTCAGATGGCCTCTCTCTTTTCCTAATGTCCACCCATCTGTGTGTGTGTGTAAGTGTGTGTGTAAGTGTGCAAGTGTGTGTGGCTGTTATATTCAAAGCTCTTTAATCAACAATCGCTGCATCTGGGCCAGATAATGAATGGCATTGTTTATAACCTCAGTCCTGTATCGGGTGATAAATGCATACGCGCCTAATGCTATCATTTGAATAAGAAATGAGATTGTGCTTTATTTTAATATCCAGCAGAGATTGTCTTAATATAAATTTCTTGGTAAAGTTGTGATGATGATGGTGCTGATGATGATGATGTTCCATTTTGTCAACCAGCCAAAGGATTAAGCCATGACAATAAAACTGTGAGGATACAAAATGAAGCAATTGTTTATGATTCATGGCCTGTGACAATAAGATATAAACAGGAGTGGTTAAAAAGCAAAGGGAATTGCATTCAAGTGGAAAGAAGATTTATTGAGTCACAGATTTACAAAAAAAACTAACAAAAAAATTGCATTACTCAAACTCTGAAGCAGGTTTCTCTGAATCCACTAAAAAGAATTCCTCTATCACATGAGCGCTGATGTGTGTGCAAAAGCTCTTGTCGTGTTTATTTTCCATTCTGACACATTTAGCGAAACTGCCTTGCCATGTAACACACGATCCTCTGTGTTTTATAGTTGTAAAGTGGCGAAGGGAAAGCAAGTCTGGCTTAAATATCATCAAAATTATGCAGGAGGTGTTATGAAAATAATATCACACTCGGTTTAGATGAAATATTGTATGTGCTGATTGCTAAATGGACTACAAAAGTTCAGTGTCACTCACTTTGAACTCTTTCAAATGACCACAAATCTGTGTCTTGTTTTTTTAACAGTAATCGTCATAAGAATGACGCACCTGACTGCAACTTGAAATTTCATAGTTAGACCAGTTGGCAAAAGCTTTACTTTACTTTCTATAATTGTTGACAAAATGGCAGAAAAACACCCCAAATGTGTTAATATTCACAGTGTGAGGTGTAAGCTATAATGTATAATTTATTAAATTTTATTTTCACAACCAGAGATATAAAACAGTGTGGGCAGTATATATTGCTGAGGTAGAAACAGAGCAATATGCTTTTCACACTGCTGTACAAACTCATTTCAGTCTTTTCAGTAGATTTTGAAAACTATTTGTGTTTTAACACTTTTTTTTGCATGGTAAATTCAAAAATAGGAACAAAAAAACAAAAAAACAATCCTGCACAACAGATCCCATATGATGAAAAAAAGAAAAAACCAGCGCAGGCAGTTTCCTGGCACTATTTCCTCAGTGACATTATCCCACTGGAATAGCAGTGGCGCAGTGTTACAACCCCGCGTGTTGCCACAGTGGAATACAGATAGAGAACAGCTCGGCGTTCGCCACCCGGGGACTTTAGCTGTCCAAATCTTTGACAGTTTCTTAGCAGCTCCCGGCCCTTAAACTGTGAAAGATTCCAGCAACAGATAGGGAACCCCCACCCCCCCAACCCTCCACACCCAGCAACAGATAGGGAACCCCCACCCCCCCAACCCTCCACACCCAGGCCCCCCTCCATATCAGGCAGAATCATTGATAAAGACAGCCATTCAGGGATGACACTGATAGCTGCTCCAAAACCATTCGAAAAGTGATTTGCCTGCCATTTTAGCTGCTGCTGCCCTCTTTATGATGCACACGTGTCCAGGAAGACAACGAGACTGCTTATACAGAAGGAATTAGGTGGGGCCTTAAATGGCCACATATAGGTAGTCAAATTTTCCTCAATTTATGTACATGAAATATTAACTGCAATTAATCTCCACATATTCAACTTTGAATTTGTTTGAGTGGATCAATTTAAAGTAATTGGATTTTCAAAAATCCCCTCCATTACAATGTCATGTCAATTTTAGATGCAAGTGAATATCTCAAGACCTACTGCCTTCTAGTCCTTCTAGTTGGTCCCGTTCTCAGAAATCCTTCATGCAGTGTTTAGATCATTTGACATAGAGGAGCGGCTGCATATTGTTAGCCAACCAGGGCCCAGTATTGTGAGGACTCTGCACGTTCATTCAATAAATACCCTTTCATTGATATTGAATTTATTTGTACAACATAATGAAAACCATAACTCTCAGTCTTATCCTTTAAAATCTTATGGAGAGGATACAGATACATACTCTATTGCTCTGAAATACCTACTGGAGAGTCTGATGTCAACATCTTCAAATATTTACCAGAGAAAGGTTTAAACTGCTAATCAGCGAAACACTGATTGTTAAATTAATGTAGTAAAAGTCAGTGCATTTTATATCCTGTTGATTTCCTTGTGTAGCGTTGAAAATCTAACAGCAGTGGTTTGTAGTGGAACTGGGTCTGGACAGACATTTTGAAAGCTGGAATATTTTCCTCTAAACTGCAAAAATGTTTCATGATGGTTTTAATTTACTGCGTTTGTAGGCCAACACAGACATGAGATGGAGACACCGTCTCTACTCCCTTGTCTCCTTCTGCTCCTGCATCCCTTCACCCCTCCTTTCGCCTCCATTCCCATCTTTGGTCCAAATGAATGACGCCAGCTGGGGTCGGCCGGCTGATGCTGGGCCCTGCTAGGTGGCATTGACAGCTGAATTATCCCACAGGCCGCGGTGGCTGATTATCAGCGGAGAAGTCATCAGGGCGTCCCAGCCTCCCCCCAGCCCTCCAATCCCCAATCTCTCTACCCCCCCATCCTCGTCCCCGTCCCCCTGTCACCCCTTGTCAAGAGAGGGACGCCTTCTCCAAGCTCGCCGCACGGGTCCTCTTGACAGGTAATCTCAACAGTAACAATTACCGCCATTACTGGTGTCATAAACAAGTGGCCGACCCCAAACCAGGGCAATAACAAAGGCTTTATAATTCACCATGCAAGGCCATATAAATACATGCCAACAGGTAACAAGTAATCTAGCAGAGAGGATGAGGGCCGGTGCTCTCAGACACTAGACTAAATCAGTGTGTGTGCGTGTGTGTGTGTGTGTTTGCAGCAAGGAGCTGTGTGGGTAAAGGGTGAGGATGCAGGAGCAGATTGAAGTCGAGGCTGCAGACGCACATTTAAATATAATCACATAAGGAAAAGGGTTTTAGTGTGTGAATATATTTGATTGGGTGCAAGTCACCTTTGCTTGATGTTTAAATGCAGCTGTGTGCAGTGAAGCAGTTTTGTCAGGCTATTGATGAGACCATTTTATCTGAGAAGGTTATTGATTTTGAGCATGTTATTGATTTAGCAATAGAGGCAATACTTCACTGTAAATCTTTGATTATCAGAGAGAAAGAAATGACACTCAAATGCATCAAATAAATGTCTTCCTGTCTTGAATATTGACAGAAGAGCAAAAATCCCAATTGGAAATGAAACAGGGGCGTTATAATTTATTATTAATAAAACACATTTGATTTAAGAAAGAGCTAATGTGAAATGAAGTGAAACACTGATGTGTTTTAATATTTCACAGCATCCCATCATAGACATATAGCTATAACGATAAACTCATATTATAAATTAGTACATTTCTTATTTCTAACACTTCTTTTTTTTAAATTAATTTGAGTATATTTGAAATCATGCTCGGTTCGTTAATAATTTCACGCATTTATTTATCATAATAATTTACGCCAAATAATTCTGCCCAAACGCATTGTGCCTTACCATTTGAAGTTTGGGCCAGATTGCTTCCTCTCCTCAGCAAAGCAAACAAGGCGTTGTGGCCTGGAGCGCTAAAATAATTTGAGACTCCCTAATGAGGAGAGCTGAGCAGCAATTAACACGTGTCAAAGTCGACATCATCAGGTGCCACTCTCATTTTCTTCCTAAGACTCAATGGATGTTTTTTTTGTTTTTTTCTCCTCCCGTTTCCTCTTGTTTATTCCCACCCGAAGGCGACGGTGGGGGAAAAAAGAAGAAGAGGTTTCCATTTCTGATGCGGCTGGACTGTGGCGCATTTAACGATCACTAGTTAACGCCGTCGAAATTGTCACGCCGACGTCTCGCCTCATCCTTTATTCGTTTTCTTTCTTTCTTTCTTTCCTTTTTTTTTTTTGCAGCGGCAGTCAGATCAGACAGGCCAGTTAACGGTGCATAATTCCTGCAGGAGCGATGCTTCGAGCAGAGGAACAGGCGAGGAGGGGGAGAGGAGAGCAGGAGCTGCGGCGGAAACCTTGATGCTGCTGTGAATTCTGCAAAATCCCGACAGATTCCATTTTCAGACTAGCAACAAGTCAGCTAAATAATTTCAGTTAAATTAAGATAAAAACGATGTATTTTTTTAAAAATGTGTGCAGCAGGAGTAATGTTTAAGAGCATCATTTTGTACAAAAACTGAGCTCAAAAGCTGTAATCATGTTAAATGAAGTCAAGCAAATAAAATAAAATAATTGTAAAGTAAATACAAATTACGAAAATATATTTTAATAGATTAACTTAAAATGTATCTTCATTTAGATTACTTTTAAAAACAGCTTACATACGAAAATTAAATCGTTTTGTATTTGTATTTCATTCATTTAACTAAGAATACTTAATACCTAAAAAATATGTGCATACAGGATTACAAGCACACCGGAAATTACTAAAATCAAAATCAAAATCAAATGTGTAAATCACAAGTGTCTTTTATAATTGTTGACAAATGCATTTTATTACAGAATTAAAACAGGTCATTTAACTTACATCTTACAGCCTATTACATACACTACACTCTGGTGATTAAACAGCCATGTTGTGAGTTTAAATTTCCAAATGAAGTGTCAAAAGAAATTACTGTCAAATTACTCTATTAACAAAATTACTTCCATAAGCACAATTAGAGGGCACAATGTCAGTTCTCTGCTGAGCTAAATTTTTATTTTTATTTTTACAGTGATAATTTATGACAATTAAACTTCTGGAAAGACTGGATGTAAAATACAGATGTGTTTAATCTCTAGATAATTTACCCCACAAATGTCAGTGTGCTTACAAAGATGAATAACAAAAAAATACATACAAATAAAAAATCTACCTAGCAACAGCAGTCCAGAAACCAAAACACATCAACAACATTATGTAGCAACACTACAAACTCATCTCGCAGTTTATGTGTTCACCAGTTTTCATCTTTCTCTGCTCCCCCAGATGTAGCATAAGGAAAAAGAAGGAGAAGAAGAAAAGGAGGAGGAGGAGGTGTTTTGTTGTCATTCTTCTGACCTGAGCCGCTCGTCTTCCTCAGAGCTCAGCGGGAGCTCGCCTCGCCTACCCAGGGTCCTTTTGGTGTGTGCATATCATTTGCATACATTTCTCGCCAGCGGATGAGGCCTCGTTCTCATTAAAGCCTCGTCTCACAAATTCCCTCCCAGAATCCTGCTGGTCCTCGCTGCCCTGAATCCATACCTGTGGCGGTGGCCGCTGATGATGGCATGCTGTTGTCCAAAAGCAACCAGACGTGGGTGTGAAGATGGGGGGTGAGGGGGGAGGTGGGCAAGAGAGAAAGAGAGGAGATGTGTAGGAAGAAAAGGCAACAGTTTCTGTGCAGTGAAAACAAAAGAGAAAGCAAAGGAGAGGAAGAAAAAACTGTAGTCGAGAGAGAGAGAGGATAAATGAATCCTCTGTGTGCGGTGGAGCTCTCGCTCCCTCATACTCTGGGTATGTCTCTCTCTCCTCTCTCCCTTTCTGACTCTTGAACCAGGCTCCTTTTTGTGTTAAGCAGCTCCCTCTCATGACAGATCTCTGGTGGGGTCAGGGGTCAAAGTTGAGGATAGGGTCAGCTGTAACACAACATGCAAGGGAACTCTCCAAACTATAACTCTCCTCCTCCCAAATTTGTCTTCTATCACTCTGTCCCCCTCAGCAAAAAAGTGCTTCATAAGCTCCAGGGTGATGCATTATTGCACCTTTAAAGTATAAAGATAAGTGCATTGAAAAGACCAGAACCAACAACACGTCACTGGAAGTCCAGCTGAAAAAAGGAGTGTGTTTAAAAAAAAAAAGAAGGGCTGCATCGGTCGGGCGTGTTGCTTCATATACGATTCAGGAAGTCCACTTTGATTAATAGATCCACAAGTTAGAAGGCTTAGACTCCGAAGCACCTCATGCCAGTTTATAATCTACGAGACCAGATTTTACAAGTGTGGAAAGTTATACGGTAACAGTGTGCCCACAGTGTATGACTTCAATGATCCTAAGATAAACAGTAGAAATACAGCGTTGACATTACAAAGGAATCTACCAGGAATGCGCGCATGCACGTATTTGACTTGCCAATGCGGCACCTTTCCTGATAATGCTGCATCTATTTTTTTTTTGCCTGACGACGCTGTGTTGTTTTTGTCAGAGCCGCCTGCGTTAGCACCCGTACTGACCTCACTGAAATGAATGAGAGGACTGCGTTTTTCACACTGTGGCCTCAGTGCCTTTCTCAATACTTACCAACGTTCCTACCTGAAGAAATGTATATGGCACAAATATTAAAAAAAAGGCTAAATAAGAACTGGGCACTAGGTATTTGGCAGATGTTACTTAAATATGAGTACATTTGTTGGGGACTATTTTAAACTGCAGATTAATACACATTTGGTGTGTATTTACGGTAGCAGGATAGAGTTTATGGAAATAAGTGCAAATAAACTATAGTGCTACATGTTCATGGTAATGAAGAATGAAGGAACATGTCACCCAGTGCAACATTTCTGTGTTTTTAATAGTTTTTGGACAATAATGGAGCTCTATGGAACAGAGGAATGAGATATATATCAGGGTTTGGTTACACTTGTTAGTAGATCAGCTCTTTGACTTGTTGGTTTTTGTCTTTTCATGCAATTTGTTAGAAGGGGAAAAAAAAATATCACCAGCCTCCTCCTTTGAAAGTTTTGTATGCTCACATGAAACAGAAGAGCAGAGGGAAGAGTTGATTAAGTCAAAAGCACGACACCGAAGGAATTTATAGACATACTGCATGCATGTAGTGCTAGCCCAGGCACAGACTCACTCACACTCACATGCAAAATGAATCAACACATAGTACAAACATGGAGACAAACCACATCACTCAAACCTCCACACCACTAAACACAAGTAGAGAGCGAAAAACAGAGAGGGAGAGAGAGAGAGGGGGAAAAAATGATGAAGTCGGACTTGAACATCAAACAATAAACAGTCCATTAAGTCTGTGGGTGGAAGGGTTTGGGGGTGTGGGGTGGGGTGCAGATTGGGGGGCAGTGAGGCAGATATTGGGGAGGAGGGGGTAGAGGAATGATGAGAGTTTATTTAAAGCATGGTGACCCCGTGGCCGAAGGCTGCCTCGGTGCAGGGATGAATAAAACTTTAATGGCTCATAAAACACAGCGACCCCTTCTCCGAGCCCAGCTTCACAGCGTTTATTCCTGCTGGGCCGACCAATCAGACTGCTCAAATCTCCAAACACACACAGACACACAGGGAGAGAGAGAAAGAGAGAGAGAGAGGAAACAGAGGGGGGTTAAAGGAATAGTTCAATATTTTGGATATTGTAGATTTTTTTTATTCAAGAGTGACATCAGAGTCATTCTCATGTCTGTGTGTTAAGCACGGAGCTGGAGTCAGGACTAATTAAAGGTCCAGTGTGTAAAATTTAGGAGCATCTATTAAAAGAAATGGAATATAATAATCATCATAGGTATATCTTCATTTGTGTATAATCACCTGAATATAGGAATCTTGTTTTTGTTACCCGTCATCAGAACGGACAAATCAAATACTGGCTGTAGGTATTTCGGAAGTTTCACGGCCACCATAGTTTCTCCTATACACACACCTATTCACAGCCTGTTGTCATATACAGACACCAGCAGTGTTCAGTTAGTTGCAATCTGCAACTTTAACGCTAGATGCCATTAAATCCTACATGGTGGTCCTTTAACACATATCTCCATTGTTTGCTTAACCTGTACATCAATAGAAAAGTAAAAACCACAATTTGATTCTGTGCAGAACCTCTGGTTGCAGCGTTGGTTGCCAAAAATCTTCAGTGAGCACACCATTTGGTTTTTGTGTCTGTGCAGGCTCAATGGCAGCAAACTCACTGTAAAGTCAAGACTTCAGGATGTTGTCCACTGTTAATTGCCGAGAAATAGTTCCAACACTCAACTCCAACTAAAACTACAAACTACCGTATTTTAATTTCAGTTTGTGTTGTGGTTAAATTAATAAGGTACTGGGTGTAAATTAGAGGTTTTGGTAGGTGTAGGCTCCTTTTAAACTCTGGACACAGGCAGGCTAACGGTTTCCACCTACGTATGTTAAGCCAGGCTAACCACATCCTGACTCCAGCTAGGTAATTAACACACAGACATGAGCTGCTGATAAAAGAGAAGAATTTACGTTGTGGCAGTGGAGGTAGAAAAACAGAAACAGAGAAATAGGGAGTGCAGGGTGAGAAACGATAGAGAGACAGATGAGACCACAGATGAGGCCGTGCTATTTATCCTGATAGAGTTTCACACAGACGTGTAAATCACACACACACGCTGGCCCTTAACCTTTTTAGCACAACACTGCAAAAGTACAAACTATCACCAGCGGTTTAATCAAACCCATGTGAACTGTACTTTTTGCCAAGCACCATTTGCCTCTCTGGAAATGGGCCTGTGACAACCTGAAGCTGGTGTGTCAATCCACACCGCCGTCACCTCGGGGTGCTGGGATCTGTAAACAAGCAGCTGTCACCTTGTTTAACGCTCAGCCATTTTCTTACCCACCACTTCACTCAACCTGTGATGTTTGCTGAATTCCAGGAGTCATTATGTTGATGTGTTGAAGTGTTGTAATTTGCATTTTTAGTAGCCACTTTTCCCAGGATTGCTTCATCTAATTCCACTTCAGTTAGCGATAGCCTACATTTCCCAGAACACTTTTTGTCAAACCCTCAAAAAAAGAGGTCTAACCCAAACATGGTACATAATAATTGTGATAATAGTTATATGCATCATAATTTTCTACAGATTGAACATGTAAAATGTTACAGATTATAGCTTGAACAAGATAGTTTCCTAATTGTGACTTGGAAACATTTGTGCACATGTTCTGTGTCCATGTACGGGAAGTGAGAGGAAAAGTCAAATAATTTGGACATCCAAAGACAGATAACTGATGTAAAAATGGGCAGAAGATATGTGGAAAAACACAGTATGTGATTTCATCTTTTTAAGCTCATGCAGAATCATTTTTTTTGTCAGCATCTCTGTTGTTAAAGTAGATGTGTATTCCCCTTTGTGACTGTATGAGACAAAA
>NW_023339751.1:18168947-18180268 GCF_004916995.1 Morone saxatilis | reverse complement strand
TGTGTGTGTGTGTGTGCTACAGTCCGTGACCCTCGCTACCCCTCTCTCTCCTCCTTGTTCAGCCCAGTGGGTGTCATTCTCAGGTCATGAGACTGTAAATATACACAGTTAGACCCCAGAGCCATAAATCAGAGTGAACAGCCTGAACTCCTACATGGACAGATAACATGAGACAGACTTCATACGCCTGCTGGAATAAATAATAATAGCATATTCACAGCTTACAGTAAGATAGTAATAAAGATCATATTAACACACCTAACACTACTACTACTGTTACACATTACGAGTACAGAACTATAAGAAACACTATAAGTTACTACCACTGCAACACACTGTGTACTATTACTATGACTATTATTCTGATGCTGTTGGTGATTTAAACTTCTTCTACAGCTGTACAGCAGTTAATTTTGATTAAATTAATCAATTAATTAAAATATCCATAAGTCATATTGATTTATGCCATGGCAATGTGTATAAAGTCTTGTTGTCTTTGTGCTCTCAATACTGTGAAGTCAGGTTGCCTGTACTGTCACCAAGATAAATTCCAATATATCAACTCTCTTTGGCATTTGAGAATATATCCTCATTATCTTATAGTTCTTCAGAAAAAGTGTGATTGGAAATAAATTGACAGGACAAATACACACGATGGCAGAATATTGATAATTATACACACAGTGGTTGAATATTGATGATCATGTTTATGGAAAGTTCTAAAGTAAGAGTTACCTGCCAAAACGTATCATTAATGCCAGGTGTCAAGCCATATAAAGAAAACTGTTAAGTTTTAAACATAGCTTTAAAATTATAGATCTCTCATTCTCACACTTTTCACAGATTTTTTACGATCCAGATCCAGTATTCCTGCTTCGCTTCAAGGCAACTTGCCTCTTTAAAAACACTTTTTTATCCTTCTTGTAAAAGACAAAGCCGTCACTTTTTTGTCTCTCAAGGGCAAAATGTAGAAACATGAGCAGATAGAGAATGCTTTGTCATAATCATCAAAAGATAAGATTTTCAAATAGACTCAGAATATATGTTTGGCAGTTTTCAGAGTAATTACAGGCACAGTCAGACACAGTGTGAAAAAAACAATGTCCTTTAACTCATTTGTTGCACACAAAAAGATGAAATTGAAATTAAATTATCTTTGTCTATGTAAATGTGAAGCAAGGGACTGTAAACTTTAATTTTGTTGTATGATAAAGACATTTACTTTTACCACAAAGGCAACTGTACATCACTCTTGTAATTCCTGTTACACATCCAGCGCTAATATAGTCATGCATGGTTAAATAATTCTAATGCATTCAGGGTATAGTGGTCCAAACCCATGACTACTTTTCAATTTTCAATTCAGTTTTATTTATATAATAAAAACACATCACAACAGAAGTTGGACAACAGGAGGCTTTTTATATAGAGCAAGTCTAGACAGTACAGAAATTATTAAAATATACTAGCCAACTTATTCACATTTTTCTTAACCTGTGAATTTTTTTGTTTCTCACAAAGTTAACAAAACACCGTTTAGTGTCTTGGAAGCTACATACAGTCTCAAATGCAGCTTTGTGTGGTTTCAAGAGAGCAGAACTTTGTGAGGCATGCAGCACTATACCAGCCAGCTGCCTGGTGTGAACATGTGCAACTGCTGAAAAATAACATGTGTGCTCCAACACATTTCACCAATAAATAAAAGTTAAATAAATCTCCATGGCTAACGCATGGTCAATATAATCTGCTATTACTGTTACATTAATGTCAACTCCTGTCCAGCTGAAGGCTCCAGCCAGCCAGCCTTTAATGATAATGACTGAGTTCTACTTGACCTCACCAGAGTTAGTCACTATACACTGGAGTTTCCATCAGTAAATTACACAAAATAATATCATTCATTATGGCATGTATAATGGCGACTCTCTAGATCAAAGGTGTGAAAGTGGAATCAGTATGAATGTATTTTATATTCAAAACCATGGCAACAGTTAGACAAAATAACTAGATCTAAACTTTACATCATCTCCTGATATCAGGGGGTAGTTAACTTGAATTGCATTACATTTACATCATTCCATCTGTGATCTCTGAGGCGGTAAATGTTTTTGCAGGCATTAACGCGTCATCAAAGTGTCCGAAATCCTAGAGGGTTTGATCCTCTGGATCTCTGGAGGGTCCGTGGACACACAGTCTACAATTATCTCTCTGTTATGTCAAGTGTGCTTGAGCCAAAAATTGCTCGCCTTGGATTGTTCAGAGCTATCAGGTTCCCATGTGAAAACACAACGACTATGACATCACTGCGTCACTTAGCTAGCTAGCTACCTCACACACACACACACACACACACGCACATACACTAATCCCTGGTCTTAAGCATGTGAGGCCTACACAGACCGTTTGTCTGTCCCTCCACTCACTTCCATCAATTGAACTAACCGGTGGGGTTTGGGAAATGCGGTATCCTCGAAATGTGTCACCATAATGGCACCAGAACAATCAAAATGTATCATGAGTAAATAGTTTTTTACGTACGTAAAAATATGTTTTTCATGAGAGAAAGTTTTTGATGTTTTTAATGAAACCAGGGATCGATTTTGTTTGAGTTTCATTGAAGTGAAATGACTTCTTCCTTTTCCTACAGTACAGTACAGGTTTCTAAAACACAATACAGCAAAAAGATCCTTTATAGAAAGTTTGCTTTTTACACACTAAAAACTCAATCTTTGTCCATTAATGTTAAAAAAATGAATAAGTTCAGGATTTTAAGCAACATAGTTTTCTGCTCAGATTTCTGAGTTTTAACCATTTTTAAATTTCAACTATTTTTAAGCCCATGTTACATTTGCTCACTGAATTGTGCCTGTGGACTAGAATGTGACATTAAATCTTGTCAATCTAATGAAAAATAATAACAATTTAAACAATAACCACTCTCTGCTACAAATTTACACGGCCAATGCAGCTATTTGTTTTCAATCAAGCAGTAACGTAAAACAGTTTAAACAGCTTTTCACTGGAATTTATGTCACTATAGGTGTTGCATTTGTTGCTACAGGAGGACACTGTTAAAACCATCCATCCATTATTTATACAACATTATCCTTCAGGGTCATTGGTACTGTATTTGGGTACAATTGGCATTGGGTAACCAACTGTTAGAAACAGTAAATGTGTACAGTAAAGGTCCTCTTGTGGTGAGAATAGCTGCTTCCAGTAAACAAAAAACATAGAAAAAAATGGTCATTTAGCAGCTGAACATTTACGGTGTTTATGGTGAATAAAATCATAAAATTATATTTTTTTATATTTACCTTTACCACTATAGACTTTTGCGCCTTTGAAATGAAAAAAAAAAAAAAAATGGATCCCTAAGTATACCTTAGTAATATATATCGCTTCAATTCTTTATTGTATTAGCAATTAACAGACACAATAAAATAAAAAGGTTGTATATTGGAAAAGCATCCAAAATTATTTAACTTTTACAGCATCCTGAATGAATAATAAAAAATAGGAATTATTTACCAAATATAATTAGGATTATGTTTTTTAATATCAAAACAACTCTCCTGTTTTAGTATAGGCCTCACTTATCAGTCTGCTGTTATAAGTGTTGGCTACATTAATAAGTTTACATACTACTAATGCAATTAGCAAGGTTGCCACTTATGAAAACAGGGATGAGTTAGGAGAGGGGAAAATAAGACAGAGAAACAGAGTTAAACAAAGTCATAAAAAATGGGAAAGTGTAAAAGAGTGTAGTGTGTGAGATTCAGCAACAAACAGTCAAATCTGTGTAATCTATTGTATTTCTGTCTATGAAAATGTTTAATAGAAAAAGAAAACATGGACACTTGTTTAGATGATCCCAATAAAATCAGCCTCAAATTTTTTCCAACATCTCAACCACAGTGGTCCATTCCTTGGTGTGTCATATATTTAAAATAATACTGACATGACCTTGTGTAAAACTAAAGAGGAAGCTAAACCAATGTTGTATCAAACCATAATTCATAATCTTACAGAGGTCATTATTCATTCCCTCTCCATTTTAACACTGACAGTTTTCCTGCTCTTTAACTGCCACCATTAACGGCAGTGTAATAACACACTCTTTCACAAAAAGCACACACACTGTAATAAATTACAAGCAAATGCAAATATCACATCAAACTATACAGCATGAACCTTTCCACTATCTCTGGAAATGGCTGTAGAAACCCAGATACTGTAGGGAACAGACTGCACACTCCTTCTCAGTCTCATGGATGGATGCATCAATGTAGCATGCCTAAAAAACTGTGCAAATATTATGATTGGTCTTGACCCAGAGATGTATGTCCAGCTATATTATAGTATAAGATGTTCACATGTCTGATTTTATGATCAGCTTGAAAAAGAGTCACTGAGTTGATCTAGATGTTCGGTTCAAGATGAAACCGGAAAATTCACTGTATAATATACAATATCTACCAACTCTTTATAAGTTGTTTTATGACACAATTTTACAGAGGTGGGACAAAGTCACAAGTAAGTCTCCCATTCAAAGCCCAAGTCAAGTCTATACAGGCCAGTCACATTCAACTTTGGCGGTGCAGGCATGCTTATGTTAGCTGTGGCTGCTGCAGGGGACTTTGCTTTCAGGCTATCAAACACGGTAACGCTACACTCCTCAGCTTTTAGATGATGTTTGACCAGGTGTTTCTTCTGGTTAGACGTGTTGCCCTGGCAAGCTTTGCATTCTGCATCACACAGTCTGGTGCACTGACTCACTGTGATTTGAGCAAGCTACAGGGGCAACTTGACGTTAGTCTCGCTCTCTCTCCTAGATGCACTCGGTAGTACAAACGTTATTCGGTCTGTACCCTTAAGAGTACCAAGTCTGGTACCCAACCCTAGCGCTCAGTAACGTGACATTAGTTCTTCATGATACTCTCCTGCAACTTGGTTGGATACTGTGAGACTGGTTCAAACAAAGTGGATTCTGTTGTGAGTGAATAGTGTTAATGTTAGTAATTTTAGGAAATGAAGGGAAATTAATTGATTTGTGGTCCACTTTTTAAATGGCATACGTTTTAATCTTTGGGTTTGGGGGAATTTAAAAGGTAGTTTAAAGTCAAAAGGAACATAAAGAAAGAGGAACATTTCTCAAACCAATTGACTGATTATTACATTTACATGAATACACACTAAATTAGATTCTCATTCGAAAGTAAATACCTTATACCGTGCGATCTTAGAGTGACAGACACTTTAATTAAGTAAATCTGATGTTGGCCATGGTCTACGCTCACAGTGGAGATTCAATAGTGGGCAATGGACTGGTCATAGCTCTTTCTCACCTCATGGTTCAGCAACTTAAAACTCTGAATGCGATCTTTGACTGGCTTACACTTGCTCACACACACGCTCCTTGTCTTTGTATTGGCTTTGATAAAAGGGCTGGGAGGTGGGGAAGGGAGTAGCGGAGTGTGTCAGCTCCAGGAGTAGGCTTACTGTGCTGGGAGATGCACTGGGCCATTACACATAACCTCTGACCCCAGCAGGCACCCTGAGGTGAAATGACGCGGGCCTGGTTTTACTCAGCTGGAACAAGGGAGAGGAGGGAGGCACAGGGTGAGCGTGTGCGTGTGTTGTTAGCAGTTGTGTATATGCATATGTGTTTACGTGTGTGCATACATGCACTGATGTGTGAGCAGTGTTCACGGATCCCACCCTTCATAAAACAGACACACCACCAGTCCGGTCCCAGGCACACTGAGAGCTGCAGGCCTGTCTTGTGGCTATGCAAATGTGACAGGGGTGTAAAATATGAATTTTAATCACAGCCACCTCCCTCCAATTACCAGCCAGTGACCCTGACAAGGATTTGTCTGCAATAGGGATGAGGGAATGACAAAAACACATACAAAAACCTATGCCATCTTTCTTTTTATACATAACAGAAATGCATATGTAACAGAATACTAAAATCTATTTAGGTTTGTGCAAGGCACCATGAGTGTTGTATACATTTTAGTTTAACAACCTCAGTCACAGAAATGAAGAAGACTGTTAAGCTTTTGGCAAAGCTGTCCGTTTTGATGTGTAGTGGAGGGCGTTTTCTAGTGTTCCTGTGCCAAATGTGCACATTTAATGTCACAGCTACAGTCCATGGAGTTTAATTGCAGATATGTAAAACATCCACAATAAGCATTGGCTTTTGCTCAGTCTGAGTGTCTCAGAATCAAAGCACTCTCAGATTCATCATTTTGATCCAAATTTCAATTACAAATGACGAGAGAATAATACTCTACTTACAGCATCAAAGCTATGCCAAAATGCATTGCAGCCAGACACAAATTTGTTTTTTACAGATGGACCCTTGTGTTTTATTGTTCTTTCTACTGACATAAAATGTGAATGAAACAAGTTCACTCCAGTTCTCTGGAGGTTGTTAAAGTAAAAATGACTTTTTTCCCCCTGAAGTGGGCCTCCAAGGTATTGCCTTCTCCCAGATTTTGCACTCTCTCAAACAAATGCTTTGAGTTATAAATGGTTATGGTCAAGGTTAGGACCACGGTGAGAGAGGCCAGAAGCTCAGGCTGCACTACAGAGGTTTACAGAGTCTGCACATCAGGACCCAAACTTGCCTTGGATGCCCAGTTTTTATATTTTATATTTTTTGTAAGAACAGACAAAAGCTATGATTCGGTATTGTGATATGTCCTCTAATGAAAGCACTGTAGAGTCTTCCAAAAGGAAGCGGGATTGATTTGTACCATAAAGATTTGTGGCAAAAAAGTGCCTTGAGCATCGATAAAACATACAGAAACAAAGAAAACATCCGGCACCACAGACTAATATTTCACAGATTAAGAAAATGAGTGGAAGTGAGGATTAACTCTTACTGCATGTAAACCCAACAACAGTTCACTGCCTCTCTGCAGTTGCACACACTGTAGATACACAGATACATTAACATAAACACACACACACACACACACACAGACACTTAATAATAGGGATTCTTAATTAGCGAGGAGTGTCTCCATCCTCTGGGTCCACATGCCAGTCCTCCACGGCTGTGACAAGTCTGTCTGCATTAGCATGACCCTCCTCCCTCATCCTCACTGTCCACTCCGCTGCTCAACACACAACCGCTCAAGCATGGACACCCTGCTAATAATGGCTTAATGTATGTGTGTGTGTATGTGAGCAGTCAAAGGTAAATGACTTGATGGCTGACACTAACAGTCTGCTAAGAAAAGAGAAAAAAACTACCATGTGCAAATGTTCTCAACGCATTACCATTTTTTGGTCTGTTCTTGCCAGCAATTAAGGACAAAGGATTATAAAGTAATGCCTGTGCTGTCTATTCAACTATTTTTGTGCATTCATTATTACTTTAACAACATAATTCTTTACTAGGTGTTAACAGAACTGTATTGTATACGGAATACTGTTTAGACCTAAGTTAAACCTAAGTTTTTATTTGATCATGTTAAGTTGTAATATATAAGTGTATTATGATATTTAACTGATTAAACTAACTAGTCTTGTTACATAATGAGACATTTTCAGATATTTAATTTAAATCAAATGAAGCGTTATTAATCTTAACATCATATCTTAACATTATATTTTGAATTTGAAAAACACAGACATATTAATAGAAAGTAAGCAAATTAAGCAAAGTTTTAGGAGGTTTAACCTCCCAAATCAGGAGTCAAAATTAAAACAACGTTTAATAAGTAAACACCACTGATTACTGTAATCACCAACATAATGAAGCAGAAATATCTCAAGTTTTGGGTCATTTGTGCTGCAAAGTGGTCATAATCAGTGGCCACATCTTTAGAAAGAAATATATTTAGTGAGGAAAAATTGGCCTCAAATTATCAATAATCAATTTTTACTGATTGCAATATATTACAAGAACACATTTGTCAAAAGAGGAAGTACTGGCTCAAAAAATACATTAGAACCACTTCCTTACTATCTAATGAAGCCAAAAAGTTCACTCACCAACTTTCATTACCCGCTCACACACACATTTATAAATCTACACACTCATAATATCACTGTTGAAAGCTGTATATAGGTGACAAGCTACAAAATAGGTGTTGACATTCACATGTAAATACAACCAGGACGAGCTTGCGTCCGCAGGCGCCAACACGCTCCTTTGTTCGTCTCCAGTCAGATACACTCACCCTGAAACAATGAGGGGGAGGAGGAGGGGGTCAGGGTTATGTGACCAATGCCAACCCACCCTGCTGCCAATGGGGGGGTCACACCGGGAGGGTCAGAAGACAGTGAAGAGGGTGAAAGGTCAGCAGCACAAGAGTGTGTTTGTGTGTATGTGGGTCTATTGTTTCCCACCAGTGTGTGTGTGTGTGTGTGTGCATCTTATTTCCCAGTGCTTACATCACTCAGTAAGAGATCCCATTAGTGCTCCATTAACCAAAATGCCAATAAAATTACCAACAATGAAAACTAAATTAAATAGTTATGCCCCAACTTAACTCTTAAACTTGTAAGGGAATTATGCACTCAGGAAAATCTGAGGGGAAACGGCAAGAGGATTACGGATTTGAAACTAAATGCAACACACAATAGCTTTTCTGTCTAATTCAATCGATGTAGAGGCAGGTTTAAGTGAGTTGGAATTTTCTCACATGGTGTAAATGTCTACGTTACTGCACGATTATGAAAGTCATTAGGAGAGGCTCTAAACATCTCCGAGCAATTTAGAAAATACTCAAGGACACATGAGGTAATCGCTTCGGGGTGCCAACTGGCTTCAACATGACAGTTGCGATTAAAAAGATTTCCACATACCACACGTCCATGCAAACATACAGAAAATATACATGTCCTGCACATGTACACATATAGATTCATACAAATAAACACATATGTGCATATGACACATATATACACACAACTTTTAACTTCTCTCACATCACAGATCTGATCTGACCTCCCCTCCTCTGCACACACACACTCGAGCTGACTCCTCTCACACACCCACACAGCCATTATAACCAGCATAAACAAGTATGACAAGTTGAGATTAATGAAGGGCCCAGCAGTGACAGACCAATTTAATTGTCAACTATGATGGCTGTTGAACTCCACCAGTGTATTTATACAAGGTTACTGTAGTGCCTTAAAATGTTGCTAATTGATCATGACCAATAAGTAATTAGAAAAACTGATCGTGTGTCCTTCCTCCACGTGTCAAAGGCATACACTGTCACAGGGGCACTAAGGAGGGACGAGTGAGCCTGAGAATAATGAGTGGGAAGAGACAGATTTAAAATAATAAGTGAAATGTTCTTACTAGAATCACGTCGATGGAGAGGCTTTATACTGTAGTTGTATAGGCAGCTGAAAACAGCGTGGTGGCTAATTTGCTCCATTTTTTTGGTTTTCAGTCAGTTTTATCACAGTTTCAATGGAAGACAAGTGATGTGAATTTCTGACATGATGTTACATTTCATGTCAGTGTCTGGGCTGGATTTGGAAAAGAATGTAATAAAATAGACAATAGCCCTAATATATAACTCTCTGATAACTCTCTGATTAGTATAATCCATCAATGACTGTGTATGTGGAAATACTTACAATTACTTTCAATATTTGCAAATTCCAAGCAGAAATTAATTAAGAATATTAGCTTAGGAAATAGTGTATACAGCAAGGTATGCACAAAATGTTTGTAAAGTGGAATATAATTCTGTAGGTGTAGTGGTTAAACATTATCCTCTCAGACAGTCCAGCGTATACCTGCGTGCATGGCGATGCAAATCCAACTGCTGAATTGGTCTTCCTCACCAACTGGCCTGGGGGACAGTGGATTAATGCAACTTAATGTAAAATGCCACAGGATTCTTACTGAATTTAGATTAAAAAATAGCAACAAACCTACATTTAACTTCATATAATCTAATTGAAGTAAAAATAAATAAATAAATAAAGTCTGAAATATTGGAAAATGAAAATGAAAGTTTTAAGTTACCAAAAAAACAGTAAAACAACAAGGCTCAGTCCTGAAACCAAGGAAACGAAAGACAAACTGCAGGGACATTAACAAAGAGTATAAAAAAGCTGACAGTGTTTGGGTTTTGATCTACTGTTTCTCACATATTACATATCAAAAATACCAGTTTACTGAGTAGATATCAAACCTACAGATCTTTGATTCTTTCAGCTACTCCTTCAACTTCTTTGAAAACAAAAAAAAAATCTGCTCCATCTACCATCTTACCTCTCACTTGCCAGCGCTGGTCCGATCCCAGCCCGGTTCCCAGGAGGTTTTGCTGGGTTATTCTAACCACTGAGAGCTGACAGTGGCCTTGGCTCCCTGGCTTGACTTCACGTCCTCCACTGGCAGCCCAAGGCCTGGCTCACTGGGAAGGAATGTGTGAGAGAAAGACAGTGTAAATAAATACTGTAGGGCCTAACAGTGACACCACAGCCAGAGGACACCCCAGCGTTAGACAAGGAATTTGAAAAAATGATCTTGGCGGCCTGAGAGCATGCTGAAAACCATTTTTGCCACCTGTTTTATTTATAAAATGAATATTAAGCACAATTTCTATCTGATATAAATAAAGTCACTCTCTTTTCGAGTTAAAGTAAAATACACACTTACACATGTGTGCATGACATTTACAGAAAATAATGATCAGAGTCTGTATTCTGATCTGTTCTTACACAGAAACAGACATGCAGCCACATGTCGGCCTTTTTCCTTTTTTAAATACATTTTTTTCATTTGCAATGCATCTCAAGAACATGTTAGACAAATTAGACCGATAACGGGTTAAAAAGCAATGGCTTGGTTGGAGATGTAATATTCTGCATGGAACAAGACAACAAGCTGTTGTGTGAATGTTACATTTGAGTGTTGGAAAGGAGGCGTGCAGACATGGAAAGCGAGACAGACAGCACCAGAATGGCAAGACACCTGTTTCCAAATCATAGGCTTATCACTTTTTTTAGGGTTCTATATGTCCATACAGAACAAATTGAAACAACTAACAAACAAAGTTGAGGTTCATTTTTGTTTCTATTGTTTTATGTCTCTCTTGCAACACTTTATGTCTTTATTTAAGTCATTGTGAGTAATTGAAAAGTTGGGTACATCACTGCAGACATAGGCCATATTCAGACTGCAGTCCAAAGTGACCCAAATCTGTTTTTTTTTGCTTATATGTGACACAGATCTATTATGACAGTGTGAACAGCACAAATCACATTGAATCTGATCTTTTCACTTCTGATTTGTGCCACTTTTATATGTGGATAGAGGTCTGATTTTTTTG
>NW_023339751.1:18168503-18168905 GCF_004916995.1 Morone saxatilis | reverse complement strand
ATCAGAATTCATGTGACTTTTATAGTACTCTAGATCTATGAGCATTATGCAGGTCACTACAGGACCGTGACCTGTTCACACTGGAATCTGATATGGGGCACATTTAAAAACTAATGTGAACAGTCAAACAAAAAACAGAATTGAGTGCTAAGGTTTGCAGTGTGAACGTAGCCATAAAGTCAATGTGAAAGTGTTACAGAGTAATGTAAGAAGATTTCTAGCAATTCCACATAGCACAGCTCAGCATTTCACATGAGCATGCAAAAAATCTGAATGTGAATTGTGGTAATAAATGATAAATGTAAGTATACTGTTTTGTTGTTTTCTCCCCTTTTAAACGTGTGATTTGAGAAAGAAACACATATTTCTTTGAAGTGAAGTCTTAAAGGGACACTTCACCCA
>NW_023339751.1:18151774-18168403 GCF_004916995.1 Morone saxatilis | reverse complement strand
GTGAAATGCTTCTTTAATGTCAATAATGTATAGTGTGCAGGGATGTTTTTAGAGTTTGAGAATAAAATGTGTTAGAATGTTTAAAGTTTCCTTGTTGCATAATCCTCTTCTATCTTTAAGTATGTCAAAAAAGGACAGGATTTGTTCCCAAAAGAGTATCATTTTGCATTCTGGGACAGGAAGATCTTACTTAAGGCGTCTGTACGTTCTGAGAATATATTAACCGTATGCTTAGTGACAGTGAAACATCTTTGCACTGGTGGTCAAAGTGGTGCACACCTTATTGCTGGTGGACCACTCCATCTTCAGACAGGGTGTTTCTGGTAAGAGGTTTATTCATGGCAGCTTGGCTACTCAGTCACAGGGTATCAGTGCGGTGTGTATACAAGCTTAAACTGAATGAGACCTAAATCAGGATATGGATACTTGAACTGGACATGACAGTTTGAATGCCATCCCCTTATGCCCATATTAGGTCATGAATGATGCAGCAGCTATGTGCATTGAGTTCAATGGGAACTCATTCAAAAGTACAGTTTATAACGTAAATGACGACTTTTAGTGTAAATCATATGTCATACTCTGCATGGAGAGTGCCAAATCACATATCACCTGCTCAGTAAAGCTGCTGCTGAGTTTATATTAAGAAAAGAGAGAAGGTGTTAGAACTGGGATGTGTGTAAGAGTAGAATACAACGGATGAGTAAAAAAGACCTAGATGTTATTGTAGCACCTTTTTGGGACATTAGAAAATAAACAGCATCAAATGTGAGAGAAGTAGACGTTCAGATGTTGATTTCAAGCATGCACTCACAGCACAAGTGAATAGTATGATTTGAGCCAAATAACTGCAGCGAGATGCATAACGACGTATGGTTGTTCTCTTCCAAGTGAACCTAGGTTCACATAAGGCATTAAGGCGGTGTGGACCTGGGTTTAACCATCTGACAGCCATCAGTACCTCATGCTTGGAAAGGCAAGCTACAGTCTGACCTGATGCTCACATTTTTTCATGTTTTCTTCAGTGGGGGAAACGCCTGACAGAGAGCACATTGGATTTTTCTTCTTTGTTTGCATCTGTTGTGGCCTGTAAAGCAAATACATACTCAAGATTTCTCTCTTTGCATTCTAAAACAATCTGTAATCTTAGAGAATGAAAAGTTTCCATATCACTTTTGTTTGATTTGTCCTCCTTAAACTACACTCTGTGAAGCAAAATAAAACTTTTTTACTACCCAGTAGCTCAGACTCCAAAAAAACACTTTAGGTGTGATTGCACCATTAGATGTCATGGATGCTGATTAATTAAAGTGGCGACACATTCAGTTCTAAGCAGATGATGCACATCGCCTGAATGTATCACTCTTTGCCAATAGGAACAATCTCTGTTGCCATTTAAACCTCTGTGACATTATTGATATCCCAGCAGCAAATGCACAACTTTTACATTTGTATGCATCGCTAAAAACATGTGCTCCAGAATTGCTCATGACCCTCCCCATTTTCCCAAGTTGTCTTGGGGCCTGCTGTTAGCGTAAAGGCTAATGATATCTAGGGGGCTGGGTGCGTGTGTATGCATGTTGGTATGGGTGTGTGTGGAGGGGTAAAAGGTGTTCATCCTATCGCTTGCTGAGTTGTTGCTAACCTCTGCAGACACCTAGGTTGAGGAGAGGGGGGGTGTGACCTCACCCCTGACATAGGAGTCAGCACCTGTCACACACATTAACACTCGCACATGCAAACACACAAAGACATGCATGTATAAACGAGTACTGTGCAAAGGCACCATCCGCTTATATCGACAGACTTGCACAAATACACACGAACACATGCTCCCCAACCCTGTCTGCCACCTCCAGCTCTCCTGTAGGCGGCCGGCTGGCAAGCACAGTGGGCAGTGTCAGATAAGAGGGTACACACAGGCTATGTTTCATGGTAAGGTGTGTAACGGCAGAGGAAATCAGGGAGCTGATTAAAGTCTCGTTAAGTAAATAAAACATTAGGACATTCATTATGAGAGACCCAGGTAATTAGTGTGTGTCTTGGGTTTAAGTAGGGGAATGTACAGTAACAAGAGCTGTAAAGGAATCCTTTAAAGACTTAATGAACACACACTGGAGGAAAGTGTAAGTAAAGGACAGGGATACAAAATTGCAAAATGATAGAAAAGATACATTAAGAATCATTAATCAACCCTCTGCAAGTCTCGATCATCCAAAATAAACACTTTGGAAAATATTGAATTTTACAAATCATTCATCAAGTCAAAAGACTTTCTATGGTTTGCACAATTGAACATGACTTTCAGAGCACAAATTGTCCATAGAGCATATCTAGAAAGTAAGAACTTGCCCAAAATTATATCCTTCGTGACGTTTTAGTAACGTTCTGTACCGAGGACACATCTTAATACATTTTCTTAAACAATCTGTTTCACATTCTTGCTCGTTGCTGTTAGTGATTCCTTTTATGTTGCCAATAAAAATTGGTTGTATCACCAGCCTCATATAGGCTAGCTGAGGAAAAGTAACAGAGACTGAGAGGTGAAAAGTGAAAAAGATAGATGAGCCAAAACCAATTCAGGCTCTGTAGCTCTCTTGATGATCCAAAATAAGCACTTGACCAAAGCTAACATCATAGACTGGAGCTATATTTATGGTGCAGATAAAATATTTATATAGTGACTCATAAAGTCTGGTCCTGGAAAACAGCTGCAGGGGTATTAGACATTGCAAGATTTTGGCAATTAAAATACTTCATTTCTCTAGCAGGATATGGCATTACACATGGTTTACTATTTAGGTATACAGCATGAAAAAAACAGCTTTGAGCAACATCCAAGCTATTCAAGCTATCATCGCTACAACTGACTTTCATAGTGTCCTATTTCTTGTTATAGAATATGTTTTTATGCTTTGTGTGTGTGTGTACTGTGTATGTGTGTACTTAACAATTCCCCTAACATATCGTTTAACTTGGTTTATTTGTGTCTTTTGGTGATTAATTATTTATACGAGCGATAAAAAAAAAATGCAGATTACAAACTAGAAGACAAAAAATAAGAGAGTGAAGGGATAAAGAAGTATTTAGTGACACACTTAAACAAAGCCAAGAGCAAATATAAACCCCCCAAAAAAGAGCAAAAAGAATGCCGGACCACTATTTTTTGTATTCGTGTGGAAAAAGGTGAGTGTACTGGAAGCCATTTGAGCAAGAAACGAGAAAGAGCAGCACATACTGGAATAAAGAAAAGACGGGGAAAATGTTATTTCTAATTGTGAGCCAATTCCAGTGAATGAAATGCATTTTTTATTCCTGGGAGTAGTTTGATCTCACATGAGGAGAGCTTGTCAGATATAATCACCGTTGCCAGATTTGGGGTTAGAACTATGAAGAACCTGGAAGTGTGTACTGCTCCTCCATCACCATTCAAGCATTCAATCTGGCATTACTGGCTTTTTGTTGGAAACCAAATAATTCTTTAGGGAGACGTCACTGTAATAGGACAAGTAAGAGAGAAAAAAAAATGATTATGAAATGCACCAGTCAAACTCCTTAAAACCATTTGTCAGACCGGCTGCAGGAGAGAGCATGACGAAAAACTCTTATCGGGAAATCTTTGTCTTTGCTGGCTCACTAAAACTGCACAACAGTCCCACTTTAAAACTTGATCTTTAGTAAATAATGGATTGTGGTACTATCGAGTACAGAGAGGTGGATCAACCTTGGTATCCCAGACTAAACACTGGCCTAGATGCAGGGATGAGTTATGTCTATTCCAGTCTATAGTTTCATGATTTTGAATGAAAAGCAGCTAATTAGAGATAAATAAATCATGGCAGGCTATCAGTGGCTGTAGAGCTGGTGTTTGGTGTCTGATGGTAGATCCAAGACACAGCAAGGTCCAGATTAAAGTTAATAATGGAAAACTACTGGTTCAAGTGCTCATAGTACACACTGCAGATATCCAGCTACACTGCTAACAACATGTCTAGTCTTTGTTAATGGTTGCTGGCATGACAATGTTACAGCTTTTCATACAGTTTGAGTTTCTTGATATACTCTACTTACACTATATGGCCAAAAGTATGTGGACGCCCCATTCCGGTATTACGGCTAGGGAAATCTTAATGCTACTGAATGCAGTGACATTTTAGACAACAGTCTGCTTCCAACTTTCCAACAAGTTTGGGGTAAAGCCATTTCCAGTTTCATGTTTATGCCACTGTACACAAATCCAGGTCCGTGAAGGAAAAGTTTGTGTTGAAGAACTTGACTGCGCTGCACAGATTTCTAACCTCTACGCCAGGCAACATCCTTGGGATGAACTGTTAGCTGTCTTTGAGCCAAGCCTTATCAGCCAACATCAGTGGCTGGCCTCACTAACACTCTTGTGGCTAAATGGCAACAAATTCCTGCAGCCAAGTTCCAAAATCACATGTCCATATACATTCTAGTGTATTAAGACATGCAGTATAAATGCTGGTATGTATGCATTTTACACATTCTGATACAAAAAAAAGATATTTAGATTGTGTTTGCCTAGATTCACAAATTAGTAAACACTTCTCTTGGCTTTTGTTGGAAAAACTGGGTGGAAACAATTAAAGAATGTAAAAAAAAAAGTCTTTAGGGCGGTGAGATAGCGATTAGTAGGCACACAATTGTTTAGTATCACAAGACTAGGGTTTGCCAAGCATAAAAAAATGTTTTCAGGTTTAGATGTGGACAAGATCTGAAATGTATTAACATTACTTTTTTTTTTACATAGGCCTACCTTTTAAAATGGCATGCTATGAAGTCTGCATCAAAATTATCTTTGAAGGACATCTGTGCTTTATATACTGTAGCAATGATTTAGAGACAGACCTCATTTAACAATGCCCTCTACTTTCAAATTCAGCACAAAATGAAACAAAATACCACCAAGATCCACAGGGGCATTATGGAAATTGGGGAAGGAATCAGGTCATGTTTGATATTATGCACAGTACTGTATGTACAGAGAACTGCATTAATGCAACTATTAAGAGACTCTTTCATTAAACATATAAAGTTCCCACACTTGCAGTGAATCCCTCCCTTGAGATGAAATTCTAATGTGATATTAACAGAACTGGGACAATGGAAGCTTATTACCATGAAGCCAAGGCAGGGAGGCGGCCATGTCCTCCGTATGTAAACACGAACAGAGCAGAACACATTACAAGACGCAAACTCTGATGATGTCTCACAGCAAGCACTGAGAGTACAGCTCTCAAGAGTGCAGCGATTTTTTGGATCTGTATTCACACAGCTTGTAAGTTTGTTTGTAGGAGCAGAGGCTGAAATTGCAGCTTCAGTCTTGAGTGAGGATCAGCTCTCGAGAAGCACTCACGCTACATTAAGCAGAGACAGAGAGTTGAGGGCATCCAGCTGGTTACACAGTTCACCTCACCTGACATTGTATGTCTATAAATGTAATTTACATGCAACATATTTTGGTTTATAATGCAGGAATGAAGCTGTTCAACCAGCATGTACTGGCAATGGAGTTATACTTTTCACATAGTATTTCTTATTTAGGCCTAGTATTAATTACTGACAATGCAGTGTGAGCCAGTTCAACAATTTCCCAACCTCTCGTCACCTTTGGAGTGAAAAGTTCATCACCTTGGAAACACATCCACAAGCCACATCTCACGTTCTTACTATGTCTCGACCCTAAAAAAAAAAGCCAATTAGATGAAAACAAACACATGCTGTTTGTGAATTTGAAACAGCCTACAAATCTCAAAGTTTCACCGTTGTCAAGCCCTTTCAGCGCGGGTTCAACCCAATTTAGCATACATCTGTTGTTATACAGAATTAAACTGATTTCTATTGATTTATTAATTTTTAATTAGTGTAAAGGGTGTCACTTATAATGAGAAGCCCACAAAGAATTCACTCGACTCAGCAGTTGCCCTCAGCTCTATAAAGCACTTTAGAACCTTTTGGTTTTGGTTTACAGCCCACAACTTTCATGTTACTGTTACCACTCCTGTCAACCTCACTACCAGAAGCAGCAGACAGATGATAAAGCCACTGTACAGTACCTGCCCCAAACTAGCTGGTGAACATAGTGGAGCATTTAGCCGCTAAAGAGCTAAATATTTCCCTCAGGTTTTGGTGGAGACATTTGTCTGGTGGCCAGAGGCAACAAATGTGCTCACCATATCGATTTCATAAGGTGGCAATATGTCAAAGTTGTGTTTACAACTCATTGCACTGACCCCATTAAAAAAAATAAAATAAAATTGTGTAAATTGAAATGTAAAGACACAAAAATTATGGTTACTCAAATATTGTCTTCTAGGCCCAACCTGCAGTCAAATATTACTTAGTCATGCAGACAAAACTGTGTTTTAGTTTGCTGTTTAAGTTGAACAATCATTATAATTATTGCCTCTGAGAAATGTTTGTACAGACAAAAGCACCATATGTGATTTGGTCTCATCCAAGCTTATTTAGGACACTCTCTCACGACTGATGTCTTCCTGAAATTCACACTTTCTCCTCCACTCTCTTTCTCCCACCTCATGTTGTGTTTACAAATGAAGCTGTGTGGCTTGGCAAAACCACTTAAACAGCAGTTAGACCATGTGAAAGACACACCACATATCTAATTGCACATTTATTGAATTCTTTTAGGTGGTACACTAGTTTGTCTTGGCAGGATAGTGAAACCTCACGAAACACTGACCCAGATACAGATATAGAGACCAGACATCACCTTCTCTTCTCGTACTCTATCTACCAGTCTGCATCTTGGAGGCTGGTAGTGGAATCAATGACCATCTTCAAGTGTGATACTGACAGCCAAATGTCAGCCTACTCTTCTGCAAACCTTTCTTCCACTGCTTAATTTATTACATTTAGATTAAATCCGGTGAAATTCAATATTTTAATTGAATGTTTAGAGCCTGAGTGTTCAGTGATAAATTTCCATTGGCGCCCTGCGCGCCACTATCATGTTTCTCGGCCTAATTACATTTGCATAAATGATGTTCGTCATTATTATCACGGGTTGGGTAGGCACTAGAGGGGTGAGAGAAGTAGCTGTGCAGTGTGAAGGGGCAAGGGCGAGCTGAAAGGACACTGGCATCAATGATGTTTTTTTGTTTTTTTTCTTGTGATGACCCACAAAAGTGCTGAGGATACATGTCTCTTCAGTGTGGAGAGAGTGAGGGTGGTAGGTTTCCATCCAAATGAGGTTTCCAAGGAGCAAGCATTGGCAATATCAAGTCTCAGTCCTTGAACAACCACTGACGTAATTGACAAAATGGCAACAGTTCACCTCAGAGAGAAGCGAGCCTGTTGAGGCAAGCTATCAGTCTCTGACCTATTGTGAGATCAATGAAAAATAAATTTATCTCATCTTGATAATGTCAGCCAAACCTAATGTAAAGACAGTACAGTTTATTATGTGTTGACCTTTACCTGTTGTTCATTTATCATCATTACAGACAGGAGAGCTCAAGAGATGCTAAAACTAGGGTAAGACACAAAGTTGCAAAACTAAGACCTGCATTAGTCTGTATTTTTATACTGACTCTTAATGTAAAAGGCTTTCTCATAGTGCCACCCAACAATACAGCTGTACAGGCTAATTAGCCTCTTTTAACATATTGTTTTAGTTTTACAGCCTGCAGACCAGTCTCATCAATAAAGGAACCAGTTTCTAGCAAATATCTGATGAGCCCAGCCTAGCACTGAGTATGTTGGTGGAGACAAAAGCAGGGCTAAAAGGTAAATAGATATTGGACTCACATACGTCATGTGGGCAGAGACACAACTGCAATGTGTCTGCTAGATGTTTGCTAACACATGCTTTTCTCTGGTCATTTATGTATGACTGTGGGCAAGAACAGAATTACAGCAACCAAAAGTTAACATAACCACCCTTTATATACTGCCCCATTGAAAGGAGCTCACTATATCACATACATATAACCTTGCCCAAATCTATATTTAAATAGATATGTAAAAATACAATTTCCATCGTAAATGTTGCCTATGTTGCACAAAGACAAACATGGCAGCAAAAATAACACTGTGAGATGGAGAAAAATCTCAACCACACATTAGCCAAATAGCTTTTGATAAAGTGCAGTATCTGTCACAGTGTGTTGATGTTCTTCTGCCCCTTGACAGATATCTGATAAAAACATCTTTAAATAAAGCTCTGACAAGTACAGTACAATACAACAGTAGTAAAATTGGAAAGACAATGAGGGTCCAAATTGGCATATTTTTAGGGCTATCTGCCAAAATAAGCATGTTTACTTTCTTGGAAACTTGTCAGTCTCTTTTTCTAATCCAGCTGTTTCAACTGTGCAACAGAAATCCTATATCAAGACAGGGCGTACAATTGTGAGGGTAATGTATATACCCCAGACCCCCCAACCCATTTACTCAAACTTGGTCTCTGTCAGACTTATAACTGATGGCAGTGGGTAAGGTGATCCTTGGTAACAGTAACACCACTTGCAGTCATATGTACACAGTGCTTCAGTGCTCTAAAGTGGGTGTCAACCACTGATGTCGGCAGGGTGTGGAAACAATATGTTCCTAAGGAGGAGAGTGGGGTGGAAAGAGATGAGTAGAGATATGAGACATGAGATGGCAAGGGTGGGAGCTATTCTAACTTTTAAACAGACTGAGGTTACTTGAGGTTTTAAACATATGTGTGGTTGGTTGTTCACAGTAGGCCTGAGGTAGGCCTCAGGCTCACTCATTTATATTTTAACAGATTACTGTGATCTAGTCTATTCTACCAAACCCCTTCTCTCTCAGCAAAAACTCTGGCTGACCTCATCTCCTAAAAAGTTCCTTAAATAAGCACTATGCTTTAAAATCTAAATGTTATAAACAAAACATCTTCCCACCATGAACAGAACTACAGTAATGTGGTTGTGGTCGGGTTTTAGTGGATGAGTCTGGCGAAGAGCTGAAGAAAACAAGTAACTGGTGAAGTCGAAGATCAAGCAAACCAATAAAAAGCCACATATTTTCCCCAGGAGACGACAGGCCAAATCCAACCTTGTCTCATTATGTTTATGATAAAGAAACTTTATGCAGAAAATGTTTTTACTGTTTCAGCTAAGTCACAAAATGTTGATACTGAATGTATCTGCAAAATGTTCACTGACAATGAATTTCATTTATTTTCCCTACAATATGAGCTCCTAGCTGTTAAAGCATGAATAAACTTTTTTATCGTTATATTTAGGCAATCACAGCACTTGGTTAAGGTTGGGGAAAGATTGTTAAAAGTTAAAAGGGACTTGAAGCACAAGACAGGCAACATTTATAAGAAAACACAATCTATCCCTAACCTTAACCAAAGGTTTCCCCAATCTAACCGAGCAGGACTCGAGATACAAACCTTCACCTCTGGTAGGAAAACTATCACTTCCTACCCTGGAAAAAACAAATCCACACAGAAATAATATGTTTAGTCTCAAAATATATATTTCATACTTATTAGTATATGAATGTTATTTGTAGTCCAGGGTTTACCAGCTAGAAATAAAAAGCGTATTATAGGACTTATTGTCAGATGGTGAGAGAGACAATTGCAATGCAAGCAATCCTGTCTCAGTGAATGTGTAAATTCACAGATACAGGATTGAATGGACTGTTTGCTAACACATTAGCCGGAAGCATAACTATATCAAAGTTGTGTTGGCTTGGTTTGATGCGTCTCTGCATGCAAGAAATATTAAGGCTAAGACTTCTTAGCTGCTTATAGTTAATTTATGGATGCTGGCAGTCGTTATAATGGTTAGATTTGTGTTGCAATTGTTAGACCTCAGTCAGTACAATGAAAGTTATTATCTTTGTGTCCAGTTTGGGAAAAAAAAACTGAGTGGAAAAAATGGGTACATTCAGATTTGTAAGCTATTTTTTGTGAGATATGATCTGCAATTTACACTGAAGAAAAAGAAAAAAAACACTGAATGTACATAATGGAGTAGAGGTCTGAATTTTAAAGGGGCAGATTTTTCAGGATGACATCAGCACCGGCTCTTGTTTGTACAACGTCCGCTGCTTCTTGATTAAAAGCCTGCTCAGATTTTCACCCGGAGGACTTCTCAAGAGGAGTAGCCTGACTTCAGATTCGGTGACCAGATCCTATTTAGAACTGCAAAGAGGTTTTCTCGTCTTTGCTGCAGAAATAACTGCCATAATGTCTCCCCTTCTTCACCACTTTGGAATGCTTTTCTCTGCTTTTCCCCTGCCCCTCTCACTTTCCCTCTCTTTCTTTCTCTTTCTTTCTCTTTGCTCCCATGCTGAGAAGAGTAAGTGAGAAAAATGATTAAATCATATTTTGTGTGGGTGGGGGCTGGGCAGGACAGACGGGGGCTCTTAAAACAACACTAGGTACATCGTCAAAAAGCAATTTTGGCGCTTAGGTTACAGCCACTGACGGGCTGTTACACAGCGCCCCATGGCGTGGGGCTGGTGGTTAAAATATGAGTGGGACTGAGAGGACCTCCTTATAGTGATTGAGGAGGATTCCCCACTGTTCGAGGCAAGCTAGAGGTTAGAGCCCAGAAAGATTCACTGCACACTGCTCTGCTGGACAGGATAAACCTGTCTTCCAGATCCCCCCCCAAAAAAAAAACAATGCCAGTGCTACAGTATTATGTCCTAGGATTAAACCTGACTATGCTCTATTAAACACAATGGATGGAAGTTAATTTAAATACTCATGAGAGAAGAAATGTGCTTGCAAATTCAGGTCAACTTTGATTTGATTGACTCCAAACACATTTCCAGATGGAGAACTTCTCCTCCAGTTTAAGGGAAGCCAGACGTTCTCATTCCCCAACAAGAGCAGGGAAACCGATAGCATAATTTGTCCGCTTAGGGAAGCTCCTGTCGCCACTAAACCTTTGTTGGAATTAAAGCCCATAGAGGGTGGAGATGCCCAGGGGACTCCGGTGTTGTCTGAAAAGTCGGGGATAGAGTTACCAGAAAATCCCATCCCTTGAGCCCGACCCCCACCCTGACCCATTCCCACCCCAGGGATGGTCCACTGTAGGCCCATACAGGTAAGGAATGAACACAGCGCTTCATGACAGCGAGACAGTAAGTGGTGCTATTGTCAAAAGGGCCATCCAGCGGGGTATCAGGAGGTTAAGTGTCCTGCAAAAAGATCCTATTCTTCCAATTCTATCTCAACTGTCGTCCCACCACTTAATAGATTTGCAGCCCTCCTTCAGACTCCTTCCCTCTATGGATACTCCACACTCACAGAAACCATACCACCTTCTCAAAGTCTGTCAGATGCTGCTTTGACATGACCTCTTAATTTGATTGGATTATGTTTTTTTGTGATTTTTTCCCCCCTTTTTCATCACTGCTGACTTCAAAGCAGGGGCTTGTGACAGGCGGTTACAGTGAGAGGCTGTCACTGGCCGACTTCAAACGCTGCCATATAATGCCACATTGTCATAACTAGCTACCTGGGGCCCCTGTTATGATGTGAAGAAGATATGCCCTCACTGACCTCAGAGTACCCTATTATAACAAGCATTCTTTTTTTGTTTTCCACTCTTTCCATGCAGGTTGAATGTTTACTTAAATTAGCTAGATATCTATGTGGCGTATATAAAGTATTTGACAGTAACTGTATGTGCATAATCACATACAGGATCCTTTCTTTAATAATAAAAACTTTAACTTTATACATGAAATGAATGAAAGTTTGAATGTGTCTTAAATGTATTGAATAATGTTGCATATGTATGAAAATGTATGATTTGTTTAAAGGTTTCACAAAGGAAAAAGACTCCAAACTGGCCGCAACAGCTGTGTTGTAGTTCATCAACTCTTCTCCATTCTACAGTCCATTGATCTGTGACTAAATAAATGATAAATTGATAAACTGCCATAAATACCAAGTATACAAAACAATCATCCTTCTTTAAAAAATACTATATACATTTTAGTCTTGTTTAGCAAGAAATAGGTCTGTTCATCTGCGCCAAATTTTTGTGATTTGTTTTAGATTGTTCAGATAATCAGATACGTGTTCACTGCCTATTAAGAAAGTGAAATAATCCTTAATTACTTTTTCTGTTACTGTACTTGCCAGTCACTTGACTCTTTCTGAATAACTTTGATGCAGTAAACTCCAGCACTACAGATAGGTGCTTGAACCATTTACCGCTTAATATTTTAAGTGTATTTGTTACTTGGCTAAAACGTCTCCTCTAGTAATTGAATGTAAATGTTTTGGGATGCACTCGCTAATTTTTCTTTCAACAATAAGATTTATATACGACTGCCTATCTCTGATCATTGCATTTTGCAGGTTTACCAGGAAGTCACTCAGGGCCCAATAAAGACGCACATGTGGACATTTCTCACGACTGTCCCTTCCACATTTGTCACTATCTCTGCCTTTCCTTCACCCTCTCTCTCTATCTCCTTCCGCCTCAACAAAACTTTCCCCTGTCACGGCATATTAAAAGTGGTTTACATGTGCATGTCCAATGCGATGAATATGGATGTGACCTCTTTCTTTGGCGCCTGGCCGCCCGCCTGCCCTCTCGCCGACACCCCCCCCCAACCCTCCAGGCACAAGACACCACTTCTCAATGAGCACAGCGTGCATAGGAGACACAGCTTCTACCCCGCTGAAAACACACACACACACACACACACACACACACACCAAGGAATGACACTTATAATCATAGGCACACATGCACGCATATATATATACATACATGCATGCACACATAAACAGGAACACACACCCGACTCTCTCATGGTCTTGCTTTTTCTCTGCTGCTTTTCTCCACTGACCTTTCACAATGTGTTTTACATAAAAATAAAAGAAGATGGGGGTAGTAAAAGCCCGGAGACTGAAGGGTAGGAGGATTCTGATTTATAATTCATGTTTGTGACACCTCTAATGAAAGAGTGGCCTCTGGTCTATGTCTTTATATGTGGGTGTTCAGGGCTTATAGGCATGTAGTTACATGTATTTGTGCATGGTAGCTGGTATCAGTGCATATATTGGTCTGTGAAACTGAGAATATGTGTCTTTTCCTGTCTTAATGAAATAAAAACTGTTCTGTTTGAGAATAATAGTATGATTTCCAAATTTAAATTGTATTGTTAAATATTAACTTTAAATGCAAAATATAATGAAGAAAAATGTGCTATTTGTCAAATAGTGACAACACTGCACAATATAATTATTTTTCTGGGATTCAGTTTGCTGAAAATAGCAATTTTGATATCTTGAAACAAACTTACTTGACATTAAATTGTCTTCTTTTACTGATTTTCTGGTTCTTGTCATTAAATATTTTTTATTTTTTAATTGCCCTTATGTCATTTATTGTCACATTTTATTTACATTTGTCATGACTTACATCTTGTGTGGTCTCTGGATGTTTTACTATTTATGTTTCTGTTGTCTTATTGTTAGGTTGTCACATTTGGATGACACTATAAAAAGTGCTACACAAAGTTTTATTGATTGATTGACTGACCAGTTTACATGTGTTTTATCCACCAACTTCAAGTAAACATTTTTACAACAGAAGAATAAATAGACTCTTCAGATCTTCGCATTTTGTAAAAAACAGATCTCTACATTGGTGACAACACTAAAAAGGTACCCTTATTATATATTAGTATGATAAACGCACAGCAGAGAACAATCTTTTAACCATGTTTTTTTTTTATCAAAGACATGATTTTGTCACTCTAATTGGTGTTCGGTTATCTAATTAAGACAAATTAGACAATAGCAAAGGTGATGCTGGGAATGGCAACTAGCGCAGGAGACAAGCTCAGGCTAATCATCTAAGGATCCTTGGTGGCACGTAAGATGTGATGCTGGTGCATAGTGGCACACTCACTGCACTGAAGGGGAGAGGGGGTTAAACATTTATTTTATTATCAGGGACAGAGGGGTGTATATATTTAGAAAGGAATGTGTGTTTGTGTAGGTCTTGCTCCTCTGTACTGTAGCTTAGAATATAGAGGAGACATTATTACAGTATCTCTCTTCTTTCTTACTTTAACTCACATATATACCTGCACACACAATCACACAAACACACACAGATACCAGACCAGGAAAGCTAGTTTGGGAAATTAACAACATCCATTTGTTTCTTCTTTGGTGCACAAAGAGAAAGAGACATTACAGTCACCCACGATCTGTCTAACTAACTTAAAATATGGAGGTTAGTGGTTTGTAAAAGTGACAAAAATATAACACAATAAATCTAGCTGAAGAACGGTTCATATTAAAGGACCAATGTGTAGGATTTAGTGGCATCTGGCAGTGTAGTTGCAGATTACAACTCCCTTGTTTCACCCTCCCCTTCCAAGCGTGAAGGAGAAACTAGAGTGGTGGCAGATTGCAGATTGTAGATAAAAATAATTCATTCTAAGGTAACAAAAACATAACAGTTCCTATATTCAGGTGATTGTATGCTAATGAAAACATACCCATCCATATTATATTCCATTTCTGACAACAGATCCTACTAAATCTTGGAATCTTGGACCTTTAAGTAAAATATAAAAAGTACAATTATTTTTATGTTGAACTTTCATCAGACTCAAATTTTTGAGGCCTGCAACTTAAATTCATCATAAGGAGAGTTATCTTTCATTTGTAGATCGATTTAGTGCACATTAAAGTTATGAATTTGTTGCAGAAATAAAAACCTCAGCATTTTAATAATTTAGTAGTGAACAGTTGTTTTTCAGCAAGACAGTCAAGTTTTGTCAATGGTACTTTCCCAGATGAAATATCCCCATTTCCAAAACCCAAATTTCCTAAAAGCCAAATGAGTAGGATATGGAGCAGGGGGGAGGAGGAGGAGGAGGAGGGAAATTACACATTGCAGCTATTAATGTCCTTGAACTCTGGTCTTTCCCAAGCCTGATGAACAATATACCCTCTATGTGGGTTCGTGACACGGCAGGGACAGAGTGAGGACGCTCCGAGTGCTGTGGCACCACTAGACCTACACAGTGGCACTGGCGAGCGTCTGGGGTTGAGTCATGAGTCAAGCACGTCTTGCCAATCTATGAATGTGTGTATACATAGCAGAGGGGGGGGACTTATACAGTTACTCATGTGAGGATAGGGGGGGGGGTTGTTCTGGAGCAGGATGTGGTTCAAATGGACAAGGGCAAATGAGGCCCTCCTTACAATTCATTTCTCTCTCTCTCTCTAAGACACAAATGTGCACACACACACTATACATGTATGCATAAAGAGACACACATCTGTGTATCTGGTAGAGCTGCAAAAGAATAAGAATGCAACCATATATATATACATACACTGTGTGTGCTCACATACATGATAGATGGATGCATGTATATATACACAATCACACACAATCACACACACCCACACAAACACACAAACACAACCATCTATATCAACTATCATTTGTCAAATGCTGGTTTCCCTCCCTGGCACAATTTCTGAGTTATGAACGGAGTGGGGAAAGTTCAAAACCTAAATTCCTTTGGCCATGATTTGTTTTCTTTCCCATTGATCACCAAGCAGCTGCTGACTGATTCTCAGCATAGCCAACATAGCCACAATGTTTTCTTAGCATTTCAGACATGCAGACAGACACGGTGAGAAAAGAGAGGAGGTGAGAAGTGGGAAAGAGAAGGCAAAATGGAAAGGAAAGGGCAGGCGAAGAGTGTGTGGGAGGGGGAGAATTTCGCTGTAGTTCCAGAAACATGAGGGCAGCTGAAGTTTGATTAGGAATCCCTGAACCAAACAGGAATTGCAGGGCAGTCAAAATGAATGAGTTAGGCTTTGCAATGGGATCACACATCTCATCATCTTACAAAAAAGAAAAAAGGAAAAACAAAACAGGTAGTTTTAACAGTAACAGTTTTAAAAATGGTTCGGCGAGGGCGCCCTGGTAGAGCTGGTGCCCTGTGTACCAAGGCTGAGTCCTTGCTACAGCGAACATGGGTTCAAGTCTGACCTGTGGCTGTTTGCCACAAATATACACTGTATATATAAAAGATTCAGTTCAGTATTTTCAGATATTCCACATCAATGGTTAAGTTTTGGAAATTAAATCTACTCGGCTAAGGTTAGGAAATTATCCCCTAAAGAAACTAATGTTGCTGTTGGTAGGAGATGGGAATCAAACCATGGTCTCTGGCTAAGTATAAATAACCCATCACGCTACTTTTATTTACTCAGACAGAACACCGCATGACTACAAGAAGTCACTTGTGACTGTAGGTAGTGTTTGAATGAGTGACGACTGCTGGTAATTTTTCATGGTGAGGACTGTGCCATTGATGTTGTTTTTGTGGGTCAATAAGTAAGCAAAAGGGATGTAGGCTTGCCTGGCAGCTCCCATGTCCTCAGCTCAGTGAACGTCCAAACCACTGTCTCTCTCTGGATAACTAGCCAGGAGGTTAAATTAACAAAGCCTCCATTGTGGATGCTAACATGGGACTGCTTGGAACTATTAGTGCTAATTAATGGTTCTACTTGATCTGTTAGCATCATTGCTAATTTGATATGTCTATAACAAGACAATGATGGCTGTTAGCTTACAAGCTAAAATGGTCTAAACT
>NW_023339751.1:18139667-18151724 GCF_004916995.1 Morone saxatilis | reverse complement strand
TTCTTTTTCAGAAAAACACAACAACTGATGCCCAACAGAGGATCTAAATAAGTCCCAGTGTTTCTGTGGTGAAAGAGCTAAAACATACATTTGGGTGTGGATAATATTCAATAAATGATATGGAATAAATGTAGAATTTCCTGCATTTGTCCCTTCTGTCATTTCCTCTGCACCAGAGCCACCATCCTCCTTTCTCCATCTCTCCAGCCCCTCTTTAATAAACGAGCGCTGGTGGTAATTGCCTAGTCTGGGACGACATCATTACTCATTCAGATGTCCAATAACGCTGCAGCACCCCCAACACATGCATGCAAACACACATACACACACACAGAATTGAGGCTCAGTCTGCACATGTAGATCCATATCATTGATCTCTTCCCCACCCTCCCTTCTCCCTCCCATACTCCATTTTTCATATTCAATGAGTGACTTGTAGATTTGGCTGCTCGATACAGATACGTCTCAATTAAGCTCAGGCAAGGGTCTGTATTGACATGTATGTGGATTGGCCGAGCGGCCGAACAGCACTAAAGGCAACGGTCAAAAGATACGACCTGACATTCAAAAGGAATGTCTGGTGAAGATTTAAAAAAAGATGAATGCTAAATATCCATTAATTTTCCGTTTCTACAACAAACATAGCATGCAATATACCATTTAATCGTTCAAACACCCACTTTTAAAATGGTATGTAGCTAACTTTTTTTCAGTATTTATGCTACATCCCCTTTCTTCCCTTAACCTAAACCTTAATTGCATGTTCATGTGAAATGTAGTGGTGCCCTAATTCAACTGGCTGTTTAATGCCCTTTCTCACCCTCCAAGTACAGTAATAGAATGCATTTCCTATATCAATGTCAACATATATGAGGGAAAAGAAGGCTCACACAACACAATCCTGACAAAACTCAACATGGGTCCATACTCGACTGGTCTTGGGGATTTGTGGTTGTATTCAAACATCATAGTTTAATGCAATTTCTCAAGAGGCTCCTTTAGAGACACTCTTGAGGGAAACGTCCTAAATTGGCAACCTCACAAGCACCCAGTGGTGAGGAGTTCAAGGGTCAAGGCCACAACTTCCAGTCAAAAATAGACTTGCTAAACCTGAATCTGGAATCTGAAGGGGGCACAGCTAGAAGTGTGTCCCACTGCAACCCACTGGATCCAAGCAGCTGATGAGATGTGGTTTCCTCAGTCTCTGCTGTCAACCTCCCCACAGCACCTGAGGGAAAACAGAGCAGCCTGGGAAAAGAGAAAGTGGGCCAGTGATTGTGTGTTCGAAAGAGGGGTACACTACACAGCCAGTGTGAATGGAATACTGTTTAGTGTTGATGTAAGAGTTTATTTTTAGGACATTATTTCACAATTATTGTTTTAAAATGCAGTGTATTCAATTTTTTACTCCAGCTGTCTCGAACGATAACACCAGTACAAATTCATGTTTTCATGCTCTTATCACAGAAGTTTGCCTTCTTGTTGATCTAAAAAATCCTTGATGTCAGTTTTAGAATTTAATTTTATTGTCATTAAAAGTGCATACAATGAATCATAGTCTTGACATTTTAATACAATGGCTAGTTTTTACACTTATCAGCTACGTTGTTTATAATCCACAAATGTCAATCTTGATTTAAATTAGCTAAAGAAGTTAAATTAGTATTACCTTTGTGTCAAATCATAGCATTGTGTCATATCATTTCATAAAAAGCTGAGCCAACTCCCAAAAATATTTACAGAAAGTTGGTAGGTTATGAAACACTCAAGTATTTTGAAGCGTATTATAGAGCAACACAAACCAGACAGAGCAAACACCAATGCATTGTATGAATTAAGTCTTCTACCTGGTAGTTTTTCTGTGTCTTACTTGGACAAAGAAGTCAGATCAGTTTGGAGAGGAACAAAGAAAAGAGTCTTCATCCAGACCCCCGAGCCAAACATAAAGGGACCGCTGGTCGAGTAAAATCGAGGAATGTGCCATCTTTTATGAGGGGGAATGGAGAGAGTAAAGGCACTCTGCTTCATAAAAAGCATGTATATACATATATTGGATAACTATACATCTCACTGTAACTCGTAAATCTCTGAACTAGGACTGTAAAAGGGTTAGGATGAAAGACCTGATTGGCTTATTTTGACTGATCTTCAGTAGAAGAATCATTTTTGCCTGTGGACAGACGTTTCTGGCAGACTTCGGGGAATTCGCTGTCAGCCGAGTGTTAATATTAACTGTCCGTAAGAAAAGCGTGTTAGTCTGAGGAGAAAGGTAGTGTAGCTTGACACTGCGCAGACACCTGTATGATATCATGGCTGAAGGAGTATACACTGTGTATGTCTACAGTTATAGATCACACAGTAAAACATGTGTTATGTCTTTCACTTAGACTATATAGACCCTGTGCAGGACTTTTTAGTTCATTTACACTCATATATGGTCTGACTAGGTTTTTGGCTCAAATAAGATGGTACAAAATCAAACTTCATACCACTGTGCACCCTAACGTCTCTGTACAGTATTACTATGATAAGACAAAGCCAGCATATGTTTTCTTTAAACAGCAGCATGGATCTTTGACTGAATTCCCTGCAACATTATGAAATATGTTGTTATCTACTGAACAGTAAGTCTTGAGCTTTTAGTTTCTCTTTGATCGCAGTCAGGTGTTTATTAAAGGAACATAAGAATTCGGAGAGGCTTTATACACACAGGCAACAAAACTAAATAATCCTCTGGCTCTGCAACCATCAACGTTTTTGAACTCTCCAAAAATATTCATCACCACATTTATCACAGTTCAGAATATGAAGCAATGAGACATGACGTTGACTGCATCTCCTCATTCTGACCACTCTTCACACATCTTCACTTCAGTCCCCCTTTCCTGTTCTTCCTCTCTTTCCAAGCTTCCTCTCCTCTCTCTCTCTCTTTTCTCTTTTTTACAGGCTTCAGGAATGTGAGGTCTCCTTAGTGATTTATAAACATACACATAATAAATGGGCGGCTGTAGTTTAAGCGGTGATGAAGCATTCTCTCTCTGGGACACAGCGCTGGCCTGTGTGTGATTTAAAGGGCTGACATTTATGGCTTGCAGGCCTATTATTCAGAGTGACTGTCTGTGTACAGACCAGCGTTTTACAGCGGCTACGCAGAGGTGAGCCCAAAACTAAGCTAGTATCTGACACAGGCTAAACATCCAGTAAGAATACTACAGTAACATATCACGTGGTGCTGAAGTGGTGGATGCCTGACAAGAATATGTGGTCATAGTTTCAATGAGTCTTTCAGCAACCTAATGTTGTGGCACGAGAAAATGATTTATATATCAGATTTTACACATTTCTGAATTCTGTTTTCTAGATATAATACCAAATTATACATTGATGTGCATGTTTGCCACAACTGAGAACATTTAGTAACTTCATAACTCTCTACACTATTACTCTACTAACTGTAAAGAGTGTGAGATCTATGAACAATAGTCATTCTTACAGTAGACTATACAGTCTCTTAGGCTATTGGGCTAACCTTTAGCCAATGAAATACTAGTTAAATTCAAATACTCCCCTGGTTTAATGTACTGTATGCTTACAGCAGGTTAACATCAGCTGGTTATTTAATCATGAACTGGAGGCTCTGTTGTGCTGTTCTGGTGTATTGTCTCACATCCTGCATTAATTATGAATGTTTTCTATTTGATTGTGGTGCAAAGTAGGTCCAAATTATCCCTTTCACTGTTAACTGTGCTACTTTGTTTTCACATAACCCATAACCTGTCTTCCTGCCACCAACGTGCAGTGGATTGCAATCGACGACTTGGTGGCCGACATCACTATCTGTCCAAGATAATAGATGACAATAATGGGAAACTGTCCCTAAGCACTCGTTTGGAGTCTTCCTGCCCATTTACTGATACCCTTCATATTTAATTCCCCTCCTATAGCCAGGAAAACAGACACTTTAAGTCCATCTAGAGGGAGCACATTTACAATAAAAGGCCAGCTGAATCCTCGGCTCACGTTTCCTCCTAACTGTGGCAGGACATAAACCTTCGAGCCAGACCTCATTTTCTCGGCGCCATCTCCCGGACACTGCTACAAAAAAATCAATAAGGCTGCACACAATCCTCTTAACTTTGGAAGCCATTGTGAAAATGTCTTTGTTGAAAGAATATGGGTTATATTTTTCTTCTTCTTGGCTTGTTTTTTTTTTTGTGTCACTCTGATTTCCCAATAATAGTCAGAAGGAGTCTAGGTTGCTTGTTGCTAAATTAGCATCTAGCTAGTTGTTCTGCCCTTACTTTCTTGACACAGGTCTATGACACAAGCAAGTCTGTTGTTGTGCATTATGGTCACTGTAACTCAATTCCTCCAGCTGAGCAAGGAGAAATAATTCAATCGCGTTGCAAAGATAAAGATCCCTGGAGCAGGGTGGAGAGATCTGCTCCGCCTGTATCAAGTTACACTCTGGAGATTAGCGCGTAGCATGTAGCGTTTAGCTGGTGGCTACACTGAATCAAGGCTGACTGTGATTCACATAGTCAATAAAGCAGGTTGGCTTATTGCATCACACTGTTCACACAGGTTAAACTGTCACAACTTAACACAAGTGCTTTCATAAAGAGTGCCTGCCAGGCTGGGCTGGCTTACTGTGTCCGTGTAATAAAGTCTGACACATCCACAGGGTTCCCACGTTTCTTTGGAGAAGTCTTCATAAAATGGCCTTTTCTGTTTGGTGATTACTCACAAACATCACACCCAACGTTGGTGCCAAGATATAGCTATCATGACTGAACTGATACAGAAACACCATCTCCAAAAAAGTAAGTAGTAAGTAATTTATCAACAAGTTCAACAACCACTTTTGTCAAGTGTCAACCATCTGTAGAACACGGAGCAACAAGAACTCTGCTGGGAGGACTAATCTGGTTAATAAACATAAAAATGTAATGTTAGCTCATTTAGCGCTAACAAAAGTTTAGAACGTAAGGAGGAGGTTGGGTTGGTGGAGGGAGCTGCAGCAGTAAACGGCATTGGCATGAGAAGTGCCAGGTTATAATGGCAGCACTATACTCCTGCATATGATTGCAACTGTGAATGAGCCACTGATGGTGAAGCATGAATGAAACAGCTGCTGCCAGCAAATGCAAGTGCAGCTTCAGTGCTCCGCTTTAACCAATGCTATGCTCCATTTAACACTTTGTTTTTATAAAAACAATCAGGGTAAACTAGTTGTAGCAACTGTTAACCCAAAGCAACCAAAAAAATCACCAGAAAATATTTTACAGATAAAGACTTTATGAAGGACTTTAAAACTGTATTTGTTACACCTCCATAGTGACTGCAAAAAAACAACAACATTGTGATAGGTGTTTGTTACAGCAGACATTCTCACCCGAAAAAGTTGAGAAATTGTTGGTGTAAATATAAATATTAATTCATTTATTCTAATACCTGTCTTGACCTACTGACAAACTTAAATGGAACAGAGGCATCATTAATGTTACTCAAGTTCAGTGTTAAAACAGCCTGAATTGACTTATCTAGTGGCTTATACAAATAATATATTTTAAGCAGTCAATAACATACATTTTTAAAATAACCTTGCATGGAATTTGGAAGACGTTGAAAGGGGAGCAAGAGCTATATATGTGTGTGAGCAAGTGCATCTTTGTGTGTGCATGCACACATTTTTCCCCAACAGACTCCCTTCAATCTCTTGCACTCTCAGCATCTATTGCCTTCTGTTGTACATCACTCTGACAGCAGGGACTTGGGCAGAGGCTCCGGGTGGAAGAGGTCTTCTAGGTTGCCTTATGTGATGGACAGGAATAGTCTGGAATCCCCAAACGGAAGTAGCCTCTCACTGACCTCTTCCAGTCATGACTTGCATGACCTCTCAACTTATAACCATTGGCCTCTGATGCCGGATTGTGCACATAAAAAGTGGGTCATTCTTTGTGTATGTAATGTAGCTTTTATCTGATTTTAGGTGTTATTTCCAGAATAACCTACATGTATCTGTAGTATAAGATCTTTTAGTTTCAACTAATCTATGAAAAACTATAATAGTAAAGTGGTAATGGCTTTTGCTTTTATATGTCTTGCTTACATAGTAGATACTTGTGTCTTTGGAAATGGAAATTAAAACAATATTTGAAGTAACTATAATAATTACCGTTTGATTTTGGTATAAACTACTTTTGACATTTATAGTCTGTGCATTGTTTCATAAGTATGTCTACAGAAAATATTGCTTTGCTATTCAGCCAATAGTAAATCGCTCTAGCCCATAAAGGGTTAAAAAGCAATATGTATGCCACAGAGAGAATCTACTTCCCTCCAGAGCTGTGCAATGGTGATATTCTTCCCCCCAAAATAAATGACAATGCAACCAGAAGTGGCACATAAATTAAAGTGGCAGCATGATTGATGACTCAGAGAACAACAGAAAGGGTGTTTGCATCGCTTTTTTGTAGAGCTAGGGGATATGCAAGTACACAAACACACACATACATATTCCCATGCACGTTCACACATACACATATAGACACACACACGATACAAGAACAATCATGCACACGCGCACACACACACGAAGTTCAGACACCATTCGCCATGCATAACCACATCAATCCAAAACCCTCTGCAACATCCTAAAATACACCCTTGAGAGCTAAGCAAGAGGGAAAATTACAACAGACAAAATGTGTCCGTGTGTGTGTACTGTGTACCCGAACCCCAGATCCTCTAAATGAGCTACATGCAATATTAAAGGATGCAAAATTAGTCTGCAAGTGAGGATGTGCTTGGAGCACCGCAGGTGACTGACCTACCGAGGGCACCATGGGAAATAAGCGGACTGGGCATGCAATTGTAACACAGACCAGTGGATATTGTTTCCCTTACCAAACCTATCCATCACTTACTCCACAACATGTTAATTCTCCTCTAGACCATGAGCCATCCACAGGGATGACCTATACAACCAGAGGGGACAGTGGACATATTGACCATGTTACCATGGCAACCATTTACAACCTACAATCTCGTCAAACTCTGGGTGTGTTTTACAGTACATGGTCACTACTTTAGTGTAGTGAACCAATAGTCTACACAGGGATTTGGATATGGGACACTAATTAGCAATTCAATAAACACTGATGAGCAAAGTGCAACACAATTCTGGAGCAGGACATCAGCAAAACACTGGCTATCTCCGAGTATCTTGACTCAGCATTTGTTCTGATTAGCCATCATTCCATATTTCTTTCCCATGAATGTGTGATGCACATTCAAAATGGCAACCATGGGACTAATTTCAAAAATATTCTTGAACACTGACCTCAGTAGTCATGTTGCAACAGAGAGACTGATGAAAAACTCATGAGTTAGTGCTTATAAAAGCATGAATGTGAAACAGGTTATCTGGTTTTAAGTCTTTCAGGGTCCGAGTCCAAGTCAAGTCTCAAGTCATTTGAGAAGTCCACATCCAGTCTGTAGGAGCTAGTGTCACATCAAGGCTCAAGTCTATGAATGTAGAACATGCAGTTCTACATTCTGATTTTTAAATAAATTGTGTTTTTACACAGCTGCATGAGGCCACGTTCTTTCACTGCATAGGTCATATAAGTAGTAGTAGTAAATATTCAAGGTGTGTTGCCATGCAAGGCTATATTGTAAGTTAGTTAGTAAGTCAAGCCCCGCAGAAAATTAAATCTCAGTCTTAAATCCTCCTTTTTGTGACTTTAGTATGTTAATAAATAAATATTACAACAACTACAACAAAGTGCTGGAAAAGAATAGACTCTGATGGCATCAACGCAAGTAAACTATTGGAAGTCTTTAATGGGGAGCACAGAGGGTGGTGGTGGGGAGTATTACAGGCTGAGGTCGGAGGAGCACTTAACACCACGGGAGAATGTTCCAGGTTGTGGGGGTGTGTGGTGTTAACGAAGGGGGCAAGTCAGTATGAGATCAGCCATCACCTTGGAACATGACGGGGTCCAGTTTTACTGCAGCTCTTAGTGCCACTGAGGAGGATAGATAGATAGATAGAATAGAGTAGATAGATAGATAGATAGATATAGATAGTAGATAGATAGATAGATTACTTATGAGGCTGTGTACATTACATGTCTACATCACAGTTGGAGAAGGCAGGAAGAATGAGCAGTGAGAAAGAGCAGGGTAGAAGAAGAAGAGGTGGAGGGCGAGTGTACAGTCCAGCGCTGTCTTTTATAGCCCCATTCCAGCAGATGAGCAGCATCAATCTTTACCTCGCCACTGGGATAAGACCTGGCTGCTGTTATCAGCAGACTGAGGGGCTGCAGTGGGGTGGGAGGGTGGATATAAAACACACACACAGACACTAACACACACTGTACATGCATGTCTGCAGAGAGACAGGAAAACACACACAAATCGTGCACACACAAGCTCACAGTCTATAGTTTCACACACAGAGACACTGGAAATTATTTTTTATATACCACTATTTTGTGTTTTCGATATATCATTAAGGCAAACATAATTCATACCAGGATTAGGTTCTGTGGTAATGTTTTCCAGTCTTGTACCAGACATAAGCACGGGACTTGGACGCTGGAGACTGCGGTTCGCATCCCGAGTACTGTGTGTGGTTAGGTCTATAGGCAACAAAAACACTTTGGTTAAGGTTAAGGAAAGATTGTGGTTTTGGTTAGACGTTGATAAAATAAACATGCCCTGTCTCATGCTTCAAGTCACTGTTGACTTCAACATTAAACTTGTCAATATTAAATCAAGACAAGAATCTGTCATTAACCTAATAAGTGCTGGGAGTCCCAACCATGAAAAATGTTAATCATGCTTGAGATGTGGATATTGTATTACAAGAAGACATATTATAGGGAAAACAAATTGAAACACATTGTCAGTGAACATTTTGCAACATGGCAGAATTAAAATGTTTTGTAATTATGCTCATAAAAAAATGAATTTGAACGCCATTACATTTCTCTCTCTTTTTGTATTTCTAATACATAAACACATTTTTAAGGAGACAGCATTGCTCTGTCTCACATACACACATACACACACGTTCATGTAAACAGACATACACAATGAGAAGAAGACAGATGTACAAACATGCAGCTCACTGACACATACTCACACACAGATTTCAGCAATAGACAAATGAACGAATGAATCATGTGAGTGTCATTTTCAAGCACAACACATGTTTAGTCAAGAACATACATTCTCATTTTTTCTACATTTGCCTTAAGACACTGTGTACGCGTGGCAAATTAATAAAGTAAAAGAGACATTGGTGTTGGTGTGTGTGTGTGTGTGGTGGTGCGTGGAGGAGGGAGGGAACCAACACACAGCAAAATAGAAAATGTTTTGAATTATACATTGCCGCCATCAGTGACAAATTGAGAGAGGGATTCGTCATAAATCATAAGCATGCTGCGCTGCCTACCAAGAGAATTGCTTGGTGGGCAGCAGCCTGAGATTTAGGAGTGTGTTGTTGCCTAGTCTGGAGCCGCAGCCTGCAGCCACACCTCGACCAGCTACTCTCCTATGAGATATATGTTATGTTCCACACATCTGAGCTGACAAGAGGAAAAGTCTTGTTCTTGTTTAATTTTTTCTGTGGCGCTCTTTTGTCACCACAAACAGTCTATCTAGTTATTGTTTTTGTTTTTTTCAATCACAACCACTGTGGTTTCCCATATTCTTTTAAAACATCGTCCATTCTTTGCGACTCATGCGGCAGCAACAATTACATACTATAAACTTACTTCTGAAAAGTGGAGGAACATTTTTTTAGTTTTACAACAGATTGCTGTTGCTGCTGTATTTCGAGAAAGTTATTTTTATGTTACTCTCCAACAAGCACATTTTAATTACTGTGTCATGTTGTTGCACTATTTAGGATTACAGCTGTCATCACAATTAGCGCTATTTATTTACAGCCAGCTGCAAACTGCAGTAAATTAGTCATGGACTAACAGAATTTTTTTCCAGAAAAGCCAAATCTTTAATTGCACTAGTACAAAAGTTTTTTCAGAGGTAGAGAACAGAGAAACAGAAAATGTATTTGGCAAAGTATTCAAAGCATCTCTATTTTGTTTTGTTCTCTAAGTTTTTCAAACAATTTGACGATTTGTATGTGGGGTCAGTAGTAATTTAAGAGAAAAGTCTTTAAAATCATAACTAAATGAAAAGGAAGATTTTGTATTTTCTCAGCATACTGTAACCTGAAAAATGACTCTCGTCACATACACAAAAAATATATACTACATTTATCAACCTTAGCCACATATAAGCTGCACATACGCCACAGCTGTCTGTTTATTCTGTTTAGGCTTAAGTACAGCAGTGTCTTTTTCCCAGCGGCAGTCACACTGCTCGTATTTTGGGAAAGCTGGAGAAACTCTGGACAGTGTCTCATGTCTGGAGCATGTTCGATGGTCCAGACACACCTTTAGACAAAAAGCGGGCAAAGCTCACAAAGAGGTGGCCAAAAACATAAGCAGAGGAAGACAGACTCCATCCATCATGGCAACTAAACAAACACGAGCAGGGCGAAGGAGCAGGGCAGGGCACAGAGAGCAGAGATGACCACTGTGTTGTACGGTGTGTATGTCTGATGCACACATCTGCTAGGAGTGTGAATACTATGGCAAGATGACCACCGACTTATACTGTATATGTTTTAATGCATATGTGCTCCTGTGTGTGTGGTCCCTGTATTTGTTGTGAATGTGAATGATAACATAAGTGTGTGTGTGTAGGGTGGAAATGTAATCCGATCGAATTGCAGGAGGTTAGAAATGTTGATAATTTTGCTTGTGTGTGTGTGTGTGACAACATCTGTGTCTGCCAAACAGGTTTCACAAAAATGTGAACTGTCATAAAATGTACGAAAAATGAGAGAAATACATTTTTGTGATATGAAAGAGTAGAGGTCACATGACCATAAACAGGCAATTGTTTGACACTGAAATAGTACAGTGGACACTAAAGTCAGTCCCCAGTTTATGCCTATGCCTATTTTGACTATGAGAAAATTAATTTTCACCCATAGTTTCCTGTTTAACATTACAAAAACCTGCCACGAATCCAGCAAGAGTCTACACATTCATTTAAATGTATTTATCATCACAAACTGTTCACTGAGTGATAGTTTAAGCTCTGTGCTCCTCAGATATCATAAGATTTACATATTCTTTATTTATATTCTGAAGATAAAAAGGTACATTAAGTAAGCTGAGGTAAGCTTACCCCACTCTGCATTCATGGTCAGTCAAAAACCAAGGCATCCATGATGACACACACTCTAGAGTTGGAGATGCTAAAGATCTTTGGTTCCCAGCACCCAGCGGTCCACACTGAACGTCTGTTGTCAATAAATAAATCACAGATGAAGTCAGACTCCCGTATTTACACAGTGATTAAAACTCACGAGCCGAGGCACTTAAACGAACCCAAACAAAACAAATGAGTGCAAAGGTTTCCCACACACGTGTGTACATGCTAGGGCAAACACTGAGCTAAACTTAGAAAACACACATGCACAGGCCTTTAGTGAGAGCTGAGGAGCATAAACACACATAAAGAAGACATGTTTGAATCTAAAAAAATTATCACAAAATCATCAATCAAAATCATCATCAAAATCATAGGCTAATATATATGCTAAAAGATTTTGTGTTTGAAAAGGACAGGCCATCTGGTTTGATACAGGGGTGATGACATTACTCTGTCAAGTTCCCTAAAATCACACACTCATGCTTTTGTTGTTCTTACACACTGTTCTATCTATCATTTTGAAGAAGAAAGCATTTATCATATTTTTTGCAGTTTCTGCCATCCCTCCAAAAAGCCCTGCCCAGGATTTTTGGGCCCCTGGTATCAACCAGACTCTGGCACTCTCCAGCCTTATCAGCTCAAAGCATTAAGGCCCCAGTATGCTTGCCGCTTGAGACCTGTCGCGCGACACTGTGACGTCAAAATGACGTAGATCTCGCTGGCGCGCCAGGATTTTGGCCCGCTCGCGCGAGGTCG
>NW_023339751.1:18132205-18139567 GCF_004916995.1 Morone saxatilis | reverse complement strand
TGTTCAGGAGAAGACTGCAACTAGTGTCGCGACCACCAGCGCAAGTATAAATAGTTACGGCGCTCCCGTGACGTCACGTTGTGGCGGAATGTGGGTTTCTTTTCTCCTGCCCCTGAATGTGCACAAGACTCTAGACGTGATCCTGTTTTCATGTTATAGCAGTCACAAGCTTTACCATCCATCAAAATTAGAATATATTAACTATCATTAGCAACCTGTAGTTTTCCTGATTTATCCTGGAAAAGACAAATCTTAAGCAGCTGCAGCAGTGGCAGCCTTAAAACTGCGAAACTCAGAAATCATGCAACATGACAGGATACCAGAGAGGGAGTGGATCTGACATTAGTGAGTCCAGCTGTCTCACTGCTGTTGAGGAGACAGTTTGTACTTTTCTCTTCAGTTCTGATTTATGTGAAATTCCAACACCCATGTGTAGGGGTGCATTTAAGTTTGGGGAGATGGTAAACTCTTCCCTGACAGCTCTTTTGTATACAAAGCCTTGGTTCGGGGGTTTGATTCCCACTCGGACGTGCATATGCACTCACGAGGCTCTTTGGAAGTTTTCAGAAAGAAAAAAAAAATTGTGATCAAATGACACTTCAGATTATGACTTGCAGTAAAGAACTTCTAGAGATCACTAGTAAAATATTGAAGCACTACGGCAAGTTTTATCCGAGACTTTTTCTAGGGTAATCAAACATATTGTTCAAAAATTAAATATTGTTTTATTGAAGAACTGCTGCTAAAAGCCTCCACAACATCCAACTAGACTGCCACCACCTGAGACAGAATTGATGAGAAATGCACCGACTGGATGGGAATATTGCACAGGACTTCGAATTAACGTCCCTGAGTAAATAACTGACTGCAACACACAACACGCCTCCAAACCACCCAACCCCAGATCCCCCTGACTCAATCTCCGCTCGAAGCCTCATCCAAGAGTACCGTCTCGCTAACTATCAGAGGGAAAATCAAATATTTTGTTTTGAGCTTCACTAATATCAGCGTTTTTTACTCCACCCCTAATGGCATTTTTATTGATCGGCTTCTTAATGGCGGGCCCCATATATTTGACGGCGCTCATTTAAAGTAGAAGTGAGTAATAGCTGTCTGAGGGAAGGCTGTAAAGCGGCGTGTGTGTGTGTGTTTTTTTTTATCGTAGTCCGTCATTGGGGGTATGGAAGGAAGGGAAGAGATGAAGGAGAAAGAGAGGAAGGAGGAGAAGGGGAAGAGATGGAGTTTTTAATTTACTGAGCAGAGGAGAGCAAAGGGAAGAAGGAGTGGAAGTGCAGACCGAGGCAGGAAAAAGGGAGGTTTTAGGGAAGGGGGTGAAGGATAAGCAGTAAAAACACATTTTCCATACCTAACAAAATTTGTACTAAAGCATTTCTGCAAACGCAACCGGTTTCACCTACACACACTCATACATCACCTCTACGCTTTCACAAACAAACCTCACAACCCCCTTTCTGTCCCCTCCTTCATCTCTCTCTCTCTCGCTCTCTCTTGCTCTCTCCATCCCTCCATCTCTCTCAGGTCATCAGCAAGCGAAACCACAACAAAGGGGGGCCGTTGCCGCGGTGACCTTGGCTGTGACATCATGTGGCGGCAGAAAGAAATGAAGCCATTAGGCCGAGGCAGCGCTTGCCCATAAATCAGACTGTTTCCAATAAGCTGCCTTAATGGTCATCCATCACCCCGCCAGCCAGCGCCCTCCGCACCCAACCGCCTAGGGAACGGCCACAGGGACATAGGGGAGGGGGGTAATAATGGGGGAGAGAGAGGAGAAACAGCCCGGGTAAATTCTGGGGGATATGGGAGGAGAGAGAGGAAAGAGAGGAGTAGTAGGGATGTGGGACAGACAGGAAGGTGAGGAACCAAGCAGAGATGAGGGAGGACAGAGATAGTAAGGAGAGAGCAATAAGGGACTGAAGGAGAGATGTGGATATAGGAGAAGGAGGAAGATAGATATGGGGTAAGATGGTTTAATGACAAGCTGAAGAGGGCAGTTGAAGAAAAGAGAGGGAGAGGAGAGACAAAGAGCAGAGGCGGGAGATTGAAGGTAGAGAGAAGAGGAAAAAGGAGAGCAGTGGGGACAGAAATGGGGAGTGGGGGGAAATTTGGAGAAGGGATAGAAATTGGGGGAGTGACAGGGAGCGAGAGACAGAAGCACCCCATATCAACAGAGAGAGCAGGAAAAGGGAGAGACAGTAAAGTCAGAGAAAGTTATGGTGAGGGGTCTGGAGAAAGACAAGGGGAGAGAAAGGCAAATATCAGAAGAACAGAGGGACATAGACAGCTGATAGAGGAAGAGATAAAATATCACAGCAGAGAAATGCAAGGGAAAACGAGAAGATTAAACTTGATAAGAGAGCAAACAAAATAAAATGAAGGTGGGATTGCAGGGGACAATTCAAGAGTGTAAATCCAATGGAAAAAGGAGGTGATCCAAAAAAAGGAGAAAGCTTTGGTAACGAAGGGAATGAGGAGAGAGGGGAGAAAGCAGAGCAAAGGAAAGACATTCACTGTGTTTTCACCTAAATGTGATGTATTAAATTAGATGTCCAGATGCTTCATAGTCCCACAGTGCCAGGATAGGTGTAGAGCATTAACTGCTGCTGTGCACCTAATCATGATAACCACATCATTCACTTAGTGTACTGTCAATAATAATAGATCACCTCTGTGGCTTTTCTACTGTGTCTTTCCAACCCTATGACCAGACAAGAATGTCGACTCTACCACTAAACTATAACAAAGTATTTAATGTCAAATGCCAACAATTTTCTTGCTTTGTACAATATCAGCATGTATAGTATTGTTAAGGTTAAGGAAAAGGGCATGGCTATGGCAAATACCAGTGCATTATCATTAGGTTCAGGTTAGGCAACTAAGACAACTGGTTGAAACCCCACCCCTCTATCAGTCCATACATGTCCGGGGGTCTTCCTCTTTAGATAAAAACAGCTCATTCTAAAGTGATGAAAACACAACAATACTTATTTTCAGGTGATTACACCCTAATGAAAACACACCTATGAACATTATATCCATCCATTGGGGTTGGTGTTTCAGCATCATATAGTAACCTATTAGGTAGCATCTTGGCAAGCATTAGCTGACCTTAAAGATCCTATGTATGAACTTTTTATGTCAAATCAACACTACCTTGCAGAAATTGAATTTATGAATGTTACTCCAGGTCCTATTGTGCTATTATGGCTTTTAGGTGGTGCATTTAAGATTTCATCTTTTTCTGTTGAATAGTGTAAAATGTGTCTAACACTACCTAAAAAAAAAAAAAGCATTAAATGATAGTTACTTAAATCCTCTTTTTTCTTTTTTTTTTCTCATGTAACTACATATTCCATTCATTAAGATATTTGTTTGTTCTAGCCAGGCTGAAAACATTTTATAAATTGCAACATTTAAAAAGTTAGCTCATATTCACTTGACAATCAAATGGAAAATTACAGCAGTGTAGAGAAAATACATGTATAAAAACCCTCAGAGAGAACAGAAGTATATCACTTGAAAACATCCTTTTGCTGTGGAAACATCCACAGGTGCCAAACCCCAAACCCCTGGTAGCTAACCATGGCTGCGGGAATTACTCCACACACTCCCAGTAGTAATGTCATCAGGAACCCGGTGTAACCAGCCCCGTTTGTAGCCCACACCACACCGGCCTCATGCTGAAAGGTTCAGTGTAAGTTATGACGCCTGTAGTCTGCAATTGTGGTTCAGCATCCTTACATTCATTTGTTGGTTTGTTTTTTTTTCCTTTCTTTTGCTATCTTTGCTCAAGGTTTATTCTTGATCCTGGCCTTATTCTCTAAATATTTTCAGTCTCTCTTGTTCTCTCTTCACTTCATATCTTATCATTTAATTCCCCTCCTCCACTGCTCTCTTCACTCCCTCTCTGCGAGTGTTTGTGTGTGTTTGACCATATTCTCAAGGAAAACGAGAACCAATTTTGGCCAAAATCAACTCACCCAGAAGTCACTTTACAACCTGTGCTCTTATGAGCCCTGTAAATGCAAGCTGAAAAATGATGTGTGTGGTGCAGCTCTCCTCTTAGGTTTCCCCAAGTACAGCGGCCAAATTGTTTTCGCTAGGCACTACGAGAGGCATTATCCATCATTTTGAATGAGCTCTATAATTGGGATTATAGGAGCAAAAGTGCAAAAATTTACTTTGAGAGTGATAGCATTACAAGTGGGCCTTTCAGATGAAATAAGAGGGTGAGTGTGTACTCTATGCCAGTGTTTTGGCACATGTTTGGTTAACACTGTGTAGCTCTCTGTGTGTATATGTACACTTTGTACACCATGTCTTTGTATATACATGTATCAATGTGTAAGTTTCTGGAAATATATGAATTTATGTCTGTATGTCTTTTGTATTGTGCAAGCATTAACAAGCCCTCTGGATGTTGTGTCAGCATACACTGTGTATATGCCAAAAATAAGTTTGTATATGTGTATTTCTAACACATAGCTGCCTCTACTAAGTGTGTTACTAAAGGTTTAATATTCAGGTTTATTTTGGGTGATTCTTCTCTTCCATCATGGTACGCACAACTTTGAGCGTATTATCATGCTTAAATCACGGCCAGCTGCAAACAGCTGTGTGTATTCAGATTACATTTTTAGTTGCTAAATTAATTGTATCAGAATTATTTTTGCCATCATAATGCTAAATTGGAGCCATGCTGAGAGAGTGGGAAAACCAAGCATCATCATTATTCCAATTCACACAGCGTCACCCCCACTGCTAGCATTGTGCTCAACTCAGTTAATTTCATCATGTTGCATATTTGTAGGGCTCTTTAAAGAGCTTTTTAACCACAAATAAACTAATAGTGTATAGCTCTTCTGTACCTAGCTATATTAACAGCATTAACATTGGACTTTATTTGTCTTTTATTTGTACTTAACTCTGGAATTACATCTAGGGGCTGACGTGAACACTCAGCTGCTCGTAATTAGTGTTTGCGTGATATAACAAGAACACAGCAAGTAGGTCCATGTAATTAGACTTACTGCTTGCGTAACTGAACAACATATTGGAAAATACCAAACAAATTTTAAATCGAAACGTCATTGCACAAAGGACAAACATCTTCATCACAGGCATCCAGTTATACTCTCCATTACAGGACATTAATGGCCACCAGCCAGTCAATCTGTGTAGCAAATTCTTAGTGGCCAAGGAATAAGTAAATTCCATCTCTCTATGTATTTTTTGTCTGCATATGTATGCAGGCTAGGTGTGTCTGAAACCTGTTTGTATGTGTATGTGTGTGTTGTTGTTGCTTTTTTTTTCACTGTGAGTGCTCTGCTGTGGAGTGTGTGTGCAGAGCAGCAGGCAAACACCAGCCCAGCGGGTACTATTTTATTCATGGCGGGTAATCCCTGCTATACACCTCCTTAATCTGCTGCCATGGAGTGTTTGCCCAGAGTTCAGCCCCACTCCACCTCCTCTTACCCGCGCACAGTTCCTCTGATTCCCTGTTAGTCTCTCAGGCTGTATAGACCAATTCTCATTTCTCCCCTCCAGTGTGACAGAGATCTGATGGTTTCCTAGTGTAGCTTCATGTTTTTAGTTTGTAACAGGTTGTATGAAGTTAAAAATTACCTTCTGTATATAAAACATTGCTGTCCTTTGGTCAAAATTCCTAGTTGGGGCAAACTTTATGTACTCAGAAAGATTTAGTGATACAGATCATTTCTAAAGAAACACTTTCAAAATGTCATTAAGGTCTATAGTGTGGAGATAAACCTGCACTTTGAGTGCAAATGTTGCAACGCTACTACTAGCCAATGTGTCTTTGGAGGATGAGATTGTTATTATTAGAGGATTATGTGTCGATTAGTTTTCCTGATAAATTAATTAAACAGTTAAGTGTATACATTTTCAGAAAATGCTTAAAAGCGCTCAATTTGCAATGATGTGAAACAGAAACGCAGCTAATCCTCAAATTTGTAAAGCTGGAACCAATCTAAAATCTTAAAATCTTTGTCAAATAATTTTCTCTTGATCCACTAATTAATAAATCATTTCATCACTAGTTATTAGTCAGCACTGGCATGAATAATGACGAGTTACAAGAATGAAAGGAAAGAAAAAAGCCAGCATGATGCCTGAATTCAGTCAAAACTGGAAGGAAGAAAACTTCACTGAATTGTGTTCAAAATAAGCAAAGAACAAAAACAGATGTCATGTCTTTACTTAATCTACACACACATGTCCTTTCAACATTTGTGTCAGTTTATATTAATATTGGATGTGGCTTCCATGCTAAAATACATTGGAACAGTGATCCAAAACTATAAGATGTGGAGAGCACCTTAGAAAAGAGGACTAAGTCTTGAGGCCTGCACTGTTGACTTTTATTCTCCTCTCTTTCTCTCAACCACACTTTTTCCTTTCTCTCATCTCTCTAGGCACCAGTCTTCAGTTATTATCCCCCTCACTCTCTCTCACACACACACACACACACACTGGGGACCTCGGTGGCCCTTCTCAGCTGGTACAGAGCCCCATATGGTCTAACTCCTGTTGTTATTGTTGTTGTTTGGCTCCCTGGCTCATTTGACGTGTGGACCCATGACAGTGTCCAGGACCCCTTCCAAGTTCTGCCTGGTGCCCCTTTGTGTGTGAGTGTGTGTGCACATATATGTGTGTATATCAGTGAGCTTGTTTGCCAGTGTGATACAGTACAATTATATGATATGGGATCTATTGCATGTTGTTGTGTTTGTGTTAGCATATGTGTTTGTGTATTTTTTTTAGGATTTTAACGTGTTCGTGTGTGTTTCTGTATGTCAGGGGTGAGTTTTACCATGAGTAGTAAATGTAGTTATTTCTGTGTGTGAGTGAACTTCTACCTTTCTGAGGACCTTGTGCTACCACTAGACCTTCAGGACATTTATGGAAAGTCAACCTATTTCGGTCTTAACCTCTTCAAAGGGCTGTTTGAGGGTTAAGACTTGGCTTTAGGGTTAAGGTTGGAATTAGGTTAAGGTTAGGGTTAGGACTGGTAAATGCAATACATCAGCAAGGGTTCTCACTACTGAGTGTCTATGTGAAAATTCAGCTCTTACAAAAAGTATTCACACAGTCCGATTTGGACCAGAAGCCACCCACGATGCCACCCCTCCCTCTCTCTTTCTCTCTCTCACACACACATACAGGCACATATAGTACATTGTAATGAAAGCTATATTTTAAATAATCAGTATTTTCCCATTTATTTTATCAGGAACCAATTTCACATTCACTCTAATATCCTCAAAAACACTGAATAATGTTTTGGCACATGTATAAACACTGTATGTTACACTCAATAGCCAG
>NW_023339751.1:18101741-18132191 GCF_004916995.1 Morone saxatilis | reverse complement strand
CACACAATGTGATTTTAGTGAAGGCATGCAAAACCTTATCTTACCTTTGTTGTCGGCACGCTTAGGTTCAGTTTCCACAGTAATATCCAGAAAATGTTCTTTATGAAGCATAAATTGACATGAGTAAGCTAAAATGTGTCACTAAAATATGACCTTACAAATAATTTGTGCTACTGTTTGGAATTATCCTGCATGTAAACACAAGGAGGGTGGGTCTGTACTGTTACATGTGATTTTTGGCCATCTGTCCACTAAGCATGCCGCCCACATTGCCTCTCCACATTCTGATGAGCTACAAGGACACATTATCTCCACTTAGCCCTTCGCCACTTGGCAACTGCAAGAACCATAACAACCAGTCTTTATAAAAACCCACTTTAAGCCACAGCTCTTATTGCCTTTGGAACATGAGGCAACACACTCAGGGCTTTCCAGACCTTCCTCTCTTTCTGGTTATGCCGGACTGAGCCCTTTCCAAGACCTCCTCCTCTAAAAGTCTTTGGTTTTCATCGCTGTAGAAATGTATTCAGGGAGACATTTATCAGCGAACTGACTGCCACTGGAGACCGCATTGGCGGCCATTTTACAGGTCTGGTCAGGGAAAACAGGAAAAGAGAACTTTACTGTGAGAGAATGACATTTACATGTATATTTACATTTAGTCACAACTGTTGTCGAATGGAAGCAACCCCAAGCAACTGAGCGGGAAGACTAGAAAGGTCACAGCCTGATGTATACATTAATGCTTTATTAGCTTAGCGTTATTGTTAGCAATATCTACAGACAGGCATGTTCTAGCTTCTACCATTAGATTTGGAAATGAAAACAAATTAAATATATTTATTAGCATATCATACAAAATATTAGTCCATTTGGAGACTGTTTGGGAAGCTATATTTAAGAGACACGTTTAGTAAGCTGCTCAATAATTTTATGAATTTAGGTAGAAAATGTATTCCTAGGGTAAGTGGGGGTGCAAAAATTAGGTGAGGAAAAAAAATCTAACTTGTGTTGAAAAATATTAATACAACCAAGAAGCAGAACCTCTGGAGCAGCCAAAGGTTTATTGTCTGGACACACTGACCTAAAATGTCAAGACTCCAGGTGTTTATCTTCTCTTTAACATGCTGCACAAATGAGAGATTGTTGTACTTTTGTGCTGTTTTGTATTGGTGCCAGTTTTTCTCATTTTGCTGCTTCTCCCCTCATAATAAATTACATCTTTGTGACAAATGCAAACATTCAGCGGCAACCTCAAAAGACTAAAGTGACATTTCATCGTCTTTTCTCAACGTACAAGTGATACAAACTGACTGTTGAGCAAAACGCCTGCTGTGTTTAAGTCTGAGATGCTCATTTTCCTCATTTAATGTGTTAGATTACATAATTACTTCTTTCCTACAAAGAACTGCAGCTGTGATAGTTCCCTGTTAATTACATTAGCTAACACATTTTTCTACATTTAAATAATTCTCCCAAATAACATATCTTATCTCCAGAGATGCACATGGCAATGATTCAATTACAGAGTACAGATGAGGAATTAAAAAAAAAACAGGGCTTGATAATGCAGTTGGCAAACACTTCTGCTTCACCTTTTATATTTGAAATCTCTACACACCAGTTTTTTATTTATTTATTTTTCTCATTGAACATCATTGTCTCTGGTCACCGGAGGCTGAAGATACAGTTTTATTCAATGTAATCCTGAGCCTTTAATGTCGATGCCTGCACACTGCTTCCAACAACAGACACTGTCAATATCTGTGCAGAAAAACTCCTGACAAAATGATAAATGACACACACACAACAGCCCCTGCACATAAATACTGTACACACAAAGACACATCGGCTTTTACACCTACACACATATGCATATAAAAAACACCTCCACAAGCTTCCCTTCAAAATTACATTGGTCGAGTGCAGGCGCTGGCCTTAGAAACCACAGCCACCACCCCCTCACCTCCAAACTCCCCTTCATGTCCCTCTCAGGAGCCAAAATGGCGTCCATAAATCAAGGAGCTAGATGTAATCTGCAGTGTCCAGAATGCAAGGGGCGAGGCTGCCGAGCATAATGCGACTGGTTCTCCATTGTCATTCAGGCGCAGGCAGCAGCACAGAGAGCCTTGCCTGCACCTGATAAGGGTCCACTCAAAGTGAGCCATAAATCACAGACCTTGCCAACGGTTACTCCGCTGATTTCACACACAGAAGCAGAGACGGAGTGTGTGAGAGGCAGAGAGAGGGGAGGAATAAAACACAAAGAGTATGGAGAAAATGGTTTAGAATATGAGTGGTAGATGGCCAGAGATGAGGATGAAAATGTGAGCATAAAGAAGAAAGAGAACACTTTAGAGAGGAAGAGGAGAAGAAAATGCCAAGAATGAGAGACGGTGTGGGAAGAAGGGAATATGAGGGAAAAGAGGAAAGGAGGGAGGGAATGATAGATCTGCAATTTACTCCCCTATCTCATCTGGCAAGAAGTTTCTCCACACAAAAGACCTGACCTTCAGGAAATAAACACCTCGCTCTCCCAGAGAGCTCTGCTGATGTCTGTGCTGCATGTCAATTCCATCAGCGGGTCTCAGGACAGAGCTAAAAGGAATACACAGAGTTTTTGAAAATAAACTATTTTACCCAAAATAGTCCATGAAAAACAACAACAATTCCATGGTTTTAGTGTGTTACTGCATACTTCTTGTAAAATATTTTGGTTGTTTGGATCAGGCAGTATTTTGGTTTTGTGATTTGTCAGGTTATGTAAAATATGGTCAATGTTGTCATACCGATGATATGATGAAATTTCACCATAAACCTATAAGTCTTCCAAATGAAACTACAAAATACGTTGAAGTCCCTATCGGCAGGACGAAGTAATTTGTTGCCTTCCAGAAACATTACAAATCACTGTTGCAAATATAACACTCATTTCTGTTCTAACTGCTAATGGTTAGGGTTCATTGGTGGTCATGGTTAAAAGAAACCAACGTTGAATGTCGGTAGGAAACGGGAGGTGAACAACATTCTCCCTGCGACAATTCCTATAGCCATTAGAAGGCTTTGTCAGTTGAACGTAAGTCTATGTTGTTATTGGCTGTTTGCTGGAACACTTTTTTTTTGTAGTAAAATAGAACTTGAAAACTTTATATACATATACACTACAATATGTGTGTAGTCTGCCATGAATATTTAATAAATATATATCATAGACTGTGCTTTAAACCATTCTATAAAAAAAAGCCCTGATTAAGGCGCTGTGTGACATTGAGTGAGTTGAATAAAGTGCTGACCAGTAAATCCTTTGCTAAGCAGTTTTACACATTTGGTTTTCTTGTCAACTCGACTAATGAAGTAGCAATACATAAATAGTCTATAAAATGCCACAACATTGCTTTTTTTTCGCAAATTTTGCGGAAAAAAAATGCATTTGACTTTTGCACAGCAGGGTAAACATGGATGTTACCAATGATACAAATTAAGGTTCTGTTCCATTTTGTGTAGCAGAGCCTCTTCAGTAAGCCAGCATGCATGATAGCAGCACCCTGACTGTGTTTGATGTAAATGGAATGGAACCTTAATTAGTATCATTGGTGACAGCTGTGTTTACCCTACTATTTTCTATAAAAATGGCTGCTGTGAAAAGGTCTATTGTTTAACTAATGACATGTTTTAAATATTGACATTGGTTATTCCCTGCTTTTGAGTAAAAAATAAATTACTGTTGAATAGATGTGGGCTTTCAAAATGGCTTATATAACCAATTTTATTAGATTAAATTTGATAAAGGAGCTCTATCCCATCATAATCAAGATGCTGAATACTTAATGAAATCATCCAATCAGTCAATTGAATTCCTCAGTTCTAAGTATATTTTATTTTATATATTTTTATCACTCAATCAAAAACATTGAGGTCATTCTATAGTCAAAACCAAATTTCAAAGTGAACATCCTGATGGCCACATGAGCAAGTTTAAAAATCCACCTTTCTCGAACATAAAATCTACCTTCCAAACTAAAATCCTGGAACCAAGTCTGAGAAATTCATTCAGCTGAGAGTGATCTCTCCTCGAACCCTTCCATCTGAACAAGAGATTTCAGTCTTTGTGTCTCATCCTAATCACGCTACCCCCATCGCTCCACCTCGACTGGCAGCTCTCACTCTCACTAGCCTCTATTCAATCATCCCCTTATACCTTATTCATATGCTAAACCCCTATAGCAGAGCCCCTTTGGCCAAGCGCACTGTGAGATAGATGTTAACATGTGTAATCCCCCATTAACGCATACGAGACAACATATCGTCTGCGGACGCCCACTCTCCCTGTGGGATTAGCCCTCTCAGAGTGGAGGGGTTGATGGGTAATGGTTCAGAGAAGCTCCTCTCAGTTTCAAAAGGCACCCTCCCTCCCGCCTGCCCTCCACCCCTGGAGTTTGAGTTGAGATCACTGAGGGTAAGTGTGTTTGCCTGAAGGATTTAACTGATTGTGAAGAGTGATGGTATTTATAAGACTATTAATTTCTATCTAAAGCCCTACAGGAGCGGTTTTGATTTATTACAACAAAAACAGTGAAATAAATGCTCCAGATTAAAGAAAGCAGTTGATGTAGCAGTTAGCTTTGCATGTAGGAAATGTGACTCTTGTGCTGGTGAAGCTACACTGTGTATGTGTATGTGAAACATCTGTATTACATGTGTCTCTTCTACTTGCAGTTTAACTGTCCTATATAATTATGTGAAAATAGTTTACAACCTTGTAGCACAAAATGATTATATCTTCACAGGGCCGATATGGTTACTGATTAATAACAGTGATCAGTGGGGAAATTTCCAAACTACTTTCCCACTATTTAGTCTATTTTTAAAGCAAAGCTGTAATACATTTATCTTTTAAGCCAAACTTTTTTAATAACATGATGTTTAAAGGTGGTACCATCAGTTCCATATGCATTCTTAAACTGATACCATGGTAATGAGAAGTTTGATGTAAAACAAACTAAAGACATTGTTATGTAATGCCACTGTGAAAGAAGTAACTATCTTGAACTACTGGAGTCTGATACAACAGGCCTATAATAAATCCTACCTTCATGAAGGTTAATTAATGTCAGTGTTGTCAAAACTGTTTTAGAGTACTGATACTTAAAGGCAACACACACCAGCAGCATGTGACACTGATTATGTAGAAGCCCGCAGACTGCCAGCATAAAGATGTGGAAGATACACCACTGCCCTATTTCTTGGCATCAAGGCTCTAGAAAGTGTTTTAGCTGTCAGACCCCAACCCTTCCTTACCATATAAATTTATTTACCATATTCACAGTCTTTCTGTAACCATAAACATAACTGTTGTTGCCACACACAGATATCACAGAAAGCGAGATCCTTAAAAACCATTGCAATGGACATAATCAAGTTTATTTTATTTTATTCATACATTTTTCTTGTTTGGCTTTTATTGCCTTTAATCGATAATGACAGCTGAAGAATGACAGGAAAGGGGGGTGAGAGAGAGAGAGAGGGGGGATGACTCAGATCAAAGGGATACAAACCTTGGTGCTGCAGCAAGGACTCAGCGTTGGTACATGGGGTGCCAACTCTACCAGGTGAGCTTTCCGGGCTGCAACTTTTCTCAGAATTGTTCAATATTGACTTTCTTGTCTAGTGGTAGGGATCCTAAGAAAAATTAATTTTATCACTTTCCCTTTCAGGATTGGCACATCCAGGCTACACTGAATACCTGTGGTCTGTATGGCATGTCTGTGTGTCCTATGGGTATCAAATCTGTATATTTTTTATTTAATATTATTTTATTATTGTGAGGCAACAAGGCAACTTTTTTTCATGATGACTACACCTGTTACATCTATGAAAACTAATTGGGATCATGATAAACTACTCTCTACACAAGTAGAATAACAACATAAGTAACTTTCTCGATTTAACTGCATTAAAAGAGCAAACTTTAATGACCTAGTACACTCTCTTTTTTAATGTGTTGGGATGAAGTTACTGTACATGACATCACCAAAGTAGTGGTGTCCAAAAACCTGTTAATTGCAGTTGCCCTGTCGTTACAAGCCAAGTTCTTCACACATGAAAGACTGCACATCCTCTACTCTCAGGAGGAGTGCAGCTCAAACAGCAGTTACATCATGTCTGTAGAGTGAGACGCTGTTTCAGGTTGGCCTGTTTGTGAATGGGACCTGTAAGCACACCTCATTGGGTTTCACATTATGTACCCTAATCCAGCCAGAGACTATCAAAGGAAACATTAGATGGAAGACCTTGAAAAGTTTTGCAACATTGTAGTGTGCTCCTCTTGGACTAGCTTCAAAGCGCATGCCTGTTTCTGAGAGGAGGTGCTGATTTTCTGGCTGCTGGGTCACTTTTGTCCTGCCAACAGTAAGTGGATTATCTGGAAAAGTTCTCATGCTGCAGGAAGTTTTTATAATATCTGTTTGATTTCCGTAATTAATTTGAAAGTGTTGGATGTTAATATTCTTATATATTGGATATATTTCTTAATGGCATGTAAAACACATTGGAAAGATGTTGTGACTGAATGTAGAGCAGACTAACAAAATGATATGGTGAAGAAAAAAAAACAAGGGTAAGTTCACGATGACAATATTAACTTAACATTGGAGAATATAGTTTTAGTTCAGTTGAGAAATTATCCATTAAAATCATGCAATAACACTAAAAGAAAAGTGCTTGAAAACCCAGAGGTTTTGTGGTGGGACCGCCTCTAAATGCTCCCAAATCCATTCAGAATGACATCAACAAAAATATGAAAGTCTGAGGGTGTTACTCCCTCAAACTGTAAAATTCCTTTCTTCCCTCTCTTTATCCTTCCCTTACTCTCTCTGGAAATGTGAAATTAGCTGAAACATGAGGACAATTACAAGAAGGCCTAGCATAAAGACTGGGGGACTGGGAAAATAAACTGATCACAGACCCCTGAACAAATCTGGTTTACTTTACAAAGCCTCCTCTGAACTCCTGCCAACGTTTCCCTCGTCTAGATAATTTCTCCCTGAGCAGTTTCATGTTTACACCTTGAAAATCGCTGGATGATCAAGAGGGAAAAGACTCCGACGCATTCCCTTCCTTTGTTCTGCCAGAGGACGCTCGGCTGAGCATCACACCTCAAAAGTAACATTAGAAATATCTAATTGGGTAAAAATATGCAGGTCATCCTTTTGAAGTTTTTTTTCCCCCCTCTTTGTGGTTTTTGCTCTCCCTCCCATTTACAGTAAATCTGTGGGAAAAAACACCCAGTAAGCTATCTTCTTCAGTGTCTCTTATTTAAGACTGGGTCCAGTTTTTTTTTTTTTTTCAGCAGCTAAGACCGTTGAGGCATTTTATAGCTTTTCTCATTACTGCATTTTCCAAACAGTGTGCAAGGGGCAGTGGTGCATGGTTGAATTATTCAGGGGTACTGGGGATAACGGCACAGGGCTGATATGTTATACTGCACTGCTGTAAGGGGTCCTGTGAGGGACGTCAGCGGACTGCCATGTCAGAGTGTAAACCGGCTTTTATAACATACTGAGAGATGGAAAAGAAACAATAAAGAGCTCCAGATGAAAGCTTTATTTAGTAAAACAGAAGCCAGAGAAAGCAACTCAGGTCTCTTAATCTGTTCAGTTGAGTTCTCACTAAAGACACAGTCTGCCTTGTGACTGATTTTACAAAGCAATAGATGAAATATTTTGTCTAACTAAGCAGTGGATAACACAGATGAAAGAAAGTAACACCTAAATACGAGTTTAATATGTTATATATTGTAATGAGTATAAATCTTAAATGTTTATATGACTGTTAAAGGTTTATATGGCAGATCAAGAATGTTTAAAGGCTAATATCATTCCTGATAATTTTGCCTAATTCGTCAAACACTTTTAGAGCACAATATTTCAATCATCACTGGTCCAACTGGCATAAGTTTGGCATGATTATTCAGGGTAATTCTTGATATTTTTGGTGACCACCTGTCCTTTCGTGTAGCACTATGATTACACCAGAACTTGCGTACACAAGACAAATATGAACATGTAATTGGGAATTGCTATGAAATTCAGTGAGCACATTCATGCTCCCAAATAGACAAACATTTTGAAAACTACACAAGTTTTCTTGCTCCTTTCTCAGGCCAGACTGTCACCTTTACACACAAGATATCTCATAACATAATAGTTAGATTTGCTATGAACCACATTCATGCTCCAAAGGCAGTCCTAACACCTATGCATTATGTTCATATGCAAAAACAAACACTTAAAGGTCAAAATGTTGTTTTTGGCTTGTCCCACAAGCTAGGTAATGGAACATGAATAGCCCGCAGACACACGGTGCTATGAGGTGTGTGAGCTGAGGTGGCAGCATATGGCTTTAGTGCATGACAGTCATGCACAAAACCTACAGTGTACACCATATGTGAGTGTATTTTGTATGCTCAGTGTATACAGCCTCAGAGCTTAATGGCTATAACAATTATACATACCTCATCTGATCCTGAATCACAGAAGAATTGGTTTCACTCCAGCATGATTCAATCAGCTGCAGCGTGTCTGCCGTCTCTGAAAAGATAAATTATGCTATTACCGCTCTGAACTGGGCACTGTGCGCTTAGAAAACAGTAAAGCTACATTGGACTTTAAAGGAAATGTCACTAATTACCCACTTTTTGTTTAGGATAATATTGTTAAGTCATTCATCATTGCAAAGGGTGCCACTGCAGCTGAGGAATTATGGAGAGCCAGGTTTTTTTTCTTTTGCCCCATGTTACTATATATCCAGGATATTTTGTCCTTGAGGTTTGAGGTTGTATTCTACAATGAGATGCGCACCATCTGCAAGATTCAACAGCTACACTGACAAAATGCAATAATAGGAAATCTAATCCACCATATAATATTATTGCATGTATTGAGCATTTTGACCTACATTTACTTTCAACATAGTAACATTTTATGGGCAGCTGTTCAATTACTCATTTCTTTAAAAGAAGGTACAATATCAATTCCATATAACATGTTATTTTGACATGGGTGTATGGGGTTACGTAACGTATGTAACTATTACAACTCAACAGTGCAGCCCCACTGAACTCATTCATAAATACTTCAAATCACTTTACATAGCTGTAAAACCTGTATTGCAACATTTCACTTCCCCTCAGTGGCTATGGAAATCTCCCCCGACCAGGTCTATTTTTTTTCACACCCCTACTCATTTCATTTTGATGCTAGCATGTGATGGAGGCACAGCATGGCAGCGTTCACATTTCCAATAAGGTTGGCACAATGTGGCTCTGGACTATTAATATCCAACAATGCCATGGCCACAGTGGTGGCATCTGTCTTCCTAAGCCTCCCCATTTTCTCCACCTCTCCCCCCCCCCGCCTGTCTCATCCTCCTCACCTCTTCTCATCCCCCACTCCTTCCCTCTCCTCTCCCTTCCTCCTTCTTCATCTCGCTCAGATGGGCTGTGCAGTCTTGCAGTACGACACACAGTTCGGTGAAAGGCAGTTGAACTGTTGCCAGCAGCCACATGCAGCTCCGGCTATTTCCATCACTGAAGAGTAAATGAACAGAAATTGCAGAATATGCGTCAACTTCCTTTAAAATCGGGGCAGCTGGGAATCTTAAAACTTCTCTAAAATCTTCAACAGAAGGAACAAGGCCAAAATGTCACCTGTCACAAATGAATATTCATGTCAGCTAAATATATTTATTTCTGTCTTCCAAATCTGCAAGATACTTTAATACTTAATTTTATATCAGCTTTAGATGGGAGCAAATTGGATATCTATTTATGTGGGAATGTTGCAGATTATAACTGTAATATGAGTCTGGAATATATTGGCTTTCACATCAAACAAATATTCCTTTACAAAGGCCATCAACACCAGTGTTTTATGTTCGAGCCAGCACTTCATACTAATGCTATCTTAGGACTCAGTTTGCATTTATTATGAGAAACATTTTGGACAACTGTCCGGCTGCTCATGGCGCTCGCATTTCATTAGTTTCACTTGTGCTTTAATTGATCTTTATTTCCCTTGATTATGATCATAATTAAACACCAGAAAGCTGTTCAAGCTACCAGCCATCTGCCAGGTTGGATGATGGGCACCATCAGCCTGGGTATATGGGTACAAGGCCACCATGGTGCACTCTGCCGAGACCTGTGCCTGAAAATGCCCCCTTGAACGTGTTATCATAAGGTCATCTGCATTTCTACTGTTTATGTTTACAGCAATGCACTATATTGTTGTGCAGAGGATCATTGGTTATCCCCTATAAAGTTTTTTAGAGAATTTTAATATGTTTATTTCAGTGTGGTATTTCTGCTTTAATTAAGAGTTCAGGGAACGAGAGATGAAGTGCATTGAAATGAGACAGAGAGACAGAGACAGATTTGTCACGTGTTCACCTTTCACCTTTGTCAAAAATACAGGTTAGTGCTCCATATGATTGCTGCTGCAAGTGCAGTATCACTTATCACACAACACAAAGCTAATTTTTTATGATGTTAACCAACATCTTTACCAGAACTTCCTTCTTTATGCTCCTAAGTGCCTGACTGCTGATAACTCTGGTTATGTTTAAAGGCCGTACAACATGGACTTAAGCATATCTATGTAGAAGGCCCAAAGAAGACATTTCTAGGCAGAATTAGCACCATCAACTCTTGACCTCTTTAATTGAATAAGTTAAGGTAGTCGGATCCCAAGATTAGGTGAGCCTAATTTTGAGAATGGGGCCGCACTGCCAACATATGGCTTGGATAGAGTCGATTTTACCCCCTGAAAGCATAAACAACCTATCCTGGCTGATAACTTTGCCGGATTTCTCTGCAATGTAGATGAATATGGAAAGCATCTGATAAGAGCATGTGATAAAATGAGGTCATGTGACCTACACTAACAGGATGTAAAACTGCCTCACCAATTTAAACTCCTTGCTGCAGCCATCCTGATGAAAAAGGTTGCGGATCAAAGATATCAATAGTCATCCAGTCAAAAGGCCATATCCTCATGATGAAAAAAGATGCCATTAAAAACATCTACTTTACATTTTGATTTTCTTCGGATTATGTCCTCGCATTAGATTTATGCTCATTCCAATATTTATTGTCCGAGCTCCACGCAGCTCAAATCGAGTTATGAACTTAATCAATCTGTGCTCTCCTGCATTGACTGTTTTATGATTGGCCGAGGTCACCAGGTTTTATTGACCCGATAACCTTAGATGAAAATGGCTGTGTGTATTTGACTAGGAGTGGGAGAAATGGGCAGGGCAAAAATATAGAGCTGCACGAATCCGTCTCCTCTCGGTAGCATCGACTAGTTAAACGCATCATAAATGAGAGCTGACGTGAACTAATTTCTTCCGGTGCGTTCTCTGATCCCTTCACTATCGTTGGCTGACGGTGAAGAGCAGTCCATAAAGACAGTCATATAGAATAGCTGGTGTGTAAATCTGGGCTGAGGTGAGGAGGCAGACCCTGCATGAAGAGTGATGGATGAGGTAGGAATCCTGCCCTTTCTCTCTCTCTTACTCCCGATCTCTGCGGCCTATTCCATCTCCTTCCACTGGGATAAGGAGAGACATGCCTGCATTCCTGACCTCCATAAGGAAACAAGGCGCTGTTGCTACAGCTGCATGCTGAGCAGGCCCTTACCCTTTGGGAGCAGGAATGGCTCTGCAGCAGGTTTGGGGAGTTTCATTCTCGGCCAACAGATCATTGAGCAGACGCTTCATTTGGTGAATTGTAGAGGTGAATAGATGGAGGGTAGGAAAGGTTTCAGCGTCTACAAGATACAACAAATAAGTACATGGAGAGAAAAGGAAATTAATTCATCCATGAATAGGGTTTGGATACGTTTATCTAAACAGACAGATCTACTCTATAAACCATAGACTTTAAACTTAAAGATGTGGGGGAAAAAAAACATTGGCGTTGAACATTATCTGGGGTTTTTCAGCCAATATTGACGTTCTTGTCTGGGGACTGGGAAAACATGCATCTTCAGTGGTGACATCATGCTACATTCAAAGCTGTAACTAAAAAGTCCAAATAATGACATCATCCAAATTTTGAACAATCCTGCCTTTCTGGCATCCTATCAAATCAATCTGCCTTTCACAACATAAACAATTGACCATTGTTTTACAATTACAATGTTTAACCCTCATCATTGAATATCATACCCCAACAGCCTATTTCAACAGGAACTGCATCACACTCAAGAAGGAATGATACAATTTCATGGGACATTTAAGCTGTTTAAACTACCACTGCTGCTGTTTTTGAACAATAGGTGAAATATTTAGATGTGGGTCTGTTACTAGTCACCATGCTGTATGAGGACAGTGAACCCATCATACGGTATTCTGCTTCCCCTGCGTCCCTTCAGCATTAACACATATGGCTTTCCTTAGATCATTACTTCCATTAAGTCATTAAGCCTCGGCCTAAGCGAGGCCTGTTAGTTAGTCACATTAAAGAGTTAACACTTTCCGTCTCCACAACCCGATGGGCTTACACGTCTGCCGTGGCAACTGACACATCGCTCCATCCCCATAATTAGGAAAATTGCTCTTAACAGGTCCACCGTTTAGTAATGGTCTCATTTCTTCCATCTCGCTCTGACGAGAGCAAACTGCAAGAAGATGTCCCCATTGACTCTTTGCACCAAGGCTAAACCCCTCCTGTGTCCATTCAACATGGTCTGTTCGGTCCCCCCCCCCACCCACACACACACATGCACACACACACACACTTCTTTCTAATGGCCTTAATGAGCCAACCCATGGCCTGTTCTCCTTACAGATCTTTAACATATTTTTGGAGACCTTTGATCGAACAGCTATCATTTTAGACTTTTTGGGGGGGAGTTAATGCTATATGTGAGGAGGGGAGAGGGCAATTTGGAAAGAATGAAGGATGGTGAGACGATTCGGCGGAGAATAACACGCCAAGCTTTCATCTTGTCCCCCACCCCCTCCAACAAGCACCCAGTCCTCCATCCCTTCATCTCACCCCCCCATCCGTTCTCCACCACCACCACCACCATCCCTCCCCCCATTTCTCTGACCAAATTAAATTGAAACCAGATGGAGCAGGGCCTGGACTGTGCGTTGTGTCAGATTGTCATGGCGCATTAACCATGATTTCACATTGAGACGGTCTGCCTGGCCAGAAAAAAAAAGTGACGAGAGACAGAGGGAGAAAGATAGACGGATAGAGATGGAGAGAAGAGGACCTCAAAAGATAGACAGAGACGAAAAGAGGAGAGAGAGATTTTCAGAGAGAAAGAGAGAGGGAAAGAGAGAGGGGACTGATGAATGTGGTCCTGCTGCCAACAGATCAATCCCACTGATCGCACAGCTGGCACAGGCTGATGATATGAACGCCATATGACATTGAAACAGGCCTGCAACAGGGAGGCTCAGGATGGTGCCATACCTTTACAGATAGGATTTAACATAAATCTGAATCCAAATCCAATAATCATTTCATTAACATCTGCATATCGCCATGAAAGTAAATCTCCTTTTGGACTAAAGTTTTTCATTTTTTTTACTTGCTCACCTTTGGCTGAGATTGTCTTAGAAATTTAGCCATATCACAGTTGTCAGGACTGGTGCTGTCTTTTGTTTGGGTCAAAACAGTGGCAGCAGACTTGTAACTGAGATCAAGTTTACAGTATAACAGTGCATATGAATCAAAGGGAAAGCCAGGAAAACAGAGGACAATCTGAGCTTCTAGAGTTTTTCTAATACTGTGCGTGCAGATTTGACAAAATATTCTAAAAATATATAAATGTCAAATAATGTAGCTTAAGCTATTTGTTAACCTTACAGTAGCCTATATGTACATGTACAGTGCATTATTATATGTATTATCACCTTGGAAAAATGAAGCCCAGACATTGGAGATACATCATTTTCACTAATGAAATTAGAGCAGCACAGGTAAAGATATCCAACTTTAAGTGCTAATGGGTCAAGCGCCAAACATGCTGGATCCTACACTTCCCATAATGCAACTCAATAGACCCTCCCTGCCTAGTAAATGCCCACATATTTTAAACTCTTGTCTGTAAACACTGCAGTCAGTTTTTCTCTTAAAAATGTATCTCTCAAACCAAGAGCCAAGATAACCCTGATGACATCACTATGACATCACTAGGGTAATTTCCTCATACATGACTGAAGACATTATATAACTGAGCTACATGTGTAAAATTGGTAGAATATCCGTCAACCAAATTCCCTCTACCGTGGTTGAAATATACATACATGTATTCCAAAACGTCTCCATCCTTCACCCTTTGTTGAAACATTTCCCTCCATTACTTGAAACATCACATTCATTTTCTTCTAACTTTCCCCAACTATTGAGTGTAAGACTCTCAACCATAGTGAAACATTCATCTTCAATTCGCCACACAAAGATCAACGCTCCACTTAACCTCTCGGGGGATGGAATTACAAGTTTGACTTCAACCAACGATATCATCTCATTGCAGGTGTCATTAACCCAGCTTATAATTGACAGAAACATTAACATGTCATTAACACATAAGCTTAGACTTATATTTGAACCTTTTAATGAGGCCATCATTCAACATTAATAGATTAGTTATCATGGGTAATGACTGAGGTGTCTTTGGCTGTCCCCACAGGTCGGTGTACAGAAAAGTCAGCATAATGTTTTTGGTGGGGGGGCTCCCTCAGGAAATGAGAGGGGAGGTTGTTCAGGGCAAACATAGGGAGACAAGAGTAGGTACTGTCGTCCATACTGGAGTCTTTAGGTGAGGGAGATAATGACCATGCCTGTGCACAGTAAGCTAAAGAAGGTTTAATAAAAAAAAGTCAGATAGAAACTGAAATTTTTGTCCTTGTGCTGTTCACAGCATAATTTAACCTGACACCTGTTCTAACAAAAAGGTTGTTGGCATGATAGTAAGACCAGCTGTCATTTATTCCAAGGTAACTTGGGGTCTTTACTTACTAAAAAGTGACCATCTTGAATTTTATGCAACATTTGGGATGGGAGCCTCTGCCCACAAGTTGGCCTCATGCCCGGCTATGTTGTGTACCAAAATGAAAAATAAATTGGAATAATACAACACATAGTAAAATATTAACCCCAACAAAAAAAATCAAGCTGTTGTACTTTCTTGAGATTACCACTTGAAAAGTGTAAGATCCATTTAAGTCCTTAGGTGCATATGTTGAAGAAACAATAGCTTAAATATCCTAAACCCAGAGTTAAGTCCATCACAGGGACAATGTAAATTTCAGAAGATGCAGTCAGACACTAAAACATTTTGAGCAATTACCTACAGAATACATTTTATTTTCTCAAATACAGACCTAAACCGTGCAGCAACCTCCCAATAATGGGATACATTACGTATTTTCTTAAATTACAAACACCTACGCAAATCTGTGTGATTCCTCTTTACATGATAAAAAGCCAGTTTGGGATCTATAACAGGGTTGTACATTTTTCATGTAATAAATAAAATCTGATGTAGAATCCGAATGTGCATTTGTATTGAAGTAGAAGTTTCCAGCTTTTAGCTTATCTACTCTCTAAGCCTCAAACTACAAAAACACCCAAACCCCCTGCGCCACATACTAATCACACTGAGCTAGAGTCCTTCCTTGTTTACATCAGGACTTGAATTTAAGACTACAATTAATCTCCCAGAATGCCTCCTCTCACCTCAGCCACAGCCGATGATTGATTAAAGCTGGCTCTGACATGGCAGTGCCTGAACCTGGCTAGAGTTTCACCAACAGGAGAAGCTGTGTGAATGGCTCAGCCCTTTCAGTGCTGGACTTGTGGCTCGTGGGCCTTTGAGACTCCTTCCAGCACCCCCCACCCCACCACCACCACCCCAAACTTCTCTGATGTGAAAACCAGGTAGCCCCATAACCCCCCATCCGACTCTTCGGCCTCCTGTCTTTCCTCCTTCTCTCCCATTTCTTGCTCCTAACGGACTTGGTGATGGATTGTATTTTGCTCCTCAGAAACACATTGTTTTCTTTAGCACAGCAGGGTATTCTATTTGCAAAGGTCTGGCCAGTGAAGCATTGTGGATATCTATCACTGCAGAGGTGCCTCTGGTAAGCATGTTCCTTCCTTTAAGAGGAGGAAAAGCTGTGAGCAATGGATAGCTAAAGCTGTCTGGTTCGTGCATTGGGTCCATATTGATTGAATGCTCAAAAAACTACTTATACAAGGATACTTAAACTGTCTGTATAAAGAGAAAACTTAAATAGTATTTGAATATACTTGTTGTTAAAAGAAAAGAAATCAGTCAAATGAACCAGCATAAATTGAATCTCAGAATCAGCTTTATTTCCTCATTGCTTTGTGCTTATTTGACAATAAAACATGAAAAAATATCATAAAAATGTGACGGCTATTTGAATAAAAGAACTGTACACTAAGGGAATGCGCAAGTTCACAGTTGTTTAAACAAAAGATAAAAGAATATTTGCATGTGCAAGATAATGTAATGCATATTGAGTCAGGTGTGTAGACATTACATTAATGTAACATGTGTTTGTGTGTATGTGTATGTGGACCCTTACTTATGAGGCATATTTTCTTTTTTGAGGAATATTTCTCACTATAAAGAGCCTTGGAAATAATGTAAAGAAGACAAATTTGCTGAAAAGGGTACAGTTTATCCAAAGCAGTTGAACCATGGAGGCAGAAACCACAAACTTAGTTAAACAAATTTTCTTCCACTCACAGAAGAACCAGACCACTGACCAAAACAAAAGTAGCTTATTGTTTTAGGAGAAAAGTTGCGATTGCTTTGTCCAGTCATGCATTTCACATCATTGTAAGACAAGAATGCAAGTTATCATAATGAGTTAATCAAGAGGTAACAGAGAGAAACTTAAAACCTCATTCAGTGTTTTAGCATCAGAATTTCCCCTGTAACGCAAGATCCTTTGTGTTTCTCTCAAGTTACGATATCACAATTACCCAAATGGATGGGATTACTGACTCCAAATCTCCTTTTAGCACCTCCGTGTGAAAGTCAAATAACGGCAGCGTTTTGGAGACGGCGACAGATGACAACCTTGAACCGTCGTTCGTCGAGCAGTCCCTTGAAACGTTTTGAAAAGGGTCTGCCTCATGGCATTTCCACCGCTGCATTCTCCTCAGGAGAGACTGAATACATATACAAAGGTCCTGATATGTTTTACATGCTGTCCTCCGAGGGGAACCAGGGGGTATTTGTAACGCAGCTATTTCAACAGAGCGATGATGTACACACCACAGCTATGTTGAAATAGATTGGAGATGATGTGAAACGCAAACAGGACCATAGACTCTGAGACTTGAGGCAAGTGATTTGAATTAAAATAAAAAAATAAAATAGATTTGTGTCTTTAATCATGTGAAAAAAAAAAAAAATGTTGTGGTAATCCAATATATGGTTGTTGGTATTAAATATCACAGAATCATTTTTGTCTTACTGTTACCTAGTCTCTCTCTCTCTCTCTCTCACAAACACACACACACACACACACACACAGAAAGGGGAGGCCCGGGGTTCCTGTGTGACCAGCAGACGAGGGAGTTGAACTTGTGACCCCTCCCTGGAGCGTGAGGCCCCGGGGGTTGCAGTATCACAGAGCTGATCCACTCCAGCCTGCCTGGCTTGGCTTGGCTCGAGCTCCGTCCGCCCACCCACTCCCACAGCTGGCACGTAACACACAGCACTCACTGTACAGCCCAGTGTCTTACAGCAGAGCTCGTGCTATGATGCAGCATTAAAACACCACTGAGCAAATTTTACTCTGAGGATTTGATATGATCCCGCTAAAAGGAAAATACATGTGAGATTAAAAAAGGTTTTGAAAAATGTTCAAAACTGTGTAGCATTAAAAGATGGCACTAAACAATTTTCTTTTTATTGTTGATCTAAAAACAAAAAGCAAACAAACTTTGGCATACAAAAGCATTATTAAACTTCTATAAGTAATATTAGGGCCCATTTTAGTTTATTCCCATTTTATTTTTTACACTAAAAAGCTGAACTAAAACGTCTGTTGTGCAGTTTAATTTATAATCACAATTGGCAAAAACTTCAGAATGAAAGTCAAAAATGAACCTCTCTGGTTTTATTGTAAGCAGCAAACATGTCTTTTTCATTTTGTTCACCTGCTGCTGATTTGCAATAATTGCAGTGAGATTCATTTTTATTTTTACCTCATATGCTGAATGTGTCAGATAACTAAGTTCTAGCTGCAGAAGCTGATGTGATTTAATAGGCCTCAGATGAGGTCACCTGTACAATATCTCTATAATACAGCTGAAAGTGTGACTGAGGAAGTCTCACTCATCACGATAAATGTAGGTCATCTGTCACCTAACACAGCAGTCGCTGGGAAGTTTACATCTTTAAATGATCTCAAATTAACTCCTAAGCGTAATATTGCAACTTCACACAGCTGAATATTACACACACGAGCTCACAAATATAAACTCCTAACATTTTTATTAATTCTCATTTGTAAGAATCGACCTTTAAAATACTGAAAAAAACTTAACAATGATTTGTTATTGATATTAATATATTATGAGAAGTATACGTATAGCATACAGGAAATATCAGTGTGGTTGTTAAAATGTAACAATGCAATGAAATAATCAACACAGTCTATCTCCATATGCAATGCAGAAAGTTTAGATTTACTATAGGAAGGATGATTCATACTTATTAACTTCACCTCAGGAATTATATTTTAAAACAAAAATGTAAAACAAAAAATCTGCTTTAAGGAATTATAGGCGACAACTGAATTAAAGTATTTGATGTACTTTTGATAATTTTGCTGTACATTTTCTTTTCCCATTTTGTCTGCAATAATTAAATGTTAAAAATATACATTATTTTTATATAAACCATATGTACATAATTATTTTCACTTCAGATATTATTAATTATCAGTTTCTATAGTTCTGATAGAACACTTTCAATAATTACCTACATTCATCTTATGTTATATCTTATTAAATCTCATGAAGACTCCCTGGTTATAATAATTCAGACTGCAGACGTGTTTTAGTATGTGAAGCCTCAACTGTATAATGATTATAATATTAATTAAGGAATTATTGGTGGTAGAGCAATACTATCTTAATAATTAGGGCAATTCAGATTAATAATTATTATTTCATAATTAATGAAACATTTCAGGAGTGAATATGTGACCTGCTATTTCAAACCTATTACCACATGCAGTTTGTACAATACAGGAAACATCCTTTGTTATTCTGTTATCTTAATCATGATCTCTGATAAAACAATAACCTGTTTTATCATGAATGGAGGACAGTATGACAATTAACAAATTATACAGATGAACAGGAACTTGCATCTTTTCTGCTAAATTAAATAAATAAAATCACACAGAAATCTGATCTTCTACTTCCTAATTTATTATCATTTCATTTAGTAAATGTGGAAAACTATTTATCAGAAGTTAAACAGTAAAAAAAAATCCTCAAGTGCGTGTAATGTTGTTTTACCTTTCCCCACATAATGCTGGCTTTTGTAACATTTAGCTACATGCTCAATGCCAAACACACTGCAGTCAGTTTACATCCCGACTATCAAACAAGCTTGAATATCCAAAGATTCCCAGAGCCAGAGGAGAAGCTGTGGACCATAAGCCACATTCAGGGAAGAGGAGGAGGAAGACGAAGAGGAGGAGGGGGAGGGGGAGGGGGAGGGGAGTTAGCACATGGTTATCAGGGTGTCAGCACCCCCTGCTGGCTTTAGCTGCAAGACTGGGACATCTGCCCTCGTGTCGACCCCCCCTCACCCATCCACCCAACTCTCTCCTGCCCATTCTGCTACCACTACTACTACTAATACTACTACTACTACTACTACTGATGCTACTCATAATACTCAGATCTCTTCAGGACAAGTTAACTGATCTGAGTTCAGAAACTACTAATTTGGTTATTATCTTCTCATCTATTTAGACACAAATGCAAATGCCTGCTAATATCTCTGATATCTCTGTTGCAAGTCCAGTTGGATATATCTATACTCCGGTTGAGGGATTACACTGCAGGTGGAGGACGTTCAACCACACTTATGCCAGTGTAACATCTTCTAAATTTGGACCTACTGACCGCTTAACATGTTCAAATGCTTCGTGTAAGCATTGAGGGAAATGATGTCATAAAAATCCAAAAGTACAAAAGTCCCCCCCCCACCACCACCACCACACGCATGAATTATGGGCTGACAAAATATGAAGAGATGAACGAGTGCCTTCTCTTTACCAAATTGAACCTTTTGCTCATTAATTTTGATCTGCATTGTGCCTGTGTCCTCTGTTTGATGACCAGATGCTGACTGATGTGGATAATTAATGGAAGTATGTGTGCCCTACCCTCTATTTTACAAGTGTTTGTGTATCTGTATGTGTGCATCAGTTCAATAACACAAGAGTAATCATTCCTGTGTTAATGTCAGACCTTGCAGTGGAAAATGACATGTTTACTGCCATATATCCCGCTACATTTCTAAATAAGGGTATATGTGGTGAGTCCAGCCTAAGGTCACGTTCCAGAAGCTATTTATTAACACAGCTTTAGATCACCTTTATACAGATGCCTTTCAGCATTAGTAAAGAGAATATAGTGAATACAACCCAGATAATAAAAAACAGATATGGAGTTTATATACATTGATATCGCACTAAAATTGTCATATTCTAGCTTTCATTTTACTGTTTCTCATAATTGGGATATGAGTTTAGCAAGACAGTCATAAACAACATAATAACGTCTGCATTTATCTACTGCCAGAGAGAAAACTTGAGTGTCATGAGTAGAATTGTAATAATAAACAACTGCATTATTGTGTTATATTATTACAGTTCTACTCATTGTTCATGGCAATTATTTAGGTTTCCTGCAGGCTGGTTTCATAAAAATGTGTTAGGACTGTTTTGGAGAGTTAAGCCGGTGTTTGTTTTGCTTTTAGACTTTACTAATGTAGTTTATTGTTTCTATCGTGACAATAAATGGCACCTGCTGACAAGTGACCAGAAAGAGGTAAACACACTTTGTGGTCTACTAGCAATGCTGTGAAGGGAGCAATAACGCTGTTATCTAAAGACAGCAATAACCAATTGGAAATTATATGTGAAGCCATAACTAATACAAAGAAAAATCCAAATCTTTCACAAGGCACTGCAGCTTTTCTGCTGCTGTGAATAAAGCTCAGCAGCTGAAAGCTGTAGCTCATAAGATCATGTTTCGTTTTTGTTTAACCAAGTCCTAATTTACCCAAAATACGAATTGGCCCTGCTTACAAAAGAATAGACACTTGTGAGCATCCTTTAGACGTAGACATCTATCCGAGGGCTATTCTGAAATCAAAGTCTATCTTTGTGAAACCAGCTCTGTACAAAGCAGTGCAGCCATGTAATGAAAAAAAAACACCTTCCACACACTTTAAATAGAGACAGACAGACAATCCGTCACAGTGAAAGGGAATCATTAAAAGCTCTGTACACAAACACAGGTGTTTTTAGTTTCACTAGCTGATTAAACCTATTCTCAGATCTGTCTCTGAATATACTGTACAGACTGGGATATGTACATCTGCCAGTGTTATTTTTGTTCACACATTAGAACAGGACAAATAAAATCTTTACAAGCCTTTGAGGTACATTTGATAACCTTGGCTAATTTGAAGCATAGCTCAGCCCAAATTTAACACAAGACAGGGTTTGATTTGATTTCTGTTTTGGCCTTAATACAGTTATTTCACAGTTGAGTGGTCTCATACCAATTGTATACATTACATTATGATGTGCTTCCTGTTAATCATTTGACACCCCAAAGAAGAAATTTAAGTCTCCAATAAGAAAAATCTTAAACGTCTAACTCATCTGGAGGAAATGGTAGCTAAATTCAGACAACAATAAATGAGCTACAGCTCAAAATGACACCGGTGTTCTTTTTTAATTTGCATATTAACTCTCACTTCCTAACTGTCCACTGACTCATCTTCCTCATTGGGAAGATTTACAAACCACAGGAATATCAAGGTCTCAAATCAAAGCCGGGAATGTGAAAGCGGAGACGGGAACAGCACATTACCATGACACCGCCATCTCCCATGCGGACGTACAGGGAGAAGGGTGACACTACAGGGGGCTCTGGGTCTTGTCGTTAGCCAGGAATGAGCTGCTCTCTCTGGGTTATCAGCCTTCTCCCGTGACCCCCCGGTGGAGCAGCAGGGCTGTTCTGTTGTTTCATTATCACAGAGGTTCACGTAGCATGGAGAGGCGCCATCATTATCCATCAGGCTTAATGAGACTATCTCGCTGCCGTAAAAGGTCAGGCAATTACTGCTGGTGCAGTTTTCAGCCTGGAGACGCGAAGAGGTTGGAGAAGGATGGAGGCAAAATAGATAGTACACACAGACCCACCCACACACACACACACACACACACAAACAACAACCCACATAAGGCTGCTTGCATGTTCAATATTCACATATCATTACCATTTAATGAAATCTCCAAAATGTCCACTTAGAAAATTCATTAAAAACAAAGAGCATTGTTTTTATGTTTTTTTTATGTATATGCTATCAATAACTTGGATTTGGTGGATTTTTTCATTTTCACCAACATTTCACATTAAAAATAATGTTTTCAGTTTGGTTCTAATACAGATGCTGAACTGATTTGTAGAGTCTCTTGTGGAGGAAGAGTAACTCTCTGTAAAATAGCAGGCGACTTTCCAGTCATCTGGATCATGTGCAGTATATGACAAGCCTGTAATTGGATCAGGCATTGGACCTTTGGCCTGTGACATATGACATCACCTAGAGGCTGTGCATGTGTGTCTCTCACAGTTCTAACTATAAGCAGCAAAAGCTTCCAAACAACTTGGTCTCAAAATATCTCAGGACTAAACCAACAGAAACTTTCCTCCATTTACAACCAATACAGTTAAATGGAATCCAGATTACACAGTGAAGGCATTTCAGGGTCTGACCACTGTTTGACATCACTCTGCTTTCAAAAGAGGTGGTCATTTTTGTAGATTTCCATCATATTAATTAGGAAGTTAGAAGAATTGAACAAAAATAAATTTTGTTTTTCAAATTAATCTTAACTCAAGATTGTACTTGTATTTCAGAGCCCTCAACTGCGTCTCGCAGTCTTCATCAGCAAATGGAATTTGCTCAGTTGTCATTTAGCTGTCAGCTTTGGTCACATAATAACAGGTGGTCGTCTAGGGAGATCGTAACCTCTGTCTCTTTTTAAGGACGGTCGTTGGTGGCTGATGTGAATGACCTCCTCTGGATGTGGTTGAAAGTCTGGAAAAAGCTAGTATGTGGACCTTGAGTTTAACTGTTCCCAAAGTCAAGAATGAACATTCACGCTCAAATACTTTTAATTTGTTTGACACATTAAAACCTTTTTGCTATTGGTTAGAGGCTAAACAGCAATCATAATGGATTTGTTTACACTGTTGGGGTTGAGACCCCGTTCATTGTGTTGTGACATAATATGTGATAAAAACAGCCTGCTCGACATTATCCCTCACTCAATATGCAATGTGTATGCATAACCTTGTTTCCATCCTCACAGATTAGCAATGAGGAATAATAACTTCTCCAGTGCCATGACAACAGTAGATATGCAGAAATGATCCTTTTCTATGTTGCCTCTATTTCAACGTACAATAACTTAACTCCAACTGATGTCTCTGCAATGACAAGATACCTGCAGAAAAATGGTTAAGAAAAATAGCACCCCTCCTTCCTCTATCACAGCACTATCTTGCCTCCAGAGCCACAGGCGATCTGGGGACAGGTTTATGCTCCTCTCGCAGAGAGTTTGAGCCACTGGTTACAGTGTTTTAACGGCTGGATTAATGGGGTGGCAAGAGGGGCCATAAATTGATAATATAACCGCTGAACATACTTGCCAAGACAATTAAGATAATACAACTGGAAATAGAGGCCCCATGAATCGCCATGGTAAAGAGCAATGGCTGCCTTACAATGATGCGCGCCCTTGAGGCCTTTGGCTGGAAATTGTCGTCTGTATTCCACATGTGAGCAGCAATAAACTCCTGATAATCACACGTACTGATGGAAAGTTAAAAAAAAACGCCTTTTTTCTAAATTTGTTGTACACGCAGAGCTTTCAGGTGAGAATTTAAGAAAGCAATTCACAGTTTTAATGTAAAATTAGTGATATTCTATCACAAGTATTATGGGAATTACATGTCAAAAAAATCAAAAAGCTTCAAAGAAAATGTCTCTTTTACATTCCCTGGAGTAATTTGTCCTGTCAAAACACCATCTACAGGCACATCCATAGTTTATTACATGGGGGCTTGACATTTCAAATAGTATTACAGTGAGTAGAGTGTCCAAAGGTCAATGGTCTTGTCTGTCATTAACTATGTGGCTGCATCGTTGAGATGGAGAGCTTATGTGCTGAATGATCTGAACACAATTTGCTTAATACCTCTCTCATCTCTATCAGGCTTTTTTTTTCATCCTGGAAACACACAATAGGTTTTGTTAATAGATGTGAAGCAGAGTAAAGAGCTGAGTACCCGTCCACTGCCCTCGCTGAATGAAATAATGAATACTTTCAATGGCGTCATTGTCAATATTTATTTACATTAAACAAAAAAACAGGCCATTCTGCAGCACCTTAATCACAGAAAGTTACGCTCCTTGAGAAGATTAGGGGGCCGATTCGAGTGCGTCCTTCCAGGATCGTTATTCAACATCTGTAAAAGCTGGCCATGTTTTTATTCCTGCCCGTCGCCATCGACCACCATCCCACTGCATAACGAGCATGCGGCGACAAGCGGGTAACAAAAACAAAGGGCGTAATAAGAGAGTGAAAAATGATGCGGAGAGGCTGTAATGAAGATGAAAATACTTGCTCTGATGCCTAATGAAGATACATGCCCGTATTTCTCTGACGCAGTACTAATTACAAGCTGGGTTTCCATTAATAGCTCATGAAATATTAAGTTCCATTAGCTAATAAAAGCGGACTGCAAAAAACTAACGAAGGCTCACAGGAGCACTCTGAGGCAGGTGAAGAGATACAGTATAAGGTCTTGTTTTATTGCTGGGAGTAGAAAGGATAGAAAGTGCCTGTTCATTATTACAACTTAACACTTATCAAGACTGAGTCAGAATTGCTAATCCCAGAATTTAATTTGTTATTACAAAAACATACATTTGTCAACTATATGTTTGAGGTTTTAATAATGGTTCGCTGTACTTGCTGAAGTGGGATTGTTGAGATATTTTACATTTATTCTTAGTTTCCCCTTTCTGTGCTGCCCACTAGTTCACTTGTAAAGAGAAATTGAACACAGCGTACAAAATAACACGCGTATCCTGAAAATATTGACATGCACCATCTTTTACACACCGTGTCTCGATTATTTCAGTTTAAAATTCCTCCTTTAGCCTGGTCCTTACCTAATAAATTGGATTTAATGGGTGAAATCAATTAGAAACAATAGCATTTAGCTATTAGTTTCGTGTGACCACACTGAAAAAGCACAGCGTTCCCTGCTCAAACAATGTCTTTATTAAAGACAGCCCATTTAACCAAAGATAATACAGATACATCCTCCCCTCCTATGCCTCTGGACCTGAATCCAAGAAGAAATTCAGTGAGAATTAGGGAATTAATCATTAATGGTTGGCCAGTAATGATCCTGGGACTTGGCATTATTGGTAAATTATAATGAATGATCATAAAGCCTGGCCCCGCTCGGCCCCTTCAGCTCCAAGGCCCCTACAAATGAGAACGGAAAAGACCCATTGTCGGTGAGTATGGGCAGCCCTGCCAAGCGCCCGACTGATTTTCTTATTTTCGAGCCGGCAGCCTGGCTCTGAGAAATGAGTTTTAATTCTGGCAGTGCATGATTAAGTCTGCTTGTGCTTAACGCCGAGCTTGCTCAACTGGAAAAGTGGATGCGGTAGGAAAAGGAGGAAAGAGAGCGAGGGTTGTGATAGTGAGGAATGTGTGTAGGTTTGCTTTAGTGAGGCTTTATGTTTGTGTCTTAATGGGTGTCTGTGTGTGTCTGTGAGTGTATGTGGGTGGTGGGAGCTGCGGTTGTTCAGAGGGCCTGAATGGCACCTGTCAGGCTCTTGATTAACGAGGCCCTCTGCCCTTCAATTCCCCAGCCTGTCACTCAGAGAAGATGCATTAATCTTCATCGCCCGCTTGTCAGGTCAGGGCCGGTCCAAGACACCCACCAGTGTGTGTCCGTATGTTTGTGCATTTAATGCGTGTCTGTTCATGTTTCGGACGTTGGCTGCAAGCGATTTCAGTGTGTGTTAGTGCATGTATGTGTCCTTGCTCGTGTGGGAGATTAAATGCATGTGTGTGTTTGAGTGCATGCGTAAGATTGCTCGGATGGAGGAGGCGAAGCAGGAAGGGGGAGGTGTCGGAGTGAGGGAGCTGAGTCAAGTAACATCAGGCTGGACAAAAGTACGACACGACCGCAAGGGCAAAGTGTCAGCAATCAGAAAACACTAAAACACCAAAAATGTTTATAATTAATATTTGGCCTATCAACAGTATGCATTTGCATAATTTATTAAGATTCACAAGAGCATGTGCACTCTGTAACACCCACATCATTCCCCTGTGTGAGAGGTGAGAAGAAAGGCTGGGGTGATGGGGGGTAGGTTGCTCGTCACTAGTAAGACTGTGTGTTTGTGTAAGCGTATTTGTCTGTGTGTGTGTGTCTGTGTGTGTGTGTGAGGAGACAGATGGAGAGTAGGGCTGCCACTCCTGCCAGCCGCCACTCGCACTCAGCCAACCAGCACCCCACCCCTGAACCCTCGACACGATCCGTCCAACCAATCAGACGAGCCCAGTCGCACGAGCACCAGCGAATCAAAGAGCCAGCAGTTCAATTAGAGCATAATAAAGGGACATTCATCATTCAATTAGGCATCTGTCACCGCGCCACAAAAGGGGAAAAAACTTGGAGATGCAGAGAGGGAGAGAAAGGACGGGTGGAAGAACACAGAGAACAGGAGAGGGGGAGTAAAGCTGAGAAAGGAAAATGGAAAGGAAGAGCAAAAAGAGATGCAGGCAATAAATAAACAGACCGGCAGTGAAAAGGATGGATAGAAAGAAAGAGAGATTGTGTGAGAAAGTGTGGGGGAGATTAGGTGAAGTTGGAGATAAGAAAAAGAGGAAGAGAATGAAAAATGTAAAGGCTGTAGAGAAAGAAAAACAAGGCAGGGATGCAAAGTATTCATAATGTTAATTACAGTGCCATCGCAGTGACATTGTTATGACTAACAGCCAGCTCTAGTGTAATGAGGAGCAGAAAAAAACATAGCAGGACATCAGAGACATATCGGAAAGATTATTTGCTGCTGTGCATGTAATCATAAAAACTTTTGCCACCAATCATTTCTGAAAAGTTCCTCTGTAATCAGCCTCCAAAGACTCTCTCATAATTTTCAATAAAATGTGAAAATACAGAAATACATGCACAGTATAGTTTCTGATAGCGATCGTAACTTAATTTACTTAACTAACTTAATATTACACATAGTCATTTTAAAACATATACTGAATGAGGGTCATCATATCATCAAACAGATAAGACCGTTAATCAAGACAGTTGCATGCTTCTATATCACATCAGTGGTATTCTTAAAGGTTTTCCAAATTAAGACCATTTCCTATTTAAAAGAGGACGTCTCCACTCGGATTTGTGGTTGTGTTTGCTTTCTTTAATCAGACAGAAGACACTGATGCTAAAACGATTAGCTCTGTTTATTCTAGCGTCTTCTACCTGATTCTGTTGCAAAACGGAGATCGAACGTTAATTGCAACGCAAAGGCCTTTTAGGTTGCCTGTTTTTTTATTGACAGTTATAAACAGTGGCTCTTTCTGGTAATTACACGCATGTCAAAAAGAACGTCATAATAAATGACTTTATTTCTATTTCTAGCATGACATTAACAAGGATCTTTCAAAGCATGCTGAACTGGCCATTCACATTCTTTTCTCTACATCTCTAATCATACATATTCCAGATGTCATACGCTCCATATATTGATTAGATTTTGGCTTGGTTATGTCAAAAAGCAGTTCTGGTTCTATTATCACACATATTCCATTGCTTATTATACCTGTAAGATAATGTCTTAGTATAATATGTAAGCAGGAAATTATGTGATTAGCCAATAAGACATTGAAATAATTACATTTGTGAATTAAAAAAAAAGTCAAAAAGTAACCAAGAAATTAATTTGGACAAATGGCCTCAATAAAGAGTGTGGGATTCTGTGTAGCCACACTTGATTAAGGCTGATATTTTTATACTAAATCACGCCTGATGCTGCCTTGAATACATACTTAAATAAATAAATCCTCATCATTTCAAACACGTTCATCACATTGTCTCGTTCTTGTCTTCCATCTCTCCTTCTCCCTGTCTCTTTCTATCACCCTCTGCCTCTCTTGTGCCAGCTGTCTCCAAACCCCTGTGGTCCCCCCCCACCATTCCTCCTCCCCTCCGTCTCTCTCACCCCAGTCCCCAACCAAGCAGGAAAATGATCCCTAGTAAATAATATATCAAGATAAATGATAATTGCTCCAATTTTTTGTGTGTTCCCCGTCACTTAATGAGCGCCATAAATTAGCAATGAATACGGCTGACAGCGTTTGTCAGAACACGCTCGATGCAAATGCGCCGTGGCATCTCGATGGTTAAAACTTCTCAGCATTTCTTCAGCCTTCAGAGGCGTCCTTTACTTCGAATTATAAAACTGATCAAAGTTCATGGAAGAGTTCATTACAGAGTTCACTTAAATCTTGTATTTTGCATAAGAAGTGAATCCGTTTGTTATCTGCTGGATCCTCTGAGGACGCAGGCAAGGAAAGAACTGTGAGAGAGGAACAAAGAACAAGGAAAAGCAGTTTGTATTAGAAAGGTCAAAAGGAGAAAGATACTTCTGGGACTGTGGTTTAGAAGGAAATGCAAACCTCAAATTCAACCCAAAATGAATTTGTCTGCATACGGAAGTATAACATATAGTGTATTTTGAGACCTTTCTTCTGCCAATTTTGAGGAGAGAATCATCTAATTTGCTTCATTATAAGCATTACAGTTAATTATTCCTCATTACTTTTATAAATAACTGAAAATATCTTGCGATATTATGTCATTGTAAAAAAAAAAAGCCCTGAACAACAGCAGCAAAAGTACACATACACACATGCACATCCTGTACAGTAATTGTAGATTGGCTGTGGGTGAGCACTCTTGCTTAAGCCCTGTCCCTCCGTCCCTGTCAGACATCAAACGGGGGGCCTTGGCCACAGATCGCACACGCAGGCATCCCCAGAGACCGCCTGATTGAAACCTGGCAACACGACCAAACAGCTGCTTCACACAAAAGACATCTGCATATTTCAGATTTGTTTTTCATAAATTAACACCACAACCTGCCAAAAATCCGGGCGAGGGAGTCTATCGACTTGTGTATAATTAGATAAAGTTTACAAGCTTTGAAAGTTGGAAATTAGCATGAGGTAAAGGGGTGCTCACCGGGGAGAGAGGGGGACCCGGCTTACAGGCATGTTCCTGTCTTCTTTTGTAATGACGGGGAGGTGGTGGGGGGCTGGTAGCTAAGGGAAAACATACAAACACAACTCCTCTGGTGTCTGTTGAAGCCACAACAGTAGCTCGGTTTTGTTGTTCTCTTCGGAGAGGTTCAGGGTGAAGTTTTAGCACGTCAGCAGCAGCATGCTGATGGTAGGCGATGCTGATCTCTGCAGCCAATTAAAAACTGTCTGGCTTTTTTAGGCGCAGCCTTTGACCTAATGACAACTACTGTGCATTTGTGTGCAAATGCATGTGTTTATCTCTGTTAGGCTCTGATAGGGCCCCGTGTGGTGCCTTTATGGGGTCAGATAGCGAGCTGTTTCACTTGTAAAAACCCCTTCAATTATTCAGTGAAGTCAAGTCTCCCCTTTATCTCGCGCCTGTCTCCTGGTGTGTTTGGGGACAGCAGGGAGAGAGTGAGAGCCAGAGCGAAGGAGAGGGATGGAGAGAAGAAGGAAGGGAGGGATGGATGGATGGATGGATGGATGGGAAGGCGCGGATGTCTCCTCAAAAGCATTGCTGCCTAATTACAAGCTCATTTAGATCAGCAACCACAGTTATAAATAACCCAACAGCTGGCGCGATGGAACCAGACAACACCAAACACGGAAACGCAGCACAATATCACAGTCAGCTGAAATAAGCGTTGGAATGATAATGGTGTCTGTGGTGCACGGAAACAGACTGATGTGTCTCAACATGGTTGTGCTGTTTACAATCTT
>NW_023339751.1:18101394-18101641 GCF_004916995.1 Morone saxatilis | reverse complement strand
GGGGGGGTGAGTTTAAAGAAAGGAGGTGAAGAGATGGAAGAAAGATGTGAGGAGTGGAGCCGACTGAGCCTCTCATATATCAGTGTTAGCGTTTATTCCACCAGTAAGATCAGGAGCTTTAAGATTGTGATTTATGGTAATATATATTACAAGTCAATAACATTTTTAGATAAATAAATTACCTCTGTTCTGCTTTATATCTCTGAATGATAGAACAGGGATTTAGCATGTAGCTGGTTCTTGAAAG
>NW_023339751.1:18096689-18101371 GCF_004916995.1 Morone saxatilis | reverse complement strand
GTTTACATTAGCTGCACATCCTGTGTTTGATGGGTCTTTTTGCGGAAAGAGAAGTTGCCGGTGAGCAGCAAGTGATGAAATAAAAAAGACGTAAGTTATAAGATAAGGCTAGAGATTTTCTTATTGTCAACACTTCCCATGAAACGACCTAAACCAACAATGAATCAATCGTATGAACACATTTTGTGTAGCTAAATCCTGATACTGTATATCTCATTCCTGGATGTCATCGAGCTCAGTTGTTGTTGAGAAACGATTAAAAACACATCAGTGAGCCACGTTGTTCAACTGGATCATATTTTTATTTCTAAACATAGGCACTGTAGTTATTTTGAGCCATCATACACTGTTGTGGCGCCTTAAGTGCGCCACAGCCCACCAAATATGTATGCATCCACCATTGAAAATAGTCCCTAACAAAGAAACTTCGCTGAAAACAACAATCAGCTGTTTTCTGAAATTATTTAGCCTTTTCTTAAAACAAAACTGTATATTTACTCATTTTTTAAAGAATGTACATCTTCAGTAAGAACCAATGGACTTGGGGAAGCCGGAAAAGTAATCTGAGATTCCATGTAGTTTTTGGCTTTTCGTGGGAATTGTTGACAGCCTAGCCTTATCCTTTGAAAATGACACATTTTAGAGCCACCCACACTGTTTGATTGATATATGATGATGACATATCACTAAGTTACCATTGTAACTAAATGTACAGCAAATGTTGGAGTGAAAAACGATACATTTAAGACGTTAATAGAACTTGGGTGTGATCATTAATTCAAGAGAACGGTTGTAGAGCTTTAAAATAATTATTAACACAAACATCAGCTAACACAGATGCAAGAGGGAAATTTAGGAAACAAATATACTGTAACTCAACATCAAAAGCTAATTTGCATCTCCTGATACATGTCCTGTTCTCTAAATTCAATCCTGTACAGAGTCTGTACAGTAAAACTGCCAGTTTGGTGACCTGGAAAAGACACAACTTCATTTCACCCAGCTGGAAGTCACATCACAAGTTAACAGCTCCAATTTGGTATCGACATTCTCAGTGTAAAGGGAAAAAATAAACTGACAAATTTCCCCACTTATTATTATTAACATTCCCACACACAGATTTGCTCATCACATTGCACAAACTTCCATTTCATGGACAACTCCCTGTCTGCCCCAAACCAACCCTTTCCCCCTCCCTCTGTTCCCCTCCTGCCCGGGGTTGCCTTTGATCTAAATTTGGCCTCAGTAGAAGTCTTGTACACAGTCATTTTCATATGGAGGCTTTGAACACACTGATGGAGGGGCCGTTGCTGCCGCGCTCACTTTTATCCTCTGAGCCCTTTTCCCTCGGAACCCGGCGAGCATATGGCGAACACCCCTCACCGGAGTTTCCTACAACAGGGGGGACCGCCCACTCTTAACATCTCCTATTCCCCGAGTTCTTCCATCACTCTGGGTTTAGAGATGTTGGAAATTAGTTACACTAGTGTAGTTATGACAGCGATGCTTACGAGGCAAAGTTTTTTTTTTTTCGACCCAAGAGGCTTTTAAATAGTCGAGTGTCAACAAACTTGAAAAATGAGCAACACAAAGATAAATGCGGTAAATTGATATCTTGATCTCACCCACCTGCTCTCCTTTCTTCTGAACCAGGTTCTATGTAGGCGGTCATCCAAGCGAACCACCAGATGACACACAGGTTTAAATATTATATATTCTAATATTAAATATCTTTAATATTAGGGTGGAAAACTGAATTTGCCCGTCAGATTTTTCATTTCTGCGAGTGTGTTAAGGGACATGAAGATCACCTTTCTCGCTCTGGTCTTTCGCTTTGCTGAAACAGAAACCTGCCTATTGTTTGCTAACAGAGAGCTACAGTCTTTGGTCTCCTCGTCTCGAACTGAGGAGCCGTCATCAGCTGCCAAAATGTCCGTCAAGAGACAACGACCAAAGCAGATCCACTGTATCACAGGCTTTTGGTCAAAGAGCTCCGACTGAATGGATACCTTTTGAAAAGCAACGTTCCCCTGATGTGCGCAGAGAGTTCAGTCCAGAGAGTTGTGTTTCCCCTGTGAAGGTTTGTCTAAACGGGACAAAGATTTGACAGTCAAGGTAGTAAATGACGAATAAAACGAATTAAAACCACCAATGAAAATTGGGAGAAAAACTTTTCATTCATCTTTAATTGACGTCAGGCAAAAGTCTTATTCATTTGGAGATGTGGGTTTCTTGGTAAGACTTTTATAAATGCTGCATGGAACTTAATAGTATTTTTGGGCTGAGATAAACAAATATGAATGATTTTACATTACCCTCAAGCGAACAGAAGGAACTTGTGAAATAACAATAAACTTTTAATTACCAAAATTCAAAACCTGATTAGAACTGTCTAGACAGCCATTTTATTTAGTTGGTTTCTGGGGATAAAGATTTTAGTCTTTACATTGTTAAATAATTTCATTGTGAGGGCTGTTACAGTGTTCGTCTATGAACAAAAATACTCCCGAAGGGATACAGCATTTATCTCATTACCATTTCTAAAATGTTTACAGCCATTGTCTTCCTTTACAGTGCAAACACCACGCTGTACATGTAAAAGCGCTGCCGGGGTTGTTTTCATGCTTTTATCTTAAATACATTCTTTCCAGATTGTTCAGCCCTAGAAACTGGTAATTACCATATATTATCACCTCCACAAGCTCCACCACTAGGGTTGCCATGTTTGAGGTAATTATATCACTCCCAAGTTGTCTGTATAATCACTTAACAGAAGAAGCAGCCCTGCATTTGTGGGAGCTTTGACACAAACAGAGTTTAAAATCTTTCCTTTTGCCTGGGGGATACACAGATAATATTTGAAACTCACAGGAAAACGTGAGCTGATGCCTGGCCATTTGGTATTGATCCCTTTTCTTTGCCTGGTCTGTGGAAGTTTATGACATTCTCCATAAACTTTTAGCTTTTGTTGACCGCAACCAAAGAAGCAGACATGAAAAAGCACAGGCAGGTACGTCAGTTGCGGAAGTAGTTGTAGTGGGGTTACCGGTGTCGTTATCGTTCAGCTGGAATATCTGATGGAAGCCATGAAAAAGAATGCTGTGCACGCAGGAACGATGACGCAAGAATGATGGTGGTCAGGAGAGAGGTGCAGACCAGGATGCCGTGAATCAGGGTGCGAGTTCAGTGTAGTGGTCGATGTGTTTGAATCAAATCGTACTGTAGCGGACTGGCCAGCGGGATTTGTTTTCTCAATAAGTGTTGTATGAGAAGAAAGCCAGAGGTTTGTGCATGCATGGGAAGACTCGGTGTTACGTATAGTGTGCGACATGTGTGACAAGGTATGGCCAAGCAGAAGGTTTTTCAATGTGGAACACAAGGTGAGTTTGAAGGAAACTGCTATGTAATCGATCGAGTGGGCGGGTTTATTTAACCTTTAACTTCATGACAGCTGCACCCCTTCATCCACACATTATACGCGCAGAGCTGGCCGCCCAGTTTGGTATGGACTCAACCCAGCCTGGTTTGGTTCGTTATGACATCCTTCAGAATGCCGGCGCAGCATGTTTGGAGGTAAACGGTTGACAACGTAGCGCTATGTATTATTTTTGGGCTATAATTGTGCAAGCAGACTGTGCTTGGCTGGTTTTAGATTATTTAGGCTTCGGACTATTTGTTATAGTTAAACTAAGGTGGGTAACCTTTGTGTGGAGAGTGAATACCTGTTGAGTCGCTGGACTGAGGTGACATTTTGCTCTTGAGGGATGGCTGACCTCTTATTACCAATTGCGCCGGTATTAGCCTTTAAAGCAAGACAGCTCCAGCAATCAAATATAATCATAAATATAAGCTTCTGGTGGCGTAGCTCGTTAAGCTACGGATGGTCCTTTTCTATTTGTTTTCTTTTTTGTTAAACGGTTCCTCAGAACTATGCCATTCAGGTAACTGTGTGAGCACTACACAGCACAAGGTAAATCCATCCAGGGACGCTAATTTAATTTACTCTGAACTGCAGGTTTCTGGTCTTCGGTGAAGTTACGGAGGAGGTCCTCATTTCGTCGTGAAGCATGATTCACAATAGTTAGTCATGTGTTTCTTGTTTATTGGTTACTGAAGACCCTGCTGTTGAGCAATTATTGCTTTGCTATGCATTTGTGGTCAAAAGTCTCAGTCGCTTGTGCGGGTTTATTAAAAGGGCTGCGACAGAATACTGTCATGGGAGCTCTGCATAAATGGTTGTTTTGTCTGATCAGTACATTTCAGATGGTAAGCAGAGCACAATGTGTTGGATTTTCCTGCCCATGTAAAAAAAAAAAAAATAGCGTAGAGGTACTCAAGAGTAAGAAGAAAATCCATGCGCAAGCAGTGTTAGTAGAATACACATTACTAAGTGAAGCACGTGAGATTGACGTTGACAGATCAAGCCAGGAAACTGAACTGAACTTGTTACGACTGTGGAGATAATGTATGTTGTGTATTGTGTAATAAAAGGAAAGTGTATCGAATATCAAAGACCAGACAGACAGAACTGATGGACTGTTTTTTCACGGAGAATGAAAGACTTTGTGAATTGGGGTGTATGAAGAAGAAAAGTGGTTCTTCACAAGTAGGACTGCGAGCTGGAGTACGGAAATATGAGTTATTCATTATCGATTTGAATGCTGCCGAAGAGATGTAATGTG
>NW_023339751.1:18094357-18096589 GCF_004916995.1 Morone saxatilis | reverse complement strand
AGGCCCCCGCACACCTGAGCAGAAAGGGTGAGAAAAACACACAGGGAGAAAAACAGAAAGAGAAGAAAAGAGTGGGAGAGAGCAGGACAAAGAGTACAGTGGGAAAGAAAGAGTTTAGGAGAGAAATTACAGTGAGAGGAAAATTAGAAAAACCTGTGGGCAAGAAAAAAAAAAAAGCAAAAACTTTCAGTGCTGCCCTGAGAGAAACGGATTAATCAAGTCGGATTTTAAACCATGTGGTTTGGGAAGAAAGAAAATATGTCTGATGCCATGATAATGACAAATCAAATTTCACCACAACCGAAGCGCTGAGGGGCAGTTTTTATGTTATTATATGTTTGATAATCAAAATGAGGAAAGAGCAGTCCCCCACATTTCCTTTAATCAGAGAGGATCATGCATATTAAGTTTTTAAAGTGATTTTTTTGTAACTTGACATTAACCATGAAAATTTAGATACATCATTAGCGAAACTGCGGTTCTATTGAGGTCCTTCATGAAAGCATAGCCCACTTTGTTTGGCACCTTCTCACCTTCCTCTCACACGTCTCCCTCGAACACAAGAACATTAGAATTGGTTAAAAGCACATACATGCCAGATTAATCTTAATGTCCCACCCATGGTCTTGCATATTCATATAAATATAACATGACTGCCGCTCACATCTGAATTTATTGGTTTTCCTCCTCCGCAAATTAGGGGGCCTCCAATTGATGAATATTTTAGCACATGTGCACTCTGCGGGACATTTATCATCGGCTTTGCTATTATAAACAGAATAAATGAGCAGTCAAAGTAGGCTGCTGCTACAGTGTGCCATACGCAGACACACCGCCCCTCTGCGCTCTCTTGCTTTAGCCTTCCTCCACAACGGCTGCTGCGTCTTAATTCTGCAAAATGGCTTCCTCCTTGGTGTCTCCTTTACATACTGCATGACGTCGCCCAGCACATATGGATAAGGGTTTACCATAAAGCAGTATATTGCAAGTAGGCCCATAAATGGTGACTATGGAGATCGTGACAGAGAGGTCTTGCACATAATCTGTAACACCTAAAGCAGAGCTGCAGACAAGACAACCTTAGTTGAATCTATGTTAAGTGAAGCCCTAAGGGGGTCGAGACAGAGGTTAATTGGATATACTAAAATTATGTTATTTCATTACAGACATTAAGTTTTGGAGGTTAGCCTAATAAAAAGGACTAAATTTTTAAAATAAAGGTATTGCTTAACTCGGAGATTCTTTTTTTCCCATCCTTGTTGCTAAGTTAATCATTGCATTCTGCATTGCGCTCTCTAGAGATCATCTGTCAGTCAAATAGTTTGGATGGTGAGGTTGATGTCTTACTACTGAGTTTTCCACAGGAGTTATGCTATAAAAGACATACCTGCTGGGTAGAGCAACAAATATTAAGGGATATCTGAGGTAAACATAATTCTATTGTGACAAATTGACCCCTTATTTCATCATTTTGACACCCGGCAACCCTTACTGTTGAGTAAATGTTTGACTTGTTCAGAATCCTGAAATCATACCAGTCATGTTGGCCAGCAAAATAATGGCACAGAAAAAGCAAATCAAAATGAGACTACAACTGTCCTGCTTTGATGTTCTCTTCTCATCTTCCTCCTTCTCTTCATCTCAACCATCCACTGCTGGTTGAAAGTGCAGTTGGATGCCCTTTAGCACTTCCTTTTTGCTCCGTATGACCAAAAGTGCTGCTGGGATTCCTTCTGATGGACGCCAAACCACCTTAGGCTGCATCTAACCACTGTTGAAGCCCACTGATCTGACACTGCAGAACCAGGCATTGTTTCAAATGCTTTCATTCACAGCCCCAGCCATTGGCAAACACTGTGAAATGGGTGAAATCCCAGCTTGGTGAAGCTGGCACAGAAACCCAGCTCCTGGATCCCTTCCACTTCAGAGAGCTCTGCCACATGCTAACTGTCATCCATGAGGCACTGCTAGCCCAAAGGGGGGTGAGGGAGAATGGGGGGAGTAGACGGGGGTGGTATAAACATTGGGATATACCCTTCACATACAAACATGGAAGACAACATGGACTCCTTGGAGAGACAGCACCAGAGGCCATCAGAGGTGATTATTATTTATGCAGACACTATTCTGAGTTGAGCCTCATATTCTCCAGCTTGTCTCACTCACCTGGCATCTGCCCAGTGTGAACCATCCCTGGGATCCACAGCAATGATGACCCCCCCCCCCCCCCCC
>NW_023339751.1:18092502-18094257 GCF_004916995.1 Morone saxatilis | reverse complement strand
CACACACACACATACACAAGCCTCCTTGTCCTCATTGCTGTCTACGCCTGGTAGATCCCCTGGCATGTTCGCTCCTCCTTCATAAACACTAGCAGCTGCTTGGGCAATTAGCCATTAGCTCTTTACTTTTTACTATAATACCCGGTCCTCAGAAATCTCCACAATTAGCTCCTTAATTGCTTCTAAACAACCCAGGCGTAACCAATAAATGGAAGAAGGCGGTAGGTAGTTAGGTGAACAGACAGGCATCTGAGACAGAATCAAGCTAGCTTGGAGAATTCGGGCTAAACTGTTCTTCCTCTCTCCTCCCTGAGCAGCCTTTGGCAATTTTTTTTCTGCCCTGACACGGCTTGGAAAGGCTTGTAGAGGAGGGGAAAAGACAGAGCGGGTAAAAACACAAGGCAGCAGAGGGCTGATGCCTCATATTCAAATTCAAACTGACACATCCATGCCCTTTATTTTGTGGTCTAACTATCACTTGTGAGAAATGCTAACATTCAGTGTGACAGAGGGTGTTACGGTGACTTTTAGACGGGCAGGAGATGGTACCCCCCAGGCGTGGATTTGCGTGGCAGCGTGATATGACACAGCTCGCTTGACAGAGCAATGGGGATACCCCCAAGATTAGCTGAATGCATTAAAGGGAGGCATGAAACGTAGCTAACTGTTGATTAAATCGCTGTTATATCCACACTGGCAGTTCCAGTTAACCTGTTTAACATTGACAACAGCTACGCCACTAACATGACAATGGCCTATAGGACTAAATGTGCTGTTGTGTACGGCATTATAAGACATGTTCATCTGAGGAAAGAAATGCATTTTTTTTTAAATGCAAGTGCTTAAATGATTAGTCAGAAGACCTAAAGTTGATTGAGGAAAAAAATGCAAATATTCACTGGTTCACTGGCAGGAAGTGCTGTTATTTCAATACTTTTTAATAAAAAAACAAACAACACTTCTGTTGTTATAGTTTGTGTATTATTTTATATTGTTTTTATAGACTGCACAATTAATTGATTCACTGAAAAGAGGTATATTCAAATTTGAATACAATTTTAAAACTCAGGTCATGGTGGGAAAACTAATGATGAAATAGCACTTAAATTACTATGGTGCACTAAAACTGTACATTTCTATTTCACTATTTATTATAACCTATATTCTGCTGGTTGTTTGGCTGTATGGTGAATGTCTGACATATGGTTTCTTTTTTTAAATGATAACCACAAAAACAATAGCACATTTATATCAACATCTGGGGCACCAGAATTTTTTCCTTCATATTTCTTCCCTACAACAACGATGCCATTGATTCCCTAAATGAGAATGAGTTTGCTCGAAAGATGACACATGTTGCAGTTGCCCTTGACTCCCATGCATTTATCCTTAGTGGTGGCTAAATATCTGCTGATGTTTTGATGAAACAAGAATTAAGCTTTAACCAGGGAAGTGGAGGCTCTGGCTACAGGTCGTCTGTTCATAACGGTTTCTGGCATTCAATCAAAGAAACACAGTTGATTGGCTTCCCCAATTCTCTACATTGATAAACTGCTTCCAAATGAAAACAATCAAAGCAGAATCAAGTATAATCAAGCATAGTAATTCACTGCAGCTTGTGTGTGTGTGTGTGTGTATGTGTGCGCACTGTCGGTTACAAAATATTCCAGTAGGACCACGATAGCAGTTAAACATTTTCTGCACAAATCTCAACACTGACTTTACTTACTGTATCTCTCTTTCTTTCTCTCTCTC
>NW_023339751.1:18078062-18092479 GCF_004916995.1 Morone saxatilis | reverse complement strand
ACACACACACACACACAATACCAAGGAGGTATACAAGCACCATCTAGTGCTTTATTCTGGAAATTGCTCTGTAGAATGTCAGAAAAATGTTTGAATCTTTGAAGAGTTGAAAAGTCTTCAGCTCTTTTCAAAATTAGTAATGCAAAAAAGAGGGTGAATTCATTTTACATCACATGAGAATAAGATAAAATCAACACTAAACCCATCACATTCAGCAAATCTGCTTAAATGCAAAATAGAATATTACACAATAACTAATTACTGAATAACTGATACTGACATCTCAAATCCTTACTTGCTCCTCCTAACTGCCCTGACCTCTGACCTCTATGGTAAAATACATGCAGGTTTTACACAGTAAGAGGAATAAACATATTTAACAGAACTATAACAAGTGACTTAAAAATTATTATTTGGTTACCTCTTCAGGAATAATAGGGTCCAAATATTTTAGTCTTGATCAAAAGAGACATATAGTGTGTTCAGTGGAAAATCTAAATACTGTTTGTGTGTATGTGTGTGTGAGTGTGCATGCATGACATAGTTAAATAAATAACAGCATCCTTTAGTCCGCTTCCACTGATAAGAGGATGATTATGGTGGAAACATGGACTAGTTTCAGCAACACAAGGACTTACCTGGAATCATCCGCTCAAATATCAATAACCTGCTTCCACTGAAGCAATTATTCATTTGTCACAGATGCATAGATGCATGCAAAAAGCCACATCTCTGAATGTTTACCCAGCAGAATGCCAAATATGGTTTAAAGGATAAATATTACTAAGGTTGAGCTCCAAATACATTCCAAGACCTCTTTTGATTCTGACTGAAGACCAGAACAGTCAATATTTTTTTCCCCAAACCAAACTGACACATAATGAGTTTCTTTAAGGACCAGTGTGTAGGGTTTAGTGGAATCTAGCGGTGTTATTGCACTCCCTTGCCTCACCCTCCCATTCCAAGTAGGGAAGGACAAACTAAAAGAAACAAACAAAAGTAATTGCTAAACGTTTCTGTAGTACTGAGTGAAAACAAACATTACAAGAGAAATCCTAGCTGAATAAAAAACAAACTGACAACTCTAATAGAAAAATGGTCTGGAGACAGAGACTGTGTTACTCAGAACTGGATGTCAGGTTTGACAAATAGCTGTTTTAATTAGAAGTGTAAATCCATCAGACTAAGATAATGACACAGATGCTTACTCCTTAAACACACTAAAACTAAAGATAAACCTCCGACCCATCAGCCACCTTGGCTCAAAAAATCCTTGCTGACATAAGTGCATTGTAATAGTTTATTTGACCTTTGATATCAAGGCTGACAACTGATACTTTGGTACAGAGTCAATGCCAAAGTTCTGAAAACATGATGGCACTCGTTTTTCTACAGTACCGTAGGCACCAACTTATTATGATGTCACCCATTGGTTTGCGAGTTGAGTTGCTTTCATTGGCTGCACAATTCTGACTCGGCCATAGCAGGAAACAATGGCGGTCACAAACAATCTCGTATTACAGCTAAACAGTACACTGAAATATGTTTCTGAAACGACTTTAGGTGAGAAATAGGCTGTGCAGTAACAGAATCTTGCTTCATATTTGATCAGCACTGCCTAGTCTTACAGTTTGATCTGAGTTTCTTGCAGTGTGCTGGACAGACTCACTGAGAATGACCTGTCAATCACAAAGTAGCCACGACCAAAAGCATACACTGCTTCATCGTCTATTTTACTCTAAATGAACATCATGCTGTATGGAAGAAGACTAGAAACTAGCGAATGAGACCATAAACTTGTTAGCAAACTGTTTACTTAGCTAATAAATCAAGTGAGAAGTCGGGTCATTTCTTCATTAAACTGCATGGTATCGTTTTTTATTGCAGCCAATGAAGCTCCCCCTGCTGGCCTTTACATAGAATGCAGGTTTTAAGATACTTCCGCGCTGGCTTCACTTTACAGACCCGGAAGCCGCGTCTATTATATATACTGTTAATGGTAAATACCGGGGAATCAATTCTTCCAGACATGACAGGGCACCTCCTGTATAGTCTATTGAGTCGCACATGCTATGCAGAGAAACAGAGAGAGACACTCTCGGGCACAGATACAGTGGATATTTTACAAGCACAGACCAGCTAAAGCAAGAGTGAACAGCAGTAAACACATCAGCAGGTGTGAATGTTATGCGGTACCACGTTGGTTTCAATCGTTTTGATAGGCATCATTAACAACAAGCCCTTCTTCGCACGCAGCTCACCTGCTGTTGGAAAAAAAACGAATCGCAGGTGAAAAAATCTCAACACGAGTTGTGTTTTTGTTGGCCGACTTTATAAAACTTACTGCTGAAGAAAGTCATAGGAGACACAGAGAGAGAGAAGCCGGTTATATGTGTGTGTGTGCGCGAGAGAGACACAGACCAGAGCAGGTTACTTAAGATTGGTTAATTAAAAAGGCTTGCCTTATTGTACCTCAGTGACCTGCAGTCAGACATTTGACTGTGTGATCTGTGATCTAGTGACGGAGGTTTAAAGTTGACCTGGCTGTTTGACCTTCACTGTGCAGAATGATAGTTGGACACTAGAAGGCTTGAGTGTAAGGCATTTATATACAAGAATGATTTTCTGACATCACAAAATGTTGCATATTGGATCAATCACAGTTATGAGTGTGATGTGGAAACTTAAACCCTCCACTGCACGTACACTTTTCAGTGACATCTTGTGTCCAGCCGTACAGCAATTAAAAATATTCAAGGAATCAGCATTTATGGGTGGGGAATAAATGTAATTTGAAAGTTTTATAACAAGGAAAAACTATATCAGACACAAATTATCATTCCACTCAGATTATTCTTTCAATCATATCTCAAGAGGGTCTTTAAACAAAAAAATGCTTTTTGAAGGCTGATTGTTTTGGATTGAAGAATGCCAATAGCTGATATTATGTGCCAGTATTCTGCATATTTGAATGACTGAAAACAAGATGGGACACTAAATTAAATTAAAACTAATGCAAATGAAATTCTTATGCTAGCAACTGTAAAGCAGATGAGACCATCCCAGATTTTCCATTCCAACTCCTATTATTTTTTGTTTTTTGGTCTTGGTTTGTTGACAACATTCAAACATATTTACAATCATACAACACATCAGACTTTGTCTGGGATAGAATGATAAAGTTCTGGACTTATTTTCATCATTATTCCTGGTGAAGGACATTTAAATGTCTTACATTAAGAGAAAAACAAAAGAACTATTTTATACTGATAAGTAAACTCATATCCTCACATTGACTCTATTAGAATTTGCCTAATCTGAACTGCTGATATCTGATTGTAATTGAAGGGACAAGGCACGGTGGAGGCCGATCACCAGTCCGATATTCAAAAAGGGAAACCAGTTGCAGACAAAGTTACAGTATTACAACTGACCTCAACAGACCTTTGTGCTATAGGAATTGTGCCTACAATCCACACAAACAACCTTCACAACAAGGTTTCTGCAAACAAACAAGCGTCAGGCACAATAAAGCCTGCACCACTACTGGCCAAACATATGGGTAGACCTACAGTATATAGAAGAAGCAGGCTGTCTATCATAATATCTACTGTACTGTTTTTCAAAGCAATGGTAATGTTGCCAGAAGGTAAACGTCACAAACACTGTATGTGTGTGAGTGGCTGCCTACCTCATTGTTTCCTCACTTCATCTACTGTCTAAATTCAAATTCTGCCAACAATATTCAGTGGTAGAGGAAATATTCAGATTTTTTAAACACAAAGAAGTAAAACACCATTTTAAAATACTCCATTACTGCATTCAAATTCAAACTTTTAAAACTTTTACTCAAGTTAAAGTATGTTAATATTAACAGCAAAATGTATTTAAAATATAAAATACAAAAGTACTCACTATGGAAGCAAAATAATCTCAGTGTTTAAGTATTAAACCACTAGGGTATTATTACCGATGCAACATGTGAGCAATATTTATAAGATGTAGCTAGCTGTGGTAGAGTTAACTTTACCCAATTTATATAGTGTTTTTTTTTTTTACTTTTTGTGTGATTTATTGTATTGTATTGATGCATTGTATTTTATGTGCTTATTATAGGTTTGAAATGTTCATCTGCTGAGAAGGAAACAATAAATAGCTGCCAAATTCAGTGTAGTGGAGTAAAAGTAGGTCTACAGTATTTCCCTCTGAAATGTAGCGAAGTATTAAGTGTCATAGAATTAAAATACTGAGGTAAGTACAACAGAATTGTCCATAAATAGTCGTGTTGGCTACTTATCTACTTTAAACCATTGCTAATATGTTCTGTTTCTGAATAAAATCTACAGCCATTCATGAACTAGCTTAGAGCCAACTATATAAAGTCTGGGAAACATTAGTAGTTTTTTCGTGCGAACATTTTAGACCTCGGGCCATAAAATATTAAATATATGTAACTTAAAATACTAATACTAATACTACTATATTCGTACAAACCTCACAACAGCTCAAAGTTTCGCCTGCTTTTTGAAAAACGGTTGTGTGGCACCGTCGCGTCGAACGAGCTGCGACGAACCTGCCAGGCACCCGTAGTTTGATGACGTAGCGGCAAAACATGGCGGCTCGCTCCGAATGAAGAGCTACATGCAAAAAACCACAACACCAGTGTTTGTCCGAAACACGAGCAAACTTTGAGCAGAAACTATCGGCCGCGCTGTTTGAAGCCACGGAGCTTCGTGGCAGCACTTCATACCACCATGTCGAGCAGCGGCTGCGCTGTTACTGCTGTGTTGGTGAACCATGGTAGACCCTGCTGCGACCACTGCTGACTTCACTGACCTGTGGAGGAGTGTTTCCAAACTTGGCCACAGCAAAATACAAGACGCCAAAACAGGAAAGCAGATGCCTGGCAGTACAACATCACCCGTGTGTAAAGGTGAGGCTGCGGGTCCATTAAAATGTACGACGATCTGCCGCTCAGTGCGTGGAGCCGAATAACGGAATAAAGTGAAAACGTTAAAACCCTCCTATCTGCATACATGAGGGGGTGGCGGCGGCCATTAGGCGATCAGACCCAACACTAGCGAGAGCATGCTACCTGACTTCATAACCTCTTGTTTTAACTAATATCACAATACACACCACTAACCGTGGGTTATTGACACACTTGAGAAACACAGCCTCTGAATGAGACTGTATTTGGATGCTAGAGTGCTTCAATGTGTAGTGCTTACACTAGACACGTATATCAGTGTAATTAATGCATAATGTGAAGTTAAATGCACCAAAATAACAAATCATAGTAAATGGACTGTGAATGTTTTTTATCCAGCTGATATGTGTGATATCTGTGTGAAATCTACACAGATTTGCAGAGCCCTATGCGCAGAGGCTGCAGCAGATATCTGGGCTTGCATAATGGGGATTCTCCAGGTGATGTGGAACCGACGCAAGACATTTTCTGGGATCCCACATCGCCCACTCCGGCTAATACTGGTAAATGACACCGATACTCTACTAATGCACACCTGCTGAACATACTGGCTGTTTTACTTCATGTTCATATGATGTGGGGATGGAAACTGTTACATTGATGCAACTGATTGTTTCATGGCCAAGCATATGAAAGAATCTGTAAAATTGACTCTTATGAACACTTTTCATAAACAAATTTAAAAAAAGGTCCTACTGTGCATTAAAAATGAAATGAATAATGATGTTACAACTTAATTTACATTGTTTTTAGTGCTGTCAGTATAATTATGTGTTTTTATCTGTTTTCCGGACCAGGGCACAGGAACACCAGAGTTGTGGAAATATCAGATATTGTCAACCGAATTGCTCCAAAGGTCAGTTGTTTCCTCACAAACATTCGACTAACCACTGAATCAACACGTCTAAATTGGCCCTTTAACCGTAAAAGTAGTTTTGTCACTCAGTTCTGTGTGCTGTACGAATGTTTTAGGCTTGTTCATTTCCTTTTGAAATACATTTGTCAACTTCTTGCTTGTGTCTTACACAGGAAGTGAAACGGAAAGGGACTGAATCTCCTCTGCTGCAGTGGATAGGGGACAGTGCCGTCCCTTGCACACCGTACGTTCCAAAGCCAAGAGCCAGGAAGAAGTCCTCTCGGTGCGTAATCAGTTTATTCCCAGACACTCGCTGTAAAACTGTGGTTTTATTCCCTACATTAACAAACACTATATGCAAGTAGTACTATATAATCTTTTTTATTGTTGATTATTTTCCTCTCTACAGGCAGAGCAGTGTGGAGGACCTCATGAAACTGGCCAGGCAGTTTGACAAGAACATGCAGCGAGACAGGGAGACTTCAGAACTGCTTAACGCCGTCAACAACAACCTTAATGAACGTGGGAACACTTCCAAAACAAAACTGACAGAGACGTCATTCCCTAGCAATGTGAAAGACCTTAAGTGTCCGTCCGCATCGGATCCGGTGGAGGCAGAGCTGCACGCTCTGTTCGACTGCTCCACTCAGAGAGTCAGCGGCCGGCTAAGCCAGGGCTCCTCAGCATCCGCCTGTTCACAGGAAATAAAAGACCAACCTCTGACTTCAACTTCAGCTGAACCCCGACAATCAGAGCTCAAGTCAGCTGACGAGTCAGGCCCGGCTACACATCCTGCTGAAGAAAAAGGATCCTGTGGTTTTAGCGCGAACAACTGTGATGACTTTGATGACGACTGGGAAAATGATGACCTACTTAATGACTCTTTTGTGCTGGCGATGACACAGAATCTTGACCATCAACATGACACAAACCCTAAAACCACCGTGCAGTCTAACACTAAAGCAAACACTACTCAGTTCACCTCTGGTTGCAAGCCCACTGCAAATTCACACTCTGCACACCAGCCTTCAAACGTGAACTCCAAGCCAAGCTGCAGTGCACTCCAGGAATTGTGTCCCAAGCCAAAGACTACCAACCGAAGCACTTTCAAGTTAGGGCCCCACCCTCACTTCCAGCCCAAGGCAGCTGCCAAGGAGGTTTTCAATTCTAGCTTCACTGTTATACAACCTAAACCACACATGTCTGAGCAAAAATTTGCAACCACAAAGACACAGTCTACTCCTCAACCTGACAATATCTCTAATGCTCAGAAAGAGACTTGTGTAGCTGCAGACTCTGTTAAAGATATTTCAGACAGCTTATGGGATGATGGAGACGACGCGCTGCTCTACCAGGTATGTGACAGCGTGGAGAGGATCTCCAACAGTCAACCACAGCAAGTGAGCGCCAGCAGCTGCCAAAAAAACCGAGATATTGATGTAGACAGAGAGCGAAAAACCACCGCGCCTCTTCCAATCGACACGGCCTGGTCCATGAACGCCGCTGCCAGTGCTAATAGACAGTCACCGTGTGCTTTTGTCCGTTCTAACTCATTACCGGGGACTAGCTGTGAAGCTGTGAACTTCCAAGGATGGAACATTCCCATGAAAGGTGCCAGCAACAAATCCCGGATGTCTCAGAGCCTCCCAGGAAGCCGCATGAGTCTGGGCACATTTAGCCAGTGTAAGGATTTCTCTGGAACTTTCCAGGCTGGGAAAGCTCCAATGGATGTGAAGCCACATACAGTGACAGCCAGGACACCACAGAACTCCAAGTCCCATCACACAGCCTTCAAGAGAAATGTATCTGACTCGGCAGTAATAAGCAACAAAGGTAAGCAGTCTGAATGTTGATATTGGTATTAAAGCATGATACATATATTAAAAGATAATGTAAATGAAAATGTTTTATAGTTAGAATGTTTTATATCACACATAACTTAATATTTGTTAAAGAAATGGCCAAAAGTAAAATTAATGAAGACTAAACAGATAATTATCTGAAATTGGAGGAAACACGTGATAAACTATATTTAGTAAAATATGTAATAACTAAAAGTATTTTCATTGAGACCAAGTTCAGTGCTTTTACTATTCTTGTTAAATGATTCATTTGGTTAACTCAGTGCATCTTTGTAGTTATCTTCAATTCCCTGTCCTCACTACTTTGGTATAAGACTGGATATTGAAGTGAAAACTCACAAGTAAAACAGATGTCACATGTTGTTCTTATAATCATCGACAGTTCAGTGCATGTGCACATGAACAATTCTCCCCCAAAGCAAGTAAACATAGCGCCATGGCTTTAATTTGTGATGCTGTCAAGAGTCCAAACCTCAGGAAGCTTCATTGCCAGTGAATTGTAGACTGTTTTTCTTCTGGACATGGAGGGATGGAGTTTTTTTTTTTACTGCCAAATGAGCTTCACCATGGGTACCCACTGGTGTCAGTTATAGTAGCAATATTTTTATATTAACAAATTAAAACTCAGTTGTTCAAAGTCATAGCAACGACGCACAAGTTCTAATTTAGGGCGGATTCACCTTTTTTCCTTTAGGTCGTTGCTAATTTGTTTTAATTCTCAGACTTTCCGAGCCTATTATTCAGTGTTTCCATTCATTTTTCTCACTTTCCTTCCTCTTTTCCAGTTTTCGTCACAAGCCAGATGACAGGGAAGTGCTCTGCAGCCGAGATTGAGAGGAAGAAACAGGAAGCCTTGGCAAGGAGGCGACTACGAATGCAGAACGCCTCGAAACCATAGAGGAGCTCCGACCTGACCGAAGGGATATTATTAAACTGTAATAAGCCTTTATAAAACGTATCATTCCATACCAGTGTTTCAGTCACTTCCTCATCAAGTTGTTTAACATGATATCATCTTAGACATCATCCTCGATCGTGTTAGAGAAAGTATTACAGCGCCAGATTTTGGATGATTTACTGACTGTTAGAAAGGACCTGGTGTCTGTCAGAAACAACTGAACGTCTGTTGCAACAGTTGCTGGACATTATTGCTGCTAATGTAAAAACATGTTTATGAGAAGCGAGTGCACTGTTTGATGCACGTCTCAGATCTGGTGCTGAGATGGCATTAAAAGAGATTTCCTGAGCTTTTCACATTTTGACTTGGAAAAGAAGTTTACATCCACTGAGTTTGAAATAACTCCAAATGCTGACTAACACATTTTTCTGTTGTTTCCCAGCATCGTCATTCCAGCTCTCCAATTTTTGCTTTTGTTTAACAGTACATAGTTTCATCTCAGTGTTACTTCTCAAACTGCAATGTGACAGACATTAAAACAGTGTTGTTGATGTTTTCCATCAGAAACTGATGTCTACATTTTACAGGGAACACATGCAGTAACTGCTGTATTTTCTCTACAGCGTGTGTTTGATCCAACAGATTATGTGCCTGCAGCTTCTCTTGATGCTTATTATAAGCAAGTTGTAATTCATTTGCTTTAGTTGAAGTAAATTGAGCCATACTTACAATCTAAAACTTTTCTTTGGGGCCAAACTACAAATTGAATACATGAGAAAATGTCTGTTGTATACATGAAAATAAGCATGTTGTGATTCAGCAGATTTTGTTTTCCTCTATATTTTGTTTTTGCATATTTAATTTTTCATCTTTCCAGTTTTGCACAGCTTAGAATCAGTAAAGGCAGTGTTATGGCCCTCCTCTGTAGGCACAGTTTATTGTAATAGCCATGCTATGCACCTTTTTAGAAATTCTTAATCCAACAGTAAAACACAACCATGGAAGAGCATGTTTTGATTCCCACGGGATGAGACTGAAATGAAGACTGAAATGAAGAAGACGGTCTCACTATAATGTTAATGTTTTGATCTGCTGTGTTATGAGGGGTCAACCTGTGAGACAACCATCAGATAGAAATGTTAGTGACCACTTTGGGTCTACCTTAGTGCCTTAGTATGTCATAACAAATGTAACTCCCCCGTTACTTCACAATAAGACATAGACTCTTAATTTATATCCATGATGTTTGTGCCTTGTATGAACACAAGAACACAGTTGGCTGCTATAACACACTTAATTGTAGCGGTTTCATTTAATTAAAGTTTCAGTTGTCTGACATTTTCAGGCGTCTTGTGGTTACTGTTTTTTATGCTTGGTCTCACCTGCCAAACCCAACACAAAGGACACTTTAAATAAACTGCTCCAGTCTTATTTTCTGTGGACACACCTTAAAGTTCTTAAAATGCACCTTGAACACCCTAACAGCCACTGTGTTTTTACTGAGTTTTCTTTTAAGCTGTGTTAACTCACACTACAGGTTTTAACTGGTCTTTCTGCACAGCAAGAAACCTTTATGCTCACACTTGTGGATCAGTTGACCAGCCGCAAAATGGTGCACACACTGAGCTTATAACAAGACAACCTCATTCTTAACAATGTAGACAGAAAGAGAGAACTGCAGCAGTATTTTGTGCAATTGGTAAGAAATGAAAAATACTGAGGTGCAGATATTGATCTATCTGTTCTGCCGCAAAGTTCAGTTTTATATCACAGCTATCTCAGTCAAAACTACAGTATTAGCCAGCACAATTCTAAAACACTACTCCAGTAACACTTAAATAAGCGTACTAAAGTTTACAATGGATCTTTTGACAGTAGCCATGTGGGAAATCGGACCATGGAACTGCTCAAACTGCAAGACAGCTAGCCGACAAAAAATTCTGACCTGCCAGAAATCCAACTTGATGGTCCATGAGCCAGATTGTTGATCCTTCAGACAACTAATCAGGTGTCCTGAAACCCTTCAAACTGAACATCAAACAACCACTGATCTGGCAGAAATTTGGCCTGATTCTCAAATGAGTTTGGGGTTACCATTTCTGGACTAAAATCGGCCTTAATCAGTATCCTTTAAAGGACTACTCCAGTATGTAATATTGCACTTTCAGTAGTAGTAGAGCCAGAACTTTTAGTCCCAAGTATAAAAAAAACAACCCACTGGTTCCTATATTTGATCCAAATGGAAAGATTATGTCCAGATAACCCCTCCTGCCTCCCAAATGCCCTCTTCTTCCCACACTCTGTTTTGTAATGCAGGCTTTCTTTTAAAATTGTAAGTCTCGAGCACTGATGACATCATCTGGGTCTAACTCCCTTTAGAGGCACAGAAGACACTGTAGCCTTCAGCTGTTTTCACAGGCTGAGTAGTACTCCTAATTGGAGCTTGAGTGAAATTGGTGGAGCTCTTTGTAGATGTCTTTTTGCTGCATCATTGGCTCTCACTTTTGTATCAAACAGCTGGTCAGGATTTTGAGTGTACACAGACTGCCTCCTTACTGCAGTTATTGGCATCCATTACTCTAACCTTTGTGTATTTCAGGACTGATGACAGGCCGAGCAGATATGACAGGCCCATCTCGCAAACACTCAAATCTGTTTTCAACAAGTTGCTGCCCGAAAAGGAAGACCATTGTGAACGTGCTATAGCCTCAGTGTGGAGCATATTATTGTTATTAGACATGAGGGATTATTTTAATATGAGGGCTAATTTGTCCTCTGGCCCTTATCACTATATTCACCTGCTGTACTATGTGTGAGGGTAGTACAATGTTCCTCTTTGTAATCCCAAGAGAATTCCTCAGTGTTCCTCCCTCAAGCCCATCCCCAGCCATTACATGCCTGCGAGTTCCCAGGTGTGTGTTTGTGTGTGTGAGACGGGTGGTCTGCAGGTGTGTATATTTGAGTATTTATGCCATTCCCAGCACGTAATAGGCCCCATCCTCCTCCCTGCCCTATCTGTTTCCCCTCCCCACCCAGTCCGACTGTAAATCAGATGGCAGGGCAATTTGGCAACAACATAAAGGCCCCTGGTTTTTATGACTATGATTATGGTTATGATGATGACTAGTATTTATTTCAACTATCTGATGAAACCCTTGGCTAAAGCTAACAGGTGTCGAGCAGGTACAATATCGAGCTCGCTGAAGGATCCCTGTAATGTCGCCATAGAGAGCTAAATATCGTCCGCCAAACAGAAGAATGGGCTGTTTCAGCACCCACTCGTCACGCCGTACATGGAGCAATTTCTGATTATTGGATGGGAGTGGAGCGCCACAACGTCCTCTTTGTAGAGAAAGAATGATTTATGGCTGTTAGTCAGGCATAAGGCAGTAATTGCCGCAGTGACGATTATGTTACCATGGCACCTGTTTAAACTGTCTATTCTTATGTGAATGTTTTCATTTTTGGAAGAGGGGAATTTGCAGCTTGAAACTGATGTGTGGAGACGTTAATTGAAGTTGGGAAAGCATCTGGAATGGTGTGGTAACAATTTATGGGTAAAGGAAAGTATGTGATGGACAGATTAGTGTTGTGTTATCTGATATATTAGGGTAAGTTGGTCAAAAAACAAAACAACCTGGAATATTTTCTAAAACCTGTGAGAAAGAAGCAGTCTATTCAGCAAGTACTTTAAATACACTAACATGTGGACTGATAATTATAAATAAAATGTATATCCACGTTACTGTATTTTGTAAAAAGAAACATACTGTACCGATACACAAGATATAAAGATGATGTAAGCTAAAAAAAACAATGCAATATAGTAGTTCAGGTTTTGTGATATATATTTTTCTCCATAGGTGTTACTCTTTGTGTACACATTTAGCACTCCGTAATGATGATTAAGGGCAGTGCACTCAAGGCGTGACAGCTTAGAGGCTGTGCTGAGCCTGACCTTTGACATCCTCTGTGTAGGTGTAGTAAGTAAAAAGAGGATTTCTTCTTCACGGATCAAAACAATATGCTTGTTGCCACACTGTGGCACACAGAAACAAGAATAAGCCTCAATGAACATTTCTCTTAAAATGTGTTTTATTTTAGACTATCTTGGTGGTTATTTGCCATTCAATGTTCACCCACTAGAAATCATGACTGTTTTTATTTACCATTAAATCACTGTTCAAGAGAATGTGGTCACAAAATACTTCATAAAGTTTAAAAAAGCTTAGCCCAGGCTGAAAACAGACATTGGAAAAGTATAACCCACATTCCAAATACAAATAAAACCTGAAACAACAAGAAAGAACAGAGCAACTACATCCGCTGAGCAAGGCCATGAGATGTGATTGAAAGGTTCAGAAACAAAAAGTAAATTGGACCTTGTATTGAGAATTATTTTGTCAAGCTGTGGTTTAAAATTTAGCCTTTAAGCTCAATTTAACAAATATGTGTTGAATTGTGTGGTGATTTTCGTCTCTTTTATGATTTTACAATAATAATAAAGTGATTAATTCATCCCCAGTGTGAAATCTTTCGTTTTTTTCCACAGCACTGGGATGTCAGGCTCAGCAATAGAGCAGCACAACTGGAATCAGAGGCTCGATCCCGTTCCTATCACCATAACCTCACCCCACGCACTCTTCCTCTGTTTGATCATTTGTGTGGAGGGTTGCAATATTAATGACTATGCCAAACTAAGCAAAGAGCAAAGTGGAAAAAAATGGGGACTATAAAACCTTCTGTCAGCAATAGTGCTCCAGTACTGCCTTATGATAATCCACTACCCCCAAATGCAGAAGAAAAAATCCTACTAGGTTCCATCTTTCTTGCATTCTGTATCTCAAATATCATTTGGTTGAATGACTACAATGATCCAAGCAAGTCAGGTTTAATTTCACAGCGTTCACATGACGTCTTCTTGCAAGTGCAGTTGCCTCACTTCCATCTGCTCCAGAAGGAAAATGTTGTTTCACTCACTAAACTGCAAAACGTATGGATAAGGACTGTGAAAAGACTGCTGTTTAAGCCAGTTATATCCCACTCCTTAAAATCTTGTAATTTTGCCAATCTACTGTAGAAATCTAAGGCACTGATTACAGTACAGATACTGTTTTAGGAACCGGAGCTGGAAGAGTAGCATTTATTCCCTTTTTGTTACCTCTCCACGCCATCTTTCTGCACTCATCCCAGTATGGGGTTGAAGTGGCGGAAGTGAGTAATGAGACCTGGAGGCATACTAGTGTGCTGGATTACCGATGCATTTGCAGTCGATTAATATGAGCCAGAATTTTCCAAGGGCATCCACTGTTCCACTAAACAGACTCCAAGAACAGCAAACATAAATTAAACGTCTTTAGAAATACGACCTTAGGTAGCTATTGCCTCCTTAACCCAAGTGCAGAGAAGCCATTGGAGATAGCATCTCTAATCGCTTTCCCATGCTGTGAGGCCATGCTGCAGAAAGGCTAAACACCGTTTTCATAGCTCACAGATTACCTCCCAATGTATGACTAATACATATCACACATACATCAGCTTCTTTTTTCCACTCTTTCTTACTCTGGCTATCTCTCTCTCATCTGTTTGTATATCTGTGTCCCTCTCCATGTCTGTCTCATGCACACACACACACCAGCAACACAAGAGGATGGAGGTGTGCAGCACTGTGGCAGCAGCCTGTCAGCAGCGTAAATGACCTGTGAAGAGTTTCACGGTGCGTGTCATTAGGCAGCTTTAGATTTGTTTCAACAGCGCTTTACCTGAGGGCTCCATTCATGGGCCCCCAGGTATGACTGGGGGGGGGGGGGG
>NW_023339751.1:18072825-18077962 GCF_004916995.1 Morone saxatilis | reverse complement strand
GGGGGGGGGGGGGGAGTTGCCAAATTCCCCCACTCCCTCCATGGAGGACAGTGATAGAAAGCCCATGAGCATGATGGGGCAATGCTTAAGTGTAGAGTTTAGGGTGTTTGGTGAGAGTAGCGCTGAAAGAAAAACAGTGTCATCTTTTAGATCGCTGTTTAGACACATTTTTGCCTCTGCTGTTTCTCTGGAACCATTTTACTGTTATTGGTTAAAGATGTTTTGCTTTTAAGAAAAATAATTTCTTAGGAAATTCAAAGAAAGAGGAGTGTTAAGACATTAAAGCTGAATAAACATTTAGATTTTTGGTTTTATTTCCTGATAGACATATTCTCTGCATTGTAATTCTCTGTTTTTAGTCTCTCCATATGATGTACAGATTGTTATGTTGATTTATAGCATTAACATTGGAACCCTTATATATTCCTTTTAGTGTGAAAACAACATACTACCTCCAATTTTGGTGATTATGAGAGTCTGAAAGTGATTTTTTTTCACCCACCTGAGGCAAACCTTACATATGTGTTGTTTAGTTGACACTCTAATCCAAGCAATTTACAACTAGTTAATCAGTAGAATATCTTTTCTAAGAAAATAAGTCATGTGAAGGTCAAAGTCACCCAGACGTAATAGTGATAAGGAGTGAGGAGTTGTCTACCAAAGTTTTGTTATTGCAATCTAAATCATTGCTTTGGAATGGAAGGAGTAACAGAAAAAACACCTCTTGTGAAGGATTTATTAGCCCACTGAAAGCTCTGCAATCAACTCAGCTTTCTGAAATTCCATGTCCTGTTCAACACCGGATTATCACTATGGGTTTTTTTTTTTCAATCTTCTCCATCCAAACTGATCCCGTATTGATATCCCGGCATCACCACGCTTTATTAAGCATGCTGATAAGGGTCTGCAGACTTAACCGTGTTTTTAGAAACAAGACTCTCTTGCACACAGCTAACAAACATCCCTGTTGCCACATTCCTCCGGCCTATATCTGCCAACACCTTTGCGCTACAATGGCTTTGGCCCTTTTTTCCCCAGCCCGTAATAGTCAGCGTGGGCTGTAATGGTCTGTTGACAGGTTTAGGCTGAGGTAATTTTGTTGCTGGGCTTGTGAGGTGCCAAAACTACCCCTGAGGAAAAATGGAGTAACAGATGCAGGGGAGCTAGCTATTAGCTTTCTAATACACACTTTGTTATTGACTGATTGTTTCTATAAAATTTTGAGGAGAAAAAGCCTGCAAATCATTTTTATATGAGGGCTTTTACATAATGTCGCCTCATCTTTAAGGACTCAGAGGTAATTGCAGGGTTGGTTGTGACTTAAACTACTCAACATGTTAGCCAGGTGCTAAAATGTTAAGTGGTGCTAGCTTCTGCAAGGAGTGTGCTTTTGAGTTAAAATGGCTCCCGCTATGCTGAGACAGAGTTCATTATTTGAAGCAGGACTGCATAAAGAGAGGCCAGCTGAGTGGAACTCCAGCTGCCGGACCAACACACACACACACACACAGGCAGACACACATAGATGCAATGTTGAAACACACCATGGAAAATGCAAGCGCAAGACTGTTAAGGCCAAGGGGTTCCCTTAGCAATGTGAAAAGCAGATCCACCGCACACATACAGAGAATAAGCACCTGCCAGCTGACTATCTCCTGTGGGGTGGAGGCCCCTGGGTTCTCCAGTGCTCCAAACCCACAACACACAGACACACACACGCACATTGGTCACTGTGACCTTTTTAGGGTCATGCTGGGTCCTGCCTGTGCCTGCATGCTGATGGTGAGTAGCTAATGGTGGTCGATCTTTGTTCTGTTAGATCATCTGGCTCTCATTTATGACTGATGGCAAGAGGAGAGAATGTCAATCTGCAAATTGTTGCTGTTTTAGTCTTTGGATTTTCTATTTATGGCTGTTTTTTTTCTTTCTTTTTTCTGTTTACTGCTCATGCTAACTAACTACTCAGTTTTCCAAAACAAAACAATTCTGTAGTTGCCACATGCATCCCCTCCTGCATGCTGGGAGATTTTTCTTCCCAGATACCTGGCACAGTGTTTCAAAAAGCAAACGTGAAAGCCTTCATGAGCTGGATATACTAAAGCACTGTTGTAGAGGAACAATACCTTTAGTAATCTCTAAGTGGGTGGTTAAACACAGTGTGCAAAACACATGCAAAAGCTACAACCTTAACCTTTGCTCCAGTCCAGTCCTAATCCTAATTCCAATCTTGACCCTGAAAATGACATCTAACCTTAACCCAGCCCCTTAAACACACAAGGACTGAAAATTCTCCAGATATATTTATTATCTTTCTATCCTTGTAAGGTAATTTACTGTTTTAAGTATAGAAATACAAGAAGACACATAAACACAAACCCGTTTAGAGCCCGGGGTTGGTCCAGGTCCAGCACTCAGTGTTGTCTGTTCATTGTCAGTTATTCCATTTCCTGACTCTGATAAAGTATGACAGATGGAAGAGGTGTAAAGACGCTTGTACGGACAGAAGATCAACACTCTCTCACACTGTTATTATAAGACGATAGTTCTTTGTTACATTCAATAATATGCACCCTTTTTCTATCTCACACTCACAAACACAATGTATGCCAAGTAGAAAGCAACGAAAAGGAATGCCAGCTCAGAGCAAAGTAATGTTTGCAGCACAGTCTTCTCCTCAAAGGCAAATTGGGAGTCCCCAGTCAAATTACTCGAGCTGTTTCCAAATGCAAATATGTGTTATCAAATCAACAAAGCAACTAAAGATGCAAATCAAGAGATCCGTGCTGCTCGTTTAGCATCTGTTGGGAGGAAAAGAAATGAAACATTTCCATCAAGGCTTTGCCCTGTGTTTTCTCCGCTGAGAGTGGAGAGAGCAGATTTGTATGTTTTTGTTTGAAGATTTGGTTTTGAAAGTCTTCACAAGGAACCGGGGCCCTCCTGGTGGAGTGGGAATTCACCATGCGTTTAGTTTCTGTCCCATTTTTTTGTTGGGTTAGCTTGTCGCCAAGTTTGCAGTACGTAAAGAGAAGTATGAAACAGGGGAGACATTTGAGCCAAAATGGAGGGGTTCATCCCTGCAGCTAATATACACTCTTCCCCAGAATGGAGGTTGGTGTCCAGGGTGAGCTAGCCTCAGACTCTGCATTTGGCGGTTGTTGAAGGAATTTATCACTCCCTTGCAAACACACTTTGTTCCTCTGTATGTGTAAACTGTTTCCTTTTAAGTAGAAATATCTGTGTTTGATTTATCAACCATTTCACTTAACTAGGAGGGAAAGTACAATACAAATATGGTGAAATACCATTAACTGTAGTAATGGGTAGTAACTTTAGGACCTCAAGCTACAACATGTCCAAAGTGAGTGCAATGAGTTAGTATTCTGGAGTTCTTTGATGTTATGACAATGAAAAATGGGTTATACTGGTGTCTGGGTTATTTTTTATTCTTCTTTAACAGACTGCACAGTGTAGGGGTTGATGGGGAAGACAGAAGTGTGCACCACAAATCCAGAAAAGTCATGAATCAGTTGTGGCCCTACAGCAATACAGACATGGGGAGACTTTTATGACAAGTCATTATTTATAAAGTGCTTTCAAAGTGATAATCTATAAGATTCGTGTTTACTTTCATTTTGGCCGCATCTTTGCTGCTAATCATCCTAGCTGTGAGGTTTCTCTCCCGGACATCGCGTCCTAAGATTTGATGCTAAAGCGGTATTTTTCTTTTGTCTGTTCAACATTATGCGGATACTAAACCCCCCACTTCTATTGTTTTCTCCAGACAAACTGCTGTTGCTGCTGACGGTAACATCAAAGGCATCCTTTTGTGTGCGCCAGAGAAGTCTCAGGACAGGCCACTGAAAGACTGAGAGTTTAGAGCATTGAATGCAAAGGCCTTTATGAATGGATATTATATATGTTGTGTTCTTTTACTTCAGCAGATCAGATCACAGTTCTTTGAAGAAAAGGAGGGACACAAAAGTAAATCAAAACAAGGACGTATGGATTATAACAGCAACATTATTACAGAAGTGCATCAAAGAAATTGAGCTAGTGTGTGTTTCTGGGGGAGTGTGAGTGGATTGTAGAGAATCAAGGAATCCCAGAACAGCTAGCAGAGAAACACAGCATGTGACCAACTCACCCCGATGTTGGTTTTGTCTATCAATAGTGTCGAAACATGCCTGTCCCGTGTCACACATGCCTCCTTGACATATAAGGCCTGTTTACATGCCCGCACACACACATACACACACACACCACCACCCAACCGCCCACACACAACCCACATAAAGGTTACCATGTCGGGATTTTAATCTACATGTGAAATGTGCTCTCCTACGCTTCTTCTTCTGTCTTGTCAGCAATCTGGCTATTGGCCTGTGATTCAGAGAGCCTCACTTTATTGATTGAATTGGATTTAGTCTGGAACACGCACACACCGGGAAACATCCATCCATCCACGTACACACACATACTGGTGACTTTGTTGCAAATGGAGGGAGGGAGAAGGATGAGTGTCAGGCCTAGCGTAATGGGCGAACATCAATCATTGCTTGTCAGCCTCGCACCCCCCCGCCTCCTCTCACTTTTCTTCTGCTTCACTGATCAGCCTTTGTTTTGAATGGTGGTGTGTGTGTGTGTGTGTGGAGAATGCCGTCCGACCACATGTACAAGATGCTGGCTGTTCGCAGGTGTTATCGTTCTCAGCTGCCAATTAAAGTCTTGTGTCGTTTACTCTTGTACCTCCAGGTCATGACAAATAATAATAAGTTTTACACGTGAGAGCCATTAAGGCCCTGAAAAGGCAACAGTGAGTAGGACACCTGCATACTTTGATACTTGGTCTAAATTGAGTAACAACCTGTATCTCACCTTTACAGGTTATTGTGTTACTGCAGTTACTCCACTCTGCCATAGAAAGATAAAGCAAGAGGGCTATATCAAGTGAAAGTTACCTCGTGAGTTTACCACAGCTAGCTTTAGACAAAGTTAAAGCTACGTTTAGTTATTGATTTTCACAAAATATCAATTTTGATGAACTGACATTTTTTGACATGCAGTTTGTTATACCACATAATTAAATAAAACAGCAGCTATATTAATTGAAGGATAAGGAAAAAAAACAACTGGCTCT
>NW_023339751.1:18069350-18072802 GCF_004916995.1 Morone saxatilis | reverse complement strand
CAGATCTTAGCTGCCCCTATTTTCTTTCTGTGGATTTCATGTGATTTGGTGTGGTTAAGCAGCCTTTAAATCATAGACTTAAATTAATGAACTTGTAAATGAATGCAATATAGATTCCAATTAATAGTACTCAGATGGATAGAAACACAGAAACATTTGATCCAAATAAGCTGTGGACTTTAAATAATAATCAAAATAGTGTTTTCCAAAGATTTGAAACAGAAACTTGTTAAAATGAATACGAAAATTTAGGACTTAGGCATTGTGGGTAATGTAGGTACAATGTTTATATGTATATATCTGAAAAAGAAAAATATGTCTGTCTCTGTCCGTGAGATTATGATCTTGATTCCAGTGCAGCAATCTGAAAAAAAAATCCTGAAACTTCTTAAATTCGAAACAGGTTGGACAGCTTCTGCACTAGCAGATTCCTTCTTTTTGAAAAAAGACATTTACGTCTCAATAATAGAAAAAACTACACGATGAAAAAGAGCTTTTTTGCAGGGTGTCAATATATACTAGAGATGTGCAATATGTGTATCCATGTTTTTTTCTTTCCATTTGCCTGTCTGTGTCCATCTGAACTTCTGTGTGCTTCATGCTTAAAATTTGAGAGAAACCGGAGGATAAGAAGACATCCGGAACTAATAGACTTTCCAAAGACTTGAGCTCAGAATATGACGATTTATGAATCGGCCCGGGACAAGTGCTGCGTCTGTTTGTCAGAGAAACATATATTTCTTCTTTTCCCTTTTTGGAAATATGGATTTGGCCCTCCACCAATCACTGAGAGCGTGTTCTCTTCATGTTGTGCCAAAAACTACAGCATGCCTCTCTTTCTATGTTGGTCGTTCTGACTCTATTTGTTATTATGCTTTGTTTTGTGTGGAGAAAGCCCCAGTGTGTCTTATTTGTAATGGGTGCCAGGGGCTGGGGGAGATGTGTTTTCAATTACCACTTGGTAGAATGACTGATGGTAAGACAATCAAGCACAGAACTGCAGCGTGTGTGTGTGTGTGTGTGTGTGTGTTGACCCATGTGTGACTATGTTTGTATGTGTGCAAGCTTGCATGTGCAAACTGCTTTGTGTATGTTTGCGTGTGCATGTCTGCATCTGTGTTTTTATGTGATTTGTGCTCTGACTTTTCCCAAATTCTCCTCTTTCATCGGGTGAGCAAGGCAGTTGCCACCACTCTTCCAGTGATTCTTCCGGCCACAACACAAAGCCAGACGAAAGACCGATTCTTAGAATTATCGCTTTTATCTAACAAATTCCCAAATGGTAGTTACGATCGTTGAGATCAAAAATCATTTCTAGTTTAAAATCAGACCAAAGCTCAATGAAGCATATGGAACCAAAACCCAAACCAAATCCGCTGTAATGACAAATTACAGAGAATCACTGGTGGGCTAATACTGAAGGATTGTCCTCACAAAACCTGAACTGGATAGACACACATATCCACAGCTTGCCTTAATAATCTGACTTGTACAGAACAATATAAAATAACTTTTGTGACTTAAATAAACCATTATATGCAAACAAGTTTAAAGACTTTACTTCAGACTTCTGAGAAATCATGCTGTCTGTATCCATGGACTTTAGTGAGTGTAATGTAATAAATAATGATCTCATGAGGTTTCTGCACAATATGTGAGGCATAAATTCTTTTGTCCATCCTATATGTCCCTTATTTATGTAGATGAAAAGTGTGTCCCTCAGTCACTGTTTCCCGCTGTATTATAGAGCCCTGGAGTCTGCTGTTGACTGAAATGTCCAGGACACAGATGGAGCCTATGAATGATTAATTACAGGTGATGTAGTTCACAGCCAACCAGTCACAACTCCAAGGTGTGTAAAATGTGAATAATAAATTATGTCTACTATATTTTAAGCACTTGTGTTTTTGAAGCAGGATTAAGGCATTGCTGGAATTTCTCCTCGTTGTGCTGTACGTGTCTTTGTTCAATGATGATTACCAGCATTGGTTAAACGCACTATATGAAACATACCACAACATTTCATATAGATTTAAAAGGAAACACACCCAGGCACAAACACATGCAGCAACACACGCTGCAATAGAGAAAGGACGTATTAGAGCTGTGTATTGTAAATTTATGAGGCCACATAATGCATCACATTTGCTCCATTTCCATTTAAAATATTAAAGACCTTCCTCTCCCCTCTCTGCAAAGAAATGACACAATGCAAGAGCACACGTTTTTGGGAGTGAAAATTGAAAAACTAAGAACGTAAGGCATGTTGTAGAAAATCATTACATAAGAATAGATAACTTGTTAGATAAAGTTCTGTAAAAATGAAGACATAAAAAAGTAAAACCCAGTAATGGGTTTACTCAGCAGTAAGATTCAGTTTGTGTCCAAACCAGGTGTCTCTGTGGGTACTCATCATAATTAAAAATCACAAAGGACAGTCACATCACATGCATAGAACGTGTTTGATTTATATGTGACAAATACGTGGCATCAACAATTTATAAAATGAAATCATTTAGCAGGAAAAGGAATTTATGGTTCATATCTTCCATTCACCACCCCGTCTTTCCTCTGGAACTACAACAGTGACCTCTAGTGTGGCTGCTTCCCTGAACACCTGAAAGCAAGGCTCATTCTGCAGCAACAGAAGCCTACAGTACAGTGAAGATTATAGCTAAGTGAGTCACGTGTACATCAGTGACAGAAAATTAATTTCACTTGTCTGAGCGATGGCAGGCCCGCCTGTTTAAACCCGCTGCCTTCTACAGTAGCTGTAGGTGATTCTGTTGCAGCGCCATATGAGTCAGAATGAGATTTCCAAATAATTTCCTATGTTTGTTTTACTATGCTTGCAAAACCAGATGGGTGGAGTTCAACACAGGCAACGAATACCAGGAAGTTTAGACAATCTTTGGAAGGTATTTCAAAACAATACAGCACACTATTTAGTGATTGAAAACTTACCAGACATCATCTGAGCTCCCTTTGTGCAGTAAATCTCGTCTGGTGCTTTGGGAATTTTTTGCAAAAACTAAAACATCACAATTATAAAATACTACATAGATTACATTGTAGTGAGGGGTTTCATCAATTGTGAATTTTACCTTCAAAGATTTTAATTTGGCGTTGCACACACAAAACAGACACAAACACACATTGCCTAATCCTGCAGTGTGTAATATAAGAACTGGTATATCATCTCCTAAAGTTGATGGGCAGTATTCAGTGCTTGTCTTGAAAACTATAATAAGCAATACATGGCATTGCAGTAAATCATCTTGTGTCTCAGTCTTGTGGCCTGGTTTGTTACACATACCATACACATACATACACTGCAGGAACCTGCACACACATGCAGACACACCAACAACCCCCTTGTGACAACAAACTCCCTACTACAAATGTTAACCAACCCCAAATCACTGCACCTCAGAAACTCTCTCTCTCTCTCT
>NW_023339751.1:18067380-18069325 GCF_004916995.1 Morone saxatilis | reverse complement strand
TGAGATACAACATTAGCGAGCTTTAGAAGTCTGGAATGGCAGATTTTTCACTTTGGAAGAGCCAAGCTAACGGTTTTCTCCCTGCTCCCAGTCTTTAAGCTAAAGCTAAGCTAAAAACCTCCCAGGCTCCCAACTCCACACAATGCACAGACATGTGAGATAATTGATCATTCTCATTTGACTCTTATAACCCACCTTATATATATAGGGGCTATTACATATTTGCACTCCGTCTTCTGTAGAGTCTTTCTTATCTTTTTCTTATCTTTATTTATTTATATTTTTAAACGTACTTTAATTGTTGGTGATTTTGTGTATTTGTATATTTTTGCGTGATTGTATATTTTAGACGCACCCATGGCACCAAAGACCAAATCCTCCGTATGTGTAAAAACCCTCTACCTGGCAATAAATCTTGATTCTGATTTGCTGATCTTCCATCTAAATCTTGGCAGAAATCTACATACCAGTAAGCACAAGGAATCTGGACAGTGTCAACAAACCTGTATGTGTTTTTTTTGTCTCTTGCTGCCTCTGTCACCTCCAGTGCTACGGTTATTGCCACCAGAAGCAGTTATGCCTGTTATACAAATACATCACAAACACACATACACACATACCACCATAGCCAAGAGAAGGCATTGCATCCAAACTGGCAACCAAAAAAATGATATCAGTGAGTGTTCTTTTGTCTTACAATAACAGTGACCTTTCCTCTCGCCAGTGGGTTGTTTCTAAAGTTGCAACGGTCATTTAAAGGCCTGTGAGCTCCCATTTCCTCTATTTCCTTCCATAATACTACGACAAAGAATGGGGGTCACACCCGTTTTTTGCTCCCTGTACCTGTTTAGCATGAACTTTGGACACAAACACTGTGCAAGTATACCGGGTTTGAGCCAAAGCAAACAACACAAAGACACACATACTCATACAAAGAAAGCATTTTTTATGCTAAGAACTTCCTATTGTCAACAGTTAGCTTGATGAAGTTTCTTATGGAAATCCTCCCTCTCCTCTCCTTCCTCTCCCTCTCCGTCTCCTCTCTCCCTCTCCTCTCCTTCTCCTTCTGATTTAACAGAAGTGAACCCATATGTTCAGGCTCAGCTTCCTTCGTTTTCCTCCAGCCGGACGTGTAGCCCTGACCCAGTAAAATCCTCTATCAACCAATTACTCCTCCCATGATGTGCCCATGAAAATTCCATTGTGGAGAGGAGCCTGAGGCTAAAAGGGCCTAGCTGGTAGAGAACGTGTGGTGATGTTGCCGTGATGAGAGAGGAGAGAGGGAGAGCAAGAGAGAGGAAGAGGAGAGAGAGAGAGAGAGAGGAGCTCTCTCACACGCACACACACACGTTCTCTACCAGCTAGGCCCTTTAGCCTCAGGCTCTCCACAATGAAATTTTCATGCAGCCATATGGAGGAGTATTGGTGATAGAGATTTACTGTCAGGGCTACACGTCCCGCTGGAGAAAACAAGGAAGCCTGAACATATTGGCTTCTGTAAATCAGAAGGAGAGGAGAGGAGAGGAGGAGAGGAAGAGAGAGGAAGGAGGGAGAGGAGATTCCATAAGAAGTTTCATCAAGTAACTTGTTGACAATAGGGAAGTTTCTTAGCATAAAAAATGTTTTCTTTGTTATGGAGTATGTGTGTCTTTGTGTTGTTTGTTTTGCCGCTCAAACCCGTATACTTGCACAGTGTTTGTGTCAAAGTTCAGCTAAACAGGTACAGGAGCAAAACGGTGGTGACCCCCATTCTTTGTCGTAGTATTATGAAGGAAATAGAGGAAATGGAGCTCACAGCCTTTAAATTGACCGTGAACTTTAGAAAAACAACCCACTGTGAGAGGAAAGGTCACTGTTATTGGAAGACAAAGAACACTGACTGATATCATGTTTGCAGTGATGCAATGCCTTCTCTATGGCTATGTGTATGTGTGTATGTGTGTTT
>NW_023339751.1:18065785-18067280 GCF_004916995.1 Morone saxatilis | reverse complement strand
TTGCCAGGTAGGTTTTTACACATACGAGGAATTTGTCTTGGTGCAGTGGTGCTTAAAATATACAATCACGCAAAAATATACAAATCACACAAAAATCACACAACAATAAAGTACTTTAAAAATATAAATAAATAAAGATAAGAAAAGATAAGAAGACTCTACAGAAGACGGGAGTGCAATAATGTAATGCATATATATAGGGTGGGTATAAGAGTCAAAGAGATGATCAATATCTCATGTCTGTGCATTGTGTGGAGTTGGAGCCTGGAGGTTTTTAGCTTAGCTTAGCTTAAAGACTGGGAGCAGGGAGAAACCGTTAGCTTGGCTCTGTCCAAAGTTGAAAAATCTGCATTCCAGAACCTCTAAAGCTCGCTAATGTTGTATCTCATTTGTTTAATTCTATACACAAACAGAAATTAATAATTGAAATTTGTGGTTTTATTGGACGCTCTAACTATTTCTTGGTGAACTTGAATTTAGATTTAAAAGTTACAATAACACAAAATAGGCTACTGTATAACCAGTACAAAGACAAGATACACAGGGTAAGGTGAGTGGAAGAAAAACAGTGTAGGAAGCAAGTAGCAAGTTAGAAGTGAAAGGAATTTAAAACCTGAATTTATTGGCTTGCATGGTAGGTAGGTAAGTCCTTGGTTGGTTGTTAAAATGACACCCTTACACAGCACATTATATTTAAAAAATATGGATTATACACGTCAGATAATTATTTATTTCTAGACCTGCAACTAGGGCACACTGTCGTTCTTTAAAAAACATATTCATCAAAAAATACCAACTTTACTTTAGGAAAATGTTCCTTTGATCTCAGACCCCTCTCATTCCTCCCATGTTTGAATCCAAACACTCCAAGACGGATCAGCGAGCAACACAAATGTGAACCAGATTCCCAGTGTTACTGAGTGGGAATGCTGAGGGGGATTATGGCACATGGCCGCCCTTCTTGATAGCCTTGTTAGCATGCATACATGCTAATGACTTGGTTTAGGACGCATGAATGATTTGGCAAAGACAAGTCGGCGGACTGCTGACACTCTAATGAATCTGTCGGCTGAGAAAGTGGATTTAGAGATTGGAAGTTGTCAGATAGGCATTCATTTTGACCTGGAATTTCCTGACTGGCTGTGTTGCAAGCAGTCAGTTGGCGTAGCTTAGCTCAAAGACTGGAAACTGGGGGAAACAACTAGCAAGGTATTGTGCTAGCTGCTGGCTGAAGCTTTATACTTACTGTACTGAGAAGACAGTGATATCCAGGGTTCCAATTATAATCTGAGCTGTCATATTTATTTTTTAATGCTGACATTTTCTGGCATGCAGACGTTTTTCTTTCTATGGGTGTTAGATCAACTGTAAATCCTAATGAAATATAAGTGAAATAATACTCAATTGAGGGCTATTACTGCCAAACTGAATTCCAATGTTTCTATGGATGCACATGTGTATGTACACAGTAAACATATTGTTACTTAGACAGTTT
>NW_023339751.1:18046632-18065645 GCF_004916995.1 Morone saxatilis | reverse complement strand
TCTCTCTCTCTCTTTCTCTCTGAACTGAACCTGAATCAGTGCCAGTGTCAGGAGAGCAGTGTAAACATCCAGGTCTCAGCTCAGGGTCTGCCGGTCCAGATCGCACAAGGCCCCCAGCCTCAACCTCAGCCAGCACATTCCCACCGCGTCACTCAAAGACCACAACAATCACGTCTTTGTCGGCCAGTGATTGATGACACACAGGAATTTCATTCACGGCCGCCCCTTGTTTTTGGGTTTCCGTGACGACCAGGTGAAAACAGAGCACATTGGGGGTATTGAGTTTCCCAACCTTGATCACAGGGGAAAAGGTAAGGGGAAAAAAAGGAGAAGCAGCAACGGAGAGGTCACTGTGGAAGTTAAACAAACAGCCATAGTTGTTATCTTAGAAGATAAGCGCTGGGAATTATCTTGTTGATTGTTCACAGGTCCAGTCGATGCTGAGCTCACTGTGTGACGTTCTACACAGGTGACATGAAATGGAACATTTCCTCCTTAGGTTTCTATTTTTTCTCCAGTTATAATACCACTGACGTTGATGGGGGCCATAAAGTTTTTAAAGATCATTTGTTTAAAGTTTAACAATTTGCTATTGGGTCATATTTGGACAGTTAGCAGCACGGTTTTACACAAGCAAAGCACACAAATGTGCTCATAGCACAGGGAAAGCACATCATTTATCCACATAAATAAGGGCTTTGTCTCCGTCCCCACACATGCACACATACACACAAACCATCTCTCATGCACAGACATGCACATACATTCACATTAAGCCCACTCATTTAATGGCAATAGCTAGTTGGTAAAGTGCACCATTAAGAGAGACGAGAGCCTGAGCATAACAAAGCTCTGATGCAATATTCATGCCTTCTCATTCTGGGCTAATGCTGTTTTCCTCCATTCCAAAGCAATGGATTTGCACATAAGATGTCTGTATAAAGAGTCTTAAAGTGTACGTGGAGGAGATTTTCTTAGAGCACTCGATCACCTTATTCCACTGAGGGTAATTAGGAATTTGTTTGTTCACATACATCTGATAGACATGGGCACATTAAACCAGAGCTACAGGGAGCAAGTTATATGTTCAGCTGTCTTTCCCAAGGGCATTTTGCCAGAAATGGACATGATGGGAATCAAACTTAAACATACTTACTTAACTTACTTACTGCATGATGTTACCTGTATGGATTTACTTCAGTTAAGTACTCAAAGCTACTCTCTCACCATAATGATCAAATCAGAAAGCCATGGAGTTGACTGACTATGGACAGAAAGCCTAATAACCGTTTTGTGTCTTTCATCCGAATGTAATTTATCTGTCAGTCTCATCAGAACTACAATTTCAGGTGAGCTCATGCAAATCAAAAAACCCCAAACCCAAATCAGTAGCATTTACACAATAACTTGATTTGCATAAAAAACCAAACTGCACCCCTAACTCAAACAACCTAGGCACAAAACTTGACACTACAAAGCAGACTTTCTGAATGTAGCCCTCAGCATCTTGCTCTAGAAGACTTGAACAGAGCATATACTCAAGGCCAAGGTGCAGTCCTCCAAAAGTAAGGAGTTTTAGTAAAAAGTTAAAGTCATACTCAAAAAAACATATGTTTACAATAGATCATACACAATCCTTGGGTACTGGGTATAAGACAAATCAATGCCAGATATACATATATATTATTTTTCTTTTTCTCCAGAGGAAGAACAAAAGGGATGACATGATGATAATAAAGAAGAAGAATCTTGGCATTCACACCAAAATACAGTGATTGTGGCTCTGATCCAGGAGGACAAAGATGAAAAAAGCCAGTAACCTCCCAAACTCTCCTGTAACCTCACGGAAACAAAGGCATTTTAGTGACATAGATTTGCAGCTAATAAAGCACTCTAGCATATTTTAGCCTTCATCTGCCATGCAATAAATTAATATATTAAAAAAGGTTGGATATCCTCATCTGAGCTCCCATCCAGATATGAATTATTCACCTCAGCATGGCTACTCCATTATGTGGCTACATTAGGCTTCTCTCTCTCACTAACACACATACACAATTACATACAGTGCATGTGCACAGACACAGACACAGGCATGCATCACTGACATCTGCATGCACATAATAAACTTTATTTATATTTATATTTATATAGCACATAAATACAAATATACCATATAAATACAGTAAACACATGCACACAAGACATCAGTGCATGCCAAGTGATACAACCGTTCAATAAAAACCTTTTCATGAGTATGGAGACATTTCGCTCTCTCATGCACGCACACGCACACACACACACATACATACACACAGACAGAAACCAAAATGTGTCCTCTTTATCTCCTGACTTGTAATCAGTGCCATGTCGAGATCATCTCTACTCCCAACAGAGTACACACTGTAACCTATCATTCTAAAAACCCCAAGTGTCATTATCGACTTCCTTCTGAGTTTAAAACACTACTCCTTTATCTGGAGTTAGCTGTTATCAGTTGTTTGTTTTGCACACAAACCAAGGCAGTAGAGAGGGAGAAGTGAGGAAGCAACCTCTGGCAGCCCAGACTGATGATGACAGCTTTATGGCCCCTGATTGGAATACAACCATCAATTATGGCGCACTGCACGTAAAAGTAGACAGTATCAAACTCACTTGGTATCTGATCAAACTGCCTGCTAGTCACACTGGCTGAAAGGAATAGCTTGTGTATAATTTCTGCTTTCATTTACACTGGGATTTCTGTGATCTTACATTGTAGCAATTGTAATGTTATATAGAAAAGTATAAATAGCAAGCAGCTGAGTCGATACAAGGTTGTTTTTTTATTGCTGTGGGAGCTTATATCTTTATATATATTTACATAAATTGCATCATCATTTAAGTACTAAAAAAGAAACACTCTCACTTGCCCTTTTTGATACAAATGAACCACTGAGCGCTTAATTGTTAGAATGACAAAAAACAAAGGGCTACAACAAAAAAACAGGGGAACCATCTGGTTTTTAAATATGGAGCTACAGTATAAACATAAGGGTAAGACAGTAAGAAGAAAAGAAATGCCTTTGGCTCTCTCTGCTAAAGGGAAGAGTTTTGCTGTTTCAATTTGAAAACTTGCAGCATCAGAATTCAGGCAAACAGGCTGAATTATCAGGTTGTGTAATGGAGCCATGTGAAGATTGACTGATAATTTAATCCATAAAAACCTTCTCAGGCACAGTGAGGGAAAAAACGCTTCACCACTATGAAGTTTCCTTCCGTTTTCAAAGAGGACAAAAACTTTTGAGAATAGCCCTTAAGTCAGTGATTAACTTTCTTCCCGTCTGCTGCAAGCCCAGCATGCCTCTAGTTCCAATAGCACCGGCAGTGTGATACATTACACTACGTTCTCATTATGGCCACCTAGGGTTTTCCAACAGCTTGTACGGTCCGCGGTGAGTCTGCTCTCCCGTAGGGCTCGGAGGGTTGGGCACTGCTGCTAGCTAGCACCAGGTGTGAGGAGAAACTGGAGCTCCCTTTCCCCCTTCCTGTACTACCACATGGGTCTCAGAGCCAGAATCACTTTATTTTCATCAGGTACAAATGCATGAGGAGCTTAACTGGGCTTATTTACCTGCAACTGTGTAGGCTATGAGAATAAAAAACTTCTCTAGTCCCACTTCCAGTCTCCTATTACTGTGTTTAAAAATTCTTTCCTACATGGCCATTAAAGAAAGAAAGGACATCTAGACACTCCAAAGGGAGCACTGATTGCATCCCGTGGTCACTTGTAATGCAATGATGATAAGAGAGGAAGTGAAATAGATTTTTCCTTCAGATTGTAGTTCATTTACGGCGTATAAAAATGATTGTTTAAAAGTGAAAAATCGGGGAAGAGAATAGGGGAAGATCATGTCACCATTTTCTACTTATTCCTCTAATGTAGAATAATATTACATTTTATTTATAATTTTAATTAAAGCTTTGTCTTGAATAAATTAGGTATATCTATGAATACTTAACGCCGCTATATTCACAGTGCCCTTTAATATGTGTATTATGCTGCAACTGGCAGTGAGAACTCCTGCACATTTATTGTAGTTGGCAATTAAAGCAGTTTTGATTGTATCAGAGAAAGAGAGTGAGCCTGGAGAGGACAGGGGAGAGGGGGAGCTGTAGCCTCAATCCACAGCATCACCCCATGAAACATGCATGCAATCAACAAGGTCATAGCTCCACCGACAGTTTTGAGCCAAACTCATCCATCACGGGGGAAACTGGATCTGCGGGGGCCTCCATTCTGGCTCTGCACTGACCAACCCACCCGCACAGAACGCTCCATCAGCAGCATGCTAACACTAACAGGGCTACAGAGCAGCAATACGATACATGATAAGCTTTCTCCTAACAGCTCTTGGACTGGTTCCAATACTTTTTCATTGTTTTCTTTTTTTTTCTGCAGCCCCTGGTTCCAAACCAAAAAGCATTACCTCAGCTCCGATGAGGTGATGACTGAAATGTCAGTGGCTATAACATTAATGTGACATGGCGTAAAAATTTCTAAATGAAAACCAAGGAATGGCACTCCGCGGGCTGTAATGTTTCAACATGAAACCCGGCTCCCATTAATGTGGTCTCTGTTTTGAAACGAAAAGAGCGGCTCATTTGATGTCCAGCTCTCTCGCTTTTTCACTTTAAATGGGTGGAAATCAATTTTGAGCAGTAACACAGACAAGTTGGTTTAGCCTTTGGATGTTTTTGAGGGCGCCATTTCCCTGCGTTTCCATGTGGTCAAAGTCACAGCAAATAGTGTGGTCACTGATGATGGATTCCAAAAAAGTGATTGTGGTTTATCATCTTTTCCTACGTGGGCAACGAGCATGGTGTTTTGAGTTGTACTTAATAAACATATATATGTATATGTTGCTCAGAACCCAAATCCTACACTCTTCCAGTTTAATTACATTCTCTTCTCTGATGCAGTGTGCATATCAATCTCCTCTTTTCCTCTCCGTCACTCTCCCTTCGACAGCTTTATTCGCCTTGTCGACGACCACACATAATAAATTTGTGCCATCTACGCTTAATGTTTATTCTTTGTAAGAGAGCTCCCTGGGACGAACCAATAAAAAACTAGATTTACTGCTCACTGAAAGCCATGAGGAGGGTTATCGCGAAATTCCAGCACTGCTTCCTTCACTGTCGCTTGCCTATCCATATGCAATGGAAGCTCACGTTGATGGTGCACGCGCTCAGTCGGCTAAGGTAATACATTTCAGTACGCCAGTTAATCCTGTTTTCCGCAGCATGGGAAATGGCCAACCCCTTAAATCAGCTACAACACCGGACTCGGTACAGCAGGAAGAGGAGCTGCTGTATCCAATGCCCCTGGCTGACCCTCTTTAAATAGGATGTCTGGATGTGTTATGGGGGCTATTGTTTCCTATAAACATCTAGCACCGGGGCAATAACAATCGCATCAGGCCAAATGAAGTTATCTGAGAATGGAATTAAACTCGGTGTGACCCCGCTGTCTGCTCGGCTCACAGGCCCTCCATTAATAATGCCTAATCTAATCAAGGAGCTAAGATGGATGGATGGGAGGCCTGTATGTGTGTGTGTGTGTGCATGAGAGTGTGTGTAGGGGATTTGATGTCACATATGCCTGTAACTATACTTACATGCATGTTTGTGTCTTTGAGTGCTTGCGTTTCTTCCATATGTACGTGCTGGCGCGTTTTTCATGAGACGTGTGTGTATGTGTGCATGTCTTGTGCATGTGTGTGCATGCCTGTATGTATATGTGTGTGTGTTACAGAGGATCAGAGCCAATGCCAGGCTCCATGCCAGACCAATGTTCTTCTATTCAAGCCCCAACCAGACCCACGCCTGCTGCACTGGGCTAATGAACACAAACAGAAGACAGAGGAGAGAAATAGGGGAGAATATGAATGTATGTATGTGTGTGTGCATGCCCTTGCAAACTGGGAGAAAAAGGGGGGTAAATGAAGGCAGAGGAAATGGGGGCTGATAAGGAGGGTTGAAGGAGGGAGAACAGACAAAGGAGAGTGGAAGACAGACAGAGTATGAGAGAAAGAGGACCACCACATGGTTTCATCCTCTGTTATCTCACTCTTGGCAAAGACATGCCCTTGTAACTGATAGACAAATAACCCTACTGTGACTGATAAAGCCTGGTTACAGATGGAGAGAGGGAGGGAGGGAGGGTAAAAAAGGGAGAGAAGAGAGGATATGAGGAAGGAAGGGAGGGAGAAAGGGTGTGCAGGCACAGACAGGGGGGGATAAAGGGAGGAGACGAGGAGGGCCAGAGGGAGGAGAGATCGTGGGAGTGTGGAAGGCAGGAAGGAACACCGGTGGAAGGAGATAGAGAGAAGGAAGGAGGGAGAGAATGATGGAAGGAATGACAGTATACACAGAGAGGACTATATAGAGACAGACATTACACATTCACTGTCAGGATTACTGGAGGAACAAGACTTCCTCTGTCTGTGAATAATTGTTTTTGCTTAAAAATATAAATCCAAGAGATGCTCAGCAAATGCACACAAGCACACAAGCACATTACAATATGCTTATGGAAATACAATCACATGGATCTGCAATTGATGAATTTATTAAAGTAGTTAATCTATCTGTATGACCAAAATTATGTGGTCGCCCAGTTCACATCAAATGTTTCTGAAGCTGTTTTTCATGGTTTGGGCTCAGTTATGGCTCATTAATGATCTTGCAGTAATGTAACAGCATACACTGACTCTGTAGAAGACAGGGTGCTTCTAACTTTGTGGTAACAGTGTGGTGAAGGACTGTTTCAGTGTGACTGTCCCAGTACATAAAAGTCAGGTCTGAGTTTGGTGTGGAGGACTGTCCTGCAGAGTACTGACCCCAACCCCATCCAACACCTCTGGGATGAATCGGAATGCAGATTGAGAGCCAAACCTCGTCACCCGACATCAGTGTTGGACTTCACTAATGCACTTGTGGCTGAACGGGAGCAAATCCCTCCAGACTGGTTCCAAAATTGTGAAATGCCTTTCTATAAGAGTCAAGACTGTTATAGCAGCCTGTTCATACGTTCAGCAATCAGTAATGTTTGGGTGTCCACATATTTTTGGCCTTGTAGTGTACATTCTGGCTTCCTGTGTTTCCATGCGTAACTTCTGCAAATATTCTGATATTTATTGTCCTACTAAATGAACAAATATTAAGACATGTTGTGATAGAATTGTTAAACCCTTAACCTTAGTTATAGTACAAATTTATGCTGGCGTAAACATCAGAAGATGCTGAACTGTCTCAAGACATAACATCAGAGGAAGTTGACAATATGTAAAGACATCCAGATAAGGCACTGTAGTTACAATACACACAATATGCCATCTTATTTTTGACTATTTGACACAATATTGTTCTTGAAACATTTAGATAAACGACTAGGCGTGTTTACAACAACAAAAAAACAGAGCAGTAGGGGGACTGGGGGTTTCAAAGATGATGTCAAAGTAATAGAAAAAAGGGGGGAAGTGAAAGGAAAAGAGAGAGTAACAGTGAAGAAAATATAAACAGGGATTCTGGGGAAGAACAGAGAAAGTACATTAGTTTAAAGACAGAGAGCGAGAGAGAGAGAGAGAAGAGGAGGGAAGCAGTGAGGGGTTCAAATAATAATCTGCTTCCTGCTCTACTGACGGAGAAAGAAATTACGTTTCCCGACGTCAGAGAGAACCAGACATGGGAATTTCTAAATGAAAACCAGACCTGATTCAAATAGTATTTACAAACATTATTGATGGTTTGTTTTAACTCACTGTGTGTGCCAGATGGTGAGATTTGCCACACAAGGCAATGAAAATGTATCAGAATGTTCAAAATAACATACCGGATTCTCATACACATATACGTAAATACGTTTTGTCTGAGCAGGTTAAAACAAAAGTCAGCATGCTTACAGTATGATGAGACATGGATTTCTAAATGAATCACTGCAATTGTGTAGTTTATAAACTGCAGTAACATGGGCCTACTGTACATTGTGCATATGGTTCATGAAGTACGGCTTTTGTATTAAAGGTACAATGTGACATTTTCTTGTAAATGTGAGAATCTTGTAGACAGTTATGTTTACATGCAGTGTCTTTTGATCCTATCCTATGCATTTCCTTCCTTACTCACACAACATTTGCAAAGATTGAATATTGAAACCCGCATTCTTTACATCTGTGTTAGCTAGAAATCATCCTATTCCTTGCATTTCGCTGGTGCATTACTCATGTTTCCGATATGTTTTCACAAACGACTGTTAATCCATGGATAGTGTGAAACAGACATTTCATTTGACAGACACAGCAAGTTTTTGACATGAATGCCATTTTTATTTACCTTCACAATGAGCAATTTGACATATTTGGTCCTCTTCCAGCTTGTTTCTATTATTCAATCATTGTTGTTCATGTTTTATGGTTTGTATGCACTACACTTTTGCATTACCGCAGCGTGCAGTTGGCAGGAATGTGTGCCCAGTAGAGCACGAGAAACAAAGTGGGAACCCACTCGTTATAGTGCTGCTCCATAGCAGCCCTAGTGGTCAAACAAGATACTGTAAATGTTGCCAGATTTGTTACGTGTCAAGCTATATCTGGATCAACAACAGGTTTAGACTTCCTTAAGTACAACCTTATGTCTATCAATCTGTCCAACAGTTTTGACATATGTAGTCATTTGGAGACACCATCCAGTGAAATGTGTATTCCTGGTATTATGGGGCCACAATTGATGTGAGTATGATATCATTGAATTGTGGTCATGCACTGAAGCCTCTATATCGCTGAGAGCCAAATGTGAACCATCCAAACTATCTCTGAACGTGGCGGAAGACACGTTCGTCCAAATGAATACAACGGGAGTACAGGCGGATCAACAAGTCCACATGTTTACGTGATTATGAATCATGCATTATGATTATTTATATTTTTTGAGGAAGTGATGGTATAACAACAATATCTGTGTTTTGGAGAGGGAAACAAAATCATGTGTGTGTATACTAAAATGCCAGGTGTAAATATAATCCACCGACAGTACATCAGATCCAGACACAACCTGGATACAAGACTCACGTTTAACTTCAGGAGGAAAGGAGGCTGTACACCCTCACGCCCTCCCTCCGTCCTGTTTCTCTCTCACTCCATCTTTATCAGCCCCTTGGTCTGTTTATATTCATGAGGCCTTATCTTTATATCACTGCTCTTTTTTTATTTTATTAGATGTTGTTTCAACAGACAACTGTGTTGGGAGTCCTGGACGATGGACATCACAATTTTCCATGGGAACCTACAGTAGTTACTGACTGTAAATCACAACCTATAGGCAAGCCTAAATGTATTGTGTGTGTTCATCTTCACTTACACATTCATCTCATCAGTAATCTTTATTAGTCTGTAAGTTAAGTAGTTGTTCACTTGTATGTAGAGTTAGTTATTTAAATGTCCTTATATTTAATATGTTTATTATTAGGATACTACAGGTATAATTCTACGCACTTGCAAATACTGGATAGCATTTAAAATAGCATTACACTTTGTAGTGTTGGCGTGTTGGCAGATTTCAGCAATTTTTTTAGCCAAAAATAATGGCCAAATTAAGAAAAATTTGATAAACATTGTGTTTTAAATTTAAAAGTATAAATTTTATTCTTGTTTTTATTTTGTCATTTTTTGGTACACAATATATAAAGACTATTCATGTAAACACATGAAGATACAGATTATCCCAACACCTTATTCTAAATGAGACCTATAAAGCAGGTTTTGATGTATCGTGTCTGTGTATTGAAACACAGTCACTGATGATGATTAATTAGATACACTCTGCATGGCTGGCTCCCACATGTCCTCATAACATACAGGAAGTTTGAGATGTGCACGTTGAAACTGATTTAATGAAGAGTCCTTGTCCACTGTCTACTCTGTATATAGCTATTTTAGAAAATCACTTTTTTTTGCCCCACTTAAGGAGTCGTTTTCATCTACTTTAGTTTATTTGTTTGGATTGTTCACTCCTGAGTGTATTATGACATCTAAGGTTTCCTCTGACAAAGATGGTTTTAACGTCCAAAATGAAATGAACTGTGATAAGAAAGTGCATGCTGCAATACTAACAATACAAAAGATGGTCTGTGTTGCTGAAAAAAAAATTCCAGAGAGGCTAACTACTGGGGGCATGTATTGGTCATGACATAAAGAATCTGATAAGCTCACCAACTAGCTTACCTTGCTGTTCCTTGTTCTGCACTCAGCCTCTTCCTCCCCTCTCCTCCTTCCCCTTTCTGACATAAACAACTCTGTAATTTACGACCAATAATATCCTGATTCAATCACCTGATTGATTTTGGACTTGTGTCCCACTAATAAATCTCAGCTCTTCTTCTCTTATTGAGTCCTCCGTCGGATCTCCACACTCCCCCACCCAAACACACACAATCATGCACACACACACAGAGGCACACACACACATATAGTCTAATGGTATTAGAAAATCAAAGTCTCTCATTTTGTCTCAGTATATCTGCAGGGCCTGGTAATAGATCTGGCTGTACTTATATCCGGAGAAGGGAGGAGGAGGAGGAGGATAAAAAGGAGGCGAGGAGGACTACAAGCAGGAGAAAGACTGGAATTAAGGGTGAGAATATGAATATAGGATAGGATGTCAAGAACAGTAAAATGGAGAGCTGCAGATATAGAAAGTTAATCAGGATGTGTGGGGTTCAGTGTGTGTGGATGGAGGATACATTTACTGATTTAGCCTGTATCTGCATAGCAGTAGAGAGACAAGAATAGTAAACCACAGCAGGCTGTGGTCATAAGATGTTCTGCTCTAAAATAGTCTTTAATCTGCTGTGACTCTCATTGCAAATCACTGCAATGGATAGAAGCATCATCTAAATACCTCAGGAATCAAAATGTTTGATTGCGCATTATGGCCTTAAACTGGGTTTGATGTTAAGACATCATAAGAGTTCATTTGTACCTTCTATACTGCAGAATATTTTAAAAAAAACTTTCTGATTTACTTTTGCAGCACTTTCTTCTTCATTATTTGCTTCTTATTATCATTTATTCCCCCAACCAAATGTACCAATGAGCCACAAGAGGCCATGTGACTATTTTAAAACACTAACATGGCCCTCAGTGGCTTACTGCTTTCATCAAAATGTGTATCTATGTAGCACAAATCACACAGCCAACTGTGACTCGAAAACATAAAATCCAAACAAGAAAAAATATTTTTATGATGTACTGTATATGCATCATGAAGGAACATTAGAGTAGGAAGAACAACATTAAAACGTGTGAAAGCAAAATGAGAAAATGCAATGGTGTCGTTCTATGTTGTTGATGTCTATTGTTTTTTGTTTTTTTATATAATAAGTCTTACTCAATAATCCTGTAAAGCCAATATGCTGACAGACCATGTACATGTACCACAGCTTGACATTTGTTTAAAGAGTTTTGTGCGTTTCATGCGTGTGCATAAATACATGCATACATGAGCACAACAGAGTTGCATATGTGGCTACACACATGCACACACTGTGACCAGTGTAATCACATCTGAGTCTACGTCCGTGCACACGTTGGCCAATCCTCTTGCTGTGCACCTTGTGGCCTCCCCCATTAATATAATTAAATTCTACTACAAACTTTCCCTTTGAAACAAATTAATTAAGATGCTATTATTTAGCCATTGAGAGGTTAATGACCACCATTAGCAATAAAGGCTACATCCACCATCATCAGCCAAACTTGGTTATTTGGTCCATTTTGGTTATTTACTGAGTCTGAGATTGATGGCTCCTGATACTGCTAGTGACGCTAATTAGCTTTTAAAACATAACACACTCAATCACTGCTCAGGACCCTGTACAGCAACTAGAGAACAATCCCATCATCCATTGCTCTCCTGTGTGAACATAGAGGACAGTGAAGCAAATGGGACGTATGTACGTATATATATATATATACTCTATAGTTATATCAATAATTATGACACAGGAAGGTAGATATTGTGTCCAATCTTTGAAAGTGGTATGATGTTAAATATAAAAGCTACTATACTTTGGAAGTTTGGTTTATATGTTCAAGTAAAAAGATACATTTGTTATTTGTTTTAAAAAGAAATTCTTGAACTCTTTGGTTAAATTAGACCTTCACAAAACCAACTAAGAGTTGTCAGTGCTGCCAGTAGAGTGCAGATCTCTGCAGCTTGGGTCCGCCAAGAAGTTCTAGTTTTGGAGCATGTGATGTCGAGGCAGCTTTTGAAATGAATTTTTTTTTAGCCTAGCCGATTCCTGGGCAAATGCTTTTAGTATGTTGTAATGTGCATAATTAAAATGGCAAATACTGTGGCAGCCTACTTGCAAGTTAAGGCAGGGGTGCAGGAGTCAGCGCTGAATGGCATATGTTTTTATTTATTATATTAAACATAGCAGTCACCGATTCCTGGGAAATGCCTTTTAGTATGTTGTAATGCATATCATAAAATGGCAAATACTGTGCACCTACTGGCAAGTTAAGAGGGGTGAGGAGTCAGCTGTGAATGGCAGTATGTTTTTTATTTATTATATTAAACATAGCAGTCACAGAAATAGGCCCAGATAGGTCCAGTAGTATGCAAGGTCCGCTGTGCTGGTAGAACTTTCATAGCACTGGATGAAAGCAATATATTTAAAATGACCTCATATACTAATTTGTAATCAGCAACTGTATTGAAAAGCAATTTGTTTATTATAAAACAACATTTAAGATCACTAAATACATATATTGTACTGTATCCTTTTAAAACTAAAAGAGAGGCTCTTCTTGAGTGCTGAGCTGCTTTTCACACCACATTCCTACACAGTCCCACACAGTGAATGTTGTCGATGCCGAGGCCTCATGCAAAGATGTTGCGTCACACCGAGCAAAGCAGATAATCTACAGCGGTGACAACAATAATCCCTGTTCTACAAACACACAAACGATCCCACCCATAAAACGGACATATTTAAGAGACGATAACATTTTCCTTCCCCTTCGTTTCACACTTCACAAAGTTAAATTAATGGCCAGGCGTCATGATGTCATCAAGACGACAGCCAGGGTCTGGCGGATGTTAGACCCGGCCCCATTGGGTCGCCCGATTGGAGGACCCTGGAGCCGCGGCCAATGGCAGCGCTGGTTGAAATCACAGAGGGTGCGGGATGAGTAATGGCCTCACCAGTAAAGGGCACTCAAATGACATTGTGGGGATAACAGAACTTATTGTCAAGCGTTTACACTGCAGGCGATTTACGGTCGCTTCATAAATGTTTATTAGCTTTTCCTCTATTTATAACTTCTGAAAATCATGATGGGCCTGACTACGCCCTTGTGTCTCTGCTCTTTTATGATCTGCGTGAACATACCCTGACGAGCAGCACTGTGGGATCTTTGTGTGTATACTGCATACTTTGTGTGTGTGTGTGTGTGTGTATGTGTGTGTGTGTGTGAGAGAGAGTGTGTACATACAATTAATAGCACCTACAATATCTCTGTGTTAGTATTTTCACAGGACTCCAAGTATATGCTTTCATATCTGAAACACACCCATGGCCTCTCCCTCACACACGCAGCTGTTCTGTCGAGGCATGTGATTTAAAATTGATGGCTTTGACAGGTTTTTATCTGCAAGTGTGTAAATCAGCACAACTTTACATCAGGAGGAAGTAGAAACTTGAAAACAACCTGAATGTCAGAGTGCCAAAGGGCTCAGATTCAGTCTAAAAGGGAAGAAGAAGAGGAAATAGTCACTCATACATGTGAGAACACTTGAAGATGGTTAATGTTTGCACTAAGGTGGTAGGACATTTTACTTTTGCTTGGTTAAACTAATTTTTCATTCTTTTGAGAACATATTTTTGGTTCATTTTTATTATACAATAAAAGTGATTTACTCTATTTTGCCATACAACATTTTAGCGAGCATCAATATAAGACTTAACATAATATTTATGTTTTTAAATGATAAGGATAAAAATATTATATATATTATATATAAATTAAAGGCAAAAAGGCGGCTAAAACACAAGCTACAACTTTACAACTTTCTGAACTATAGTGCCAACAGTGATTCATTATTGAGTGTTCAACCCCCAGGCACTGTTCATTTTTCCTGCACCACGACTGCATGCTGGTGGGATTATTCAATTTGAGGAAGCTGAAATTAAAGCAAGATAAATATGGTTTAGGGTGATTACTTTTTAACAGTACCTCCCACGGTTATCTCATCCTAACATGCATCTATTACAGAAGGAAGACACCATGGAAGTAATGCCCTCTATTATGTTTAAGTTTAACTACAGTATGTGTTATGTACCACCACTTTACCATTGTAACACGAGTAGAGTCACAATTGGCCCAACATGTCAAGATGTTTTGCAACTCCTGTTATAGATGAACTTTTATTATTAAATGTGAGAAAGATGATATGAAAGTGATTTACCAGCTGAAGGCATGAAAACTGGACAGTGGAGAGAAAAAAAAAATATTATATTTATTATATATTAGCTGTACTTACTAAACCCAACAACCAGGCAGGGGCGTGTCCAGACTTTTCTGTCTGGGTGGCACAAGCCGGGCACTGACTCTGGTGGCATGAAGTACGTGTCTCAGCTTTCCAGTAATACCCAATTTATGCAATTCCAATACTCTTTAGGGACCCCAGTATGCAAAAATATTATAATAATTGATATATTAGAATAAAGTGGGCATGTCTGCAAAAGGGGAGACCCGTGGGAACCCATAGAACCCATTTTCATTCAGAGGTCAAGGGACCCATTTGAAAATGGCCATAGTCAAAATTAAGTCTAACCTTGAAGCGTTATTTAGCCCCCTTCGTGACATGCTTGCATAACATGGTTCATATGATACCAGTATGTTCACTAGTTTTAAAATGGAGCACGCTTCAGATTTCAGCTATTATTTCAAAATGCAGGTTATATTTTTTGTAATTCTCAAACAGTAAGCGAACTAAATAGCATCATCTTCCAATATATAAATGTTCCAGGTGTGGCACAACTTACAGAAAAGGCCTGAAGTCTGACCCTGGCCAGTAAAAACACAAAACCCCTCACTTATGTTTGCATTTTTAGGAAAGACCTAAACCTACACTGGAAATTTAAAACACAATTACTGTAAAGACTCTTAATCAGTAGTGTGTTATATAAGTTGGCAATGGTAAGAATAGCAAAATACTTTTATTTACAGTATAAAGAAGAGCAGATTATCACTGCAGGCCAGGGTGAAGGTTGTAATGTTAAGAGCAGCCCTGCATTCTACAGCCTCTTGGGGATCTAAAGACTACCAGTCCAAAATGAGAAACAGCTTTCCTGTTTGTTATTATTTCAATATGTTGAGGCTGATTTGTGCACGTTCAAAAAATGTTAACCGTATGTACACTGTATTGTATGTTACACACTGGTAAAGGAAGAGCTTTTCCTTGTATGAAGGGAATAATAATTAATTGATTGGCACTGGCAGGGGAAGGTAAAATGTTCCTGCATCTGATGCCCTCAGTCCCTCCTCTACTTGTCATGCAGAAGGTACTTCTACAAATTGAGGTAGCTGTGCTATTCTCCCTGGCCGCCTGCCTACAAACGTTAATCATTGGCTCAGGCTTTTAAGTGTGGGCCAACTGTGGTCATCTGTGACAGCAGAGGTGTAACTTTATGAAATAATTACTTCACAGGCCTTCGGAGTATGTTGAGGGCTGAAAATAAACAGCACTGGGGGAGGGAAGGGGGAGGAACGGCAGAATGGAGAGACGGCCAGCGAATGAAATGCAAACTCTAGCTGCTCTCTCTCTGGGACAGAGATTTATGGGAGATGTACATGACATGGCAGCAGCTCAGAAGAACCCCCTCTCTCTCCTCTTCTCTCATCTATCTCTCTTTATCTCTCTCCCCCTCCCTCGATCCCATCGCAGCTGTTCCAGCCCTGGCCCACTTGCTGCACCTGCCCAAAAAGGCCCTCGATCAAGGCTAGCACGAACAAATCTAACAACTCTTAAAGGGATACTACTACTCTTTAATGCACAAATTCACTGTCTGTAAAAAAAAAAAACAGTTGAAAATTCAGGATTATACAATGTGTTTTCTTAGCATTTGAGCCCTAAACTCCTGTGAAATAGAGCAGTCTGAGCATGCATGCTTGCCTAATTAAAACGGTCTGTCCAGTCTCTTCCTTGCTGTTAACTCCCTTCTGACTTTCACCATTCAAGCAGGGGAGATTCTGCAAATTTACAGCATCGTCCTTTAACCCCGAGTCACATGATTTTCCTGTGCTGTAACCACTCCTGGCGCTGTCCGGACAGAGGTTGTCTACTGCTAGTCCCAGTGTCTGGGCTTCGTGGTTGATTTATATGACTGAGAGGCTGGTGAAAATCATCACCGACTCCTTGTCCCAGACAGGAAATCAAAGAGAAGGAGACAGCATAATCAGTGGAGCAGCCTGACCTGGATTCATGGCATTCAGAATCTTCATGCCAGACAGCTGTTATTAACACAGGCCTGGCTGGACTTTGAGATAAAAAATGTACAGATGTGAAATAGAAGACGTTCATGAAATTAATTCAAAGGCTATATGTGATAAAGTCTGCATACACATAGCATAGAAGAGACTTAAAAGGACATAATTAGTGGTTTTACCCATTTTCCATATACTTTCCATCCCAGCAAACTATTTAGCAAACCATGCTCTTTTAGATTTTTGGATGTTTTTTTTCCTTTACTCTAGTTGCAGATTGGCTACGTTGCATTACCATGAATCAATAATGTATCTTCGACAAAAAATAAATATGACCTGATGTTGACTCAAACAAGTTTCAAGGGTATTCTAATTGATTTTCATACCATACAGAAATTATTCTGAAATGATGATAATCTACAACGGTACAGTTCAAATTTTAAAATGTGCACAAAATTACACGTAAATCGCATTTTACTAACTAAAACTTGTAAAAACATTTGTATGGTCCTGTTAATTTAAAAAAATATTGGTCACGACCACCAGTATCTGCACCTCAGTGGTCCACAGCTCCAGTGGTGTTCTTATTCACTTTGCACCTGTGTATACAAAAGTGTTTATTATTCAGAAAAGGTCCTTCTGGTGTCCCTGTAATGGATACACAGTAAATTATCATTATTCATAGTGCAGAGAAAGAATCTGATAATTATGTATATGAAGGTATTTTGTTGGAAGATGAAGGTAATGGTGAGTGTGTGGCCCCTGCTTGCATTAGATAAGAGTTATTACTGTATGTCTCAGTTTTTATGTATATGTTTGTATGTCTGAGAGTGCACAAAAGTATGTGTGTGAAATGGTCAATATGGGTGTTTGTGCATGCAAATGTGCTCGTGTGCTCATGTATCTTTGGGAAGAATGTGCCTCTAATTCTCGTTAGAGCCCTAATGCAACCATGAGCTGACAGACTGCCTCAGCCATGTGCATTAAACTGACTGAGGGAAGATAAATGCACAGTACCCAGATTAAAGTGACAAATAGACTCTGCATGCAAAGTGGCAAAGGTAAATTTTCTTGCTAAATGTGAGTGGAGACAGTTTCTGTGACTGCAGCGCCTGAACTATCTGTGATAAACGAGGGATAAGTGCTACAGCAACCAAGTCGAAGCCACTAAATTTCACACTGCCCTCTGACCACTTATTTCCTCCAAAAACATCAGAGGCAAAGCAAGGCATCGGTTGCAAATCAAGTAAATGTACTGATATGCAAAAATGCATCCCACTGTAAATGACCCCCTAATTTTTCTTTCTTAGCTAAGTGAGAACACATCTGTCATGTAAACTATTTTAGAGTGCACACTAAAATGTGAAAGGAGCAACGGTGATAAAACATAACAGGTAGTATTTGCTTCAACTCTCCTGGTAGAGAAAAATAATACCTTAAGAATTTACATATGAACCCAAGTTTTATGCCAAGTACAAATATTAACATCACAGAACATGACTAAGATCAATATGGGGTCATCTTAATTTGCTTAACTTGAATTTGCTGTAAGCTATCACTGACATGTCTACTGACACTTGATATAATGGAGTCCATACATGTTTCCCCAACAGTCCATATCCACAAATTAAACTTATGACAGGTATGTTGTAGCCTGCGTGATCATAGCGAGAACATACATCCAAATGTTTTCCCCCAACATGACAAGTCATAAAACAAACTAGCATGCAGACACCACATTTGACACCCAAGCTGTAACAGCAGAAGCAGTGGTAACAGAAGTGCTTCAGTAGCAACAATAAAGGTATGTTTTGAGTAGTTGTAAAATAGTAGTCAACCAAATCACCAACAAAGTAGGTTTGTATGTTATTATTTTGCTGTAAGAAAATTGAGTGCGGTGAATTATCATCCCACAGGATTATGTTTTTCCTTCTGTTTATTAGACCAAACATTCTTATGCTAAATATTCACTACCAGGATCTTTTTTCCTACAAGTTTCAAAAATGCTGGATCCTGTGCTTCCCATAATGCAACTCAATAATGTTTTTATATTAGGCACATATTTCAAACTAACATCAATTTGTATCGCAAGCATTTTGTTTTTACTACTCCCTGTGACTAGAAAACTAGTAACTTCATGTGTATAGCACATTTAATGCAAAAAATGCTGTCCATAGTTAAAAAGTTGTTATTGTTACTTTTTCTTACTATTTCTTCTTAAATAAATAACCAGTAATAACAGGTAAAAATTGCAACAATAACTAAGGGGAGGGTGTTCCACAGTTTAGGCCCATAAAAACAATAAGGGGTAAACTGAGTGAAAGGCTAAACTGAGTTCCCCCTTAATGTTAGGTGACTACTACTTGGTTAAAGTTTGAGAAAAATCTGTCCTGATTAAATAATAAAACAGTTAAAGGGGAACTTGGCAACTTTTTCAGCTTAATAAACCCGTTTAGAAATCATTTGGATGGTTAAATGGCC
>NW_023339751.1:18037353-18046532 GCF_004916995.1 Morone saxatilis | reverse complement strand
CTACAGTTGCCAAGTTCCCCTTTAAAATGTCAGTGCTGGCTACTAGTATGAGACAGGACACAAAGGTGGGGTGCTGATACAAATACATACACATCCATTGTTGCTGTTGCTAATCTATACACCATGACTTTTGACTGCACTGTACAAAAGTCACACTCCTGCATTAACACTGAATGATATCAATACATTGCGTAGGTAGATTAGCTGCACATGAATCTCATTCAAATTATACTGGATTGTCTTAGTAGGAATAGGAACAGCTTTTATAACTGTAATAGAGGTTGCAGTAGCAACAGCATCACAACAAGTGTTATTATGGCGGGATAGTGCAAAAGAAAGACAGGTGGCTGATGAGGTCACCGCAGGAAATGTTGATTTATTGCTTCGTTTGCATCTTTGACTAACTGCGCTGAAACACAACTCCATTCCACTGCCTGTGGGTCATCACACTGTACTCTTCAACTGCACCTGTGCCTCACTAATTTACACACACACACACACACTTACTATGCCAATAAGTTCCCTTTGAACTGAATTGAATTGAACTGAAAGCAGGAGATGCCAAATACTGTGGCAAGAAAAATATATAGCAAGTTGACAATATGACAAAATGAGGTAAGCGGAGATGTGCTAGTTTCCAGGCTGATGTTCCACGGAACTGAAGGAATTATTAATGATGAATCGTCTGGCAGTTCTGGTGTAGGCAAAGGTTTCCAAAGTAAACAAAAGAACTGGATCAGCACAATTATCAGATACGGGAGATTAACATTAGGAATTTATGCTGAAAGTTGAACCAAGTGTCAAGTTGGAGACACTTGAGCCGTGGACATTAACACAAAAATAATGACAACATTTGGCAGTTTCTGCTTTGTTAAATACTCAGTGTTAAATAGAAAAGAAGCTGATAAACAGCATTGAGAAGGTATCTTTTACTTTCATAGTTTAATGATTTATGATTTATGAATGGAGGAAAAGCAATACAATTTAAATTTTAGCATGCATTGATTGAAATGCTTTGACAGTTATTTGCATTGTTTGACTCGTCAATTTTGTACACCAAGAAGAGAATATGGGCACACAAACCTAAAAAACCGGGCTGACACCAGTATCCAGCCTGAAAAGGCACAGGGAGACAAGTTTAAATGCTGCACAACCCCCGACAGTTCATCTGATGGTGAGTCATGTGATAGAAACAGCGGTAGAGCACACATTAAGTGTGGAGAAGTGTTTGTCAGCTAAGCAGCACTTTCCATTGTTTTTGGTCATTAGCCAAGCTCACCTGCTGTTGATCAGCCGTACCAGTGGCTCAGCTCAGGTGTCCCTCAGGGATAGCACTGACACCAACTAGTATTACTTCCAAGTTCATTCATCCTTTCAACTATATACTATATCACTATATTTGCTCTTATTGGCTCAAAGGAATGGGCCGCTGTGTTTGTGACTTTGTCAGTAGTTATTTCCATCTAATCAAAACTGTCAAACTCCAACACTTTAACAGCTAGTGCTAGTGTTCCTTGTGAACAAACATTCTTGTGACGTCAACCCTGGCAAAAACAAAGACGGTGGCGCACCAAATACAGCAAAACGACATATTAATAACTTGATTGTTTTAATAATGGCTAAATTTTATAATGTAATGTGCTATATCTAATGAATTCACTGAAGTTATAAACTGTAGTTTAACAGAAACTAACTACCTTCCTATTAATGCAGATTTCCTTTCCCACGTTGCAGTCAGTCAGAAGAGAATATCATGAGCAAGATTCACGATGCGCAGTAAGAGAAAATAAAGATACACAGCCACTGGGACATGAAGCCATCAGCACAGTTGTTTGCACAAATTCAGTGATGTTATTCTTGCCTGGGAATGCACTGACAGACCAGTAAACACACTCACATACATATTACTCAGTCCTCCTACATTAGAGACTTTCTGATGACATGACCCACACCTCATTACTTTCTTTGTGGTCAGTGTGTGTTCGTTTCTGTCCACATGGTGTGTGTGTGGGTGTGTGTGGGTGTGTGTGTGTGAGTACAAGGGCATTTGGGTCTGTGCATGTCCTTCTGTGTTTGTGTTTGAAGATGCGCGCTCCTCCATGTTGTGTGTCGGCATGTGAGTGTTTATATGTTTCGACACAGACCTGCCACTTTGGCCTTCGGGGCTGAAACATGAACCAACGGAGCAGAGTTTACGTCAGTGCACAGCAATCACAGGAGCCAGCTTCCCAAAAGACTCGCCTCTGACCACATCAGTGTGGCCTTCGAAACATAAACACAGTTGATTTAAGCACTGATATAGACATATAAAAAGGTGGATGAACTATATTTTACATTTGCCCTTTAGACATGTAGCTTGCAATCTTATGCAGAGTGACATTTGTTTTGAATTTCTCTTAGTGATCACCGGAAGGCGAAAAGCCATCATGTTTTTATACTTTTTGCTTTAATTTGAGCGAAGCAACTTTGAGCTCTGGTGGCTCTAAATGGCAGTAGAAAATAGATGATTGAACTGTTGTGTGTTTAAAGCTATTTATTACTTTAAAATGTTGCCATGTGATGTGCTTAGATCTAAATTTAGTGTTTTTAGTGTCTTGTGGGAATTATGTTTTTTTATGTCTGTGAGATTTGAGTTTTGTAGCAGTTACTCTTCATTATACCTACAATATTTTTTGCAGAGGATTTACAGCATTTTAGAGGGGAGAAGAATCTCTTATCTGTTGCAGCCCCTTAAGGATTTAGACATGGACATGGACAACGTATATGAGAATGTACATTATTATCCCACTTTGTGGACAATCCAAGCACAAAAGATGTTTTAGGATCTGTAACAGTGACTGAAGGCGTCTTACAGTGGAATCTAGAGCTGTAGACTTTGGGCTGCTACATTTTTTGTCTGCTAAAAGAGCAAAAGTGACCAAAACAACTATCCCTCCAGCCGCTGCTGATTTAATCTGTTGTTGGGAGATTTACAACACAAACTAATGGAAGTTTTGAAGCAGGGAGTAAAGATTTTTCTCCATCAGAACAGGGGAGGGGACTTAATCTGCAGTATTTTTTAGTGAAACTATGTAATTTTTCCCTTACTTCTAGTTCAGGCAAAGAGGAGGATGATATAAATCAAATAAAGGACCTCCATCCTCTGGGCCCGGAGAGCTGAAACCCAAACCAAGTCGAGGTTAATGGAAGTTCAACTCAAGATTTATTTTAATTGTTTCATTGTAATTTCTTTAACTCAAACAAAATGTCTCCTTTGTTGAAGTCACTCGCTAAATTATACCACATCTGAAGTGGAAAATTTTAAAGTGTCAAAACTCTCTGGGTTTAACACAGTATCACTTTATTGATTTAACCCAGTGATTCAAGGCATCAGTCATGAAGCAGAGTGGGAATACTGGAATTCTCAAAAGGAAATGAGAAAAATTGACAATAGGGGTGAAGGACAGACATTTCTTTTAGTTTTAGCTTTAATAAAAAGAGGAAGCAATTTACAAAAACAGGTTTTCTTAATAATTTTTTCAATAATTCATCAAGGTATTGTCAAAACAATAGTCTTCTGAGGCTTGGATTTTATTTTGTAGCTAAAAGGATAGTTTAGAGGATAGAAAGACTTTTTTGTATTCATCCATTATCATATTAAACTATAGTGTGTACTGCCTCCCAGTGGGACGCTCGTATAAGGGCCAGTCTCACATCTTTCATTAGACGACAAGCAAATTAATTACTCAGCAAGCGTTACTCTGGAGTTTCAGTAACCAACAATAGCACATGTTGATCAAAGGGATAGTCTGTACATAACCATTAGACAGGTGCAACATTGTCAAGCACACAATGAAGGCTAACTTCTGCCCTTGATCACTGAGCCAACGTCTGTCCTTGATCACTGCCAGGGAACTTAAATCACGGTTCTGCATGAATCAGTCCAGGAAGACACCGCATGAAGCGTGACAACCGCACAAGCCAGCTTCAGCATGTTTGCAAACAGGAACTAGCTGGTAGTCTGCTTCTTCCTCCATTACTGCAGCCCCAGCTGTGCAGGGGCCTATTTTAGACATACAAACTGCATGCTAGGATACACTGACAGCACATGAGCAGTGATCAGCACGTGTTGCCATAAAGAAATGTGTGTTAGTGCGTGTGAGTGTGTGTGTAGCAGGGGTGGGAGCTGATGATATTATAACTAATTATTGAAATAACTTCCTGCCACCTGTCTTGCTGTTGCCTCGTGCCAAAGTACAACACATAGTGATGAAACTGTTGAAGGAGATTCTACAAAAGTGACAGCTGATGTGGCAAACTGATGCGCCAAGCTTCCAATATCTTCTATATTAAAAATTATTTCCAACATTTTCACAATAAATACATTTTATTTGGTTTTTCATTTCAGTAACTGCAGTAAGACAATTGTTTATTTACATTTGCTGTGCCCGCTGTCTGGTAAGTCATAATGAAAAAAAATCCTCTTTTGCGCCACCTACAGAAACTCAACCTTTAAATATCATTCAGTATCTGATCAGTTATAATTCTATATGGTGAAAAATGTTGTCATAGTGGTGAATTCATGCAGATCACCATCTCCAGCAAAGATCATACAAATTCAGAAATTCTAAAAAATCTACATGAAGTTTGTTTTAGCTCAATGTCATCTCTAGTGGGAGGAATATTCAGTGTGCTGGTTTTTACATTATTTGAACGAACAAAGTGATATGAAAATGTAGTGTTCAGAAATACATGAACAAATTTGTTTGCTAGCTTTTAAGTTTTGTTCCTGAAAGTGGCTGGAATCCTGACCCTGGAGGATGAACATAAACTATTTTCTGTGTCACAAATCCATCTTGAGTCATCACCCTTTCCTTGGATCATTCTGCTCCTACTTACATCCAAATCCTCAGCCGCACTAAGTACCAGAGCTCATGTAACTCTCGCCACCACAGATCTGCCTTGCCTCTTTAACACCTCTTCTGACTGGTCAAAGTGCTGAGCCAGCAGGCCCATGCTGAAATGAAACCGCTTCTAATGATACAGAGTTTTAATTTGTCAATTTGTGTGGGCAGGTTGATGAATCATGACACTGTGGACTTAAAATATGATATGTAAGCCGTTGTCTTTGTATCCTTCCTAACCACAGATACTTCTCAATGTATACATGATTTCCATATTTATGTTCACAAGTGTTTTTTTCCCCTGCTTCCTTATTTAAAAATATAATGTATGAAATCTACTCCAGCATTGAAGAGATACTGTGTCATTGAGGGACCGAAAAGAAATGTTTCAGGTTCAGAGGAGGACGTTACTGTCTCAAGATGCTCTAATCTCGAGGCCTTTTCTCTAAAATTTCAAGTTAAAACAAAAATGCTTTTAATTTTTCAAACAAGAACAGACAAAAACATTGCAGCGACTGTCATTTTTCAAGTGTCCAAAATTGGTTTATTTGTTATATTTACATCCTTTGCATATAGATTCTTTAAATTTGCTATAAATAATGGCTACATACCAACTGACCCTTGGGCTATAAAACACACAGATATGTGTCATCTATATTACGTTTGTCTCCTTCTAAACTACCTGAAACCAGCTTGGGGTGGTTACTTGTCTTTCTAAACTTGCCTCTAATGGCCATTTCCAATCTTATCAGCAAACATAAAAACCAGACCAGACAAAGCAGTCAACAGCTAGTCATGGAAAATGATCATCTTATGAAGCTAGTGACCAGCTAATATAATTTTTAACATTTTTAAGCATGATTTAAAACCTCACTTCAGATCATCAAAAGAGCAGCAACCAGTTTTGGCTGGTCCAGGCTGATGTGAACCTCTGTAACAGCACCAGGCATGGTTAATCTAAGATTTGACACACGGATGATTACTGTCCTTGTTGTTCTCCTTTCCTGTTTTAGATATGTGCTCTGTAAAGTTTTATTAATATAATTTTTATTATTACTCCATTACTCATCCCTTCTTCCATCCATTTTTGACCCTGCAGACTCGCTGTGACGTCTGTCACTATGTCGCCTTTACAGCTCCATGTGTTGGAAGACAAATGGATATAAGTATACTCACTACACTCCCTGGCATGATGGAGCACGGTGCCAGACATACCCTCCTGGGCCACAACTAGACCACCTCCCACTAAAGTACAAGATGGTGATGTTTAAACCCACTGCTATCTGTGAGCAGAGACTGAGACGCTGATATTTCACACTGTCTTGATTTGCTCCCAGGCTATACGATGCCGGGCTGGCAGCCATGTTGGAGCTGTAACTGCAGAGGGAGATAAGTGTCGTGACTCCAAGGTTTCATTACCTCCTGCACAGTTTAGCACTGGATAGCATTAGCTGTTAATGGCCCTTCTAACTAAAAGGGGTGATTCAGACAGACAGCATTCAGCCCATAAAGCCACCACGGAAAGCATCTCGCTAAATAAAGATACACTCTTAAAATGCAAGGTGTCATTTTCAACACTCCACGAGTCTACTTTCAGATAGCACGCATTTGTGTCACTTTTCAAGAGTATTATGTGTTTAATAGCACACACTGATACAAGAAGTTATTAATGGTTTGTTGAAAAGTAACACATCCAAGTTAAGTCTTGATAAAGATAAATTAATGCAAGAATATGTTGAAAGACCCATTTATTAAGGCTGACTAAGATTACTTGAAACTAATGTTCAAATTAAGGTTTTTTTAAATCTTTTATCTGTTTTGATAAATAATCATCGGTTATTACATATAGTTTTATCAAAACATCACTTTTAAGCTTATTATGTTATGTTAAATGATGATTTTAAGCCATCTAACAGCTTCATTTGTTGTCCTATAGCCAGAAAGAAGCCATGAACATAAATAAACTAATATTAGCTTTAAGAGTTGCCTTGATGGTCATAAGATGAAAGCTCTACCTCAGCTCATCTACAAGTATGTAACAAGGTTAGCAAGATTTGATTACAAGGAATCTAAATTTAGCTGGGCAACTTATCAAATCAAATAGAAAAAAGATGTACAATCAGAGTTTGGGGCTGCTAAGATCTATTATTTAATAAGAGAGCCCCGACGTATAATCTAAAGTGTATCCAAGAAATTTGCTGCTGTGCACTCATGTTCTTGAAATTAGATCTGTCTTATTTGCTTTTTATTCATATGCCTAATGTGCATGTGTGTGAATAAATATATGACATAATTTCATTGTTCTGCTTGACTCTGCTCAATTTGTGCCTGTAAAATGAAATGAAGATTGCGCGTGTGCTTGACTGTGTACAACTGTAATAGATTCTCAGGAGGGAATATGTCCAACTCAACAGCAAAAATGCTCCTTTTTTCTATTCATTTGAACCATATACAGTGTATCAAAGTGTAAATATGAGGTTGTGCATTACAGACAGAAAGAAAAAAGCCATTTAATATCCTCATTGTCGCCATATCTGTGACACTGTTATGGCTGTACTGTAAGCATATACATTAATGTGCTCTTAAACAAATCAAAACGCAGATCTTATTTTTAGCGTTCTCATGTTTAAGCGTTTTCTATGTATAACACTAAATATATTTAGGCTGACAGTTCCAAAAGTTCAATGAAGTGCACACACATGATCTCTGACAGCACAAAGTTGACACTGTTCACCAAACACCTTTCCACACTGTTTCTGTTAAAAGCCCTGAATCTTAAATTGAGATGTTTAACAGAGCCCCAGATTGGCCTTTGACAGGGCAAACATTTATTATAAGTTATGGGCTTCTGTATACTGCCTGTGTATGGGCTGTATGGCTAGGTTTTCCATGCTGTAAACTCTGGTATAAAAAGGTCAAGGGCCGTTTGGGCATGTCGAGTGGATTTGGCAGCACATAACAGGCATCTTGTCTCTCTGATAGGTAATAAAAGCTAACAAATTAAAAGCCCTGTGCAGCTCCCAAGACTGGTGACATTTACACACTGATCACCCTGTTTATGGCAACAGCGTTTGCCAAACCCCGGCTGTTGTCTCGACATGTGTCATTGACCTATTTTCTCCCAAATATAGTCAGTTATGCTGGCGTCTTTGCACTTGTGACAGGGCTGGTGCAACAGTGGCAGCGTTTACATCGGGAAAGGTCAGACATATACTTAAGTAATCTCTATTGATATACACTGAATTGAAGGGCAATGAGAGGGCAAACCATTTTTTTTAATTGCACACATCCAGTATCCGGTATCAGTTTATTGCAATCAAAAATGACACTCTGCTGACCATGAAAAGTAATTAAACATATGTTACACATGTTCAAAATATGATTCCTTAAAAAATTCAAAACAATAGCTGTCCAGTGGCACTGTGAGCTTCCAACAGCCCATTTTCCATTAAAACAACCATATGGTCAAGTGCCATTAGCTTCATCCGCTCCCTTAACTGACTGTGTGTAGGCTCCTGACATGGTCTGATATCCCCAATGCCATTAATGCCTCTTTGATACAGTGATATATGACATACGCACAGTGTAGGAACATAATGTTAAAACATAACATGTTGTCGGCAGGGGATACAGGCTCAAAGAGTGTTTGTGCGGGTTCACAATGTTCGGCGGCCTTATCATTCCAAGACTAATCCTGGTTGTTCATCCCTCGACTCACAAACAGCAGAGTCGGGTTTCTAGCCCTCCTCAGTCTACTCTGGGACTGTGATGACAGGGGACAATCCTGTAATAGAGTTCAGCTCTTATTATCGACATGTTGTAAAACTGTATGAAGGTGATTTTCATGGACTAACATGGAATGTCAGCCTATTTATCACATCTGATCTATGGATTGATCTGGCACTTGCTGTATAAACTGCTGCTGTAGTGTATACTTCGCTGACTATTGTAATTTTATAACTGTAAAAGCTGTAAATCAAAAACTGAAGCATACCATTAGTAGTCATTATCATTGATTTCAATTAATAACAAATATTGACTCGTCATTCACAATAATTTGACCTTTTTTGTCTGTCATTTGTTTTCGTGTCAAGTAAGTTCTATCACACAGATTTAATTAATTTCAGTTTTTTTATCAATGAAATCTCACAAGTGCTTTATCATGGGCGAATCCACTCCTGGAATATTATTGGCCTCCCAAGATCATTAGCTTCTGCCTCCCCGCAGTGTTGTTCTTACTACTGTCTTTGTATGGATATATCAAAGCTAAATAAAAAAAAAAAAAGTGTGAGACAT
>NW_023339751.1:17990184-18037253 GCF_004916995.1 Morone saxatilis | reverse complement strand
CCCCCCCCTTGCCCACCCCACTGCAAAAATCCTAGAGCAACAACTCATTCTACATGGTCTCTTGCTGCCCTCTAGAGTAGCCTACTATTACACCTCCCTCACACACAAACACCTACATGCACTCACACCGACACACACAAACATTCACAGTCACAATGGGGTTCTCCCCCCCCCTCATCAGAGCAGTGGAAAGATGGTCCAAAGAAGAGTCATGACTTGTAACCTGTGAAGGACAAGCAGGCCAGCAGATGATGATTCACCTGAACCACAAACGGAGGTTGTGCTACAGATTTTCTCATTCTGAAGATAAAAAACATTATTCCTATTCAAACAGCGGAAGTGGAGTATATTTTGAATTTAGCTACAACAAGCACCTTGTAAAGGTGCAGAAACAATAGTAGCAGTGATAGTGTGCAGTAGTAGAAGTAGCAGGAGTAGAAGTAGCTGCAGTAATAAAAACATAGGAGTTGAAGTATTACTGGTAGCGTACCCAACAGAGTACCAGAAGAGTTAACAACAGTCCATGAGTGCCTCCTCACTTCACTGTTGTAATAGTTAAAACAAGTCTAAAAAACATGACGGTGCCTGCAGTCTGGGGATTCATCTCTCCCTTTGCATAGCTATGTGGTGATGTCTTCATCAGCGAGGCGTGTAGCGAGTTGCTTCCGTGATCCGTTTAGTGTCAGCAGAAGTCCTGCACGTCCCCTCAGGTAAGCCTCTGTCAGACTCCAGACAGATAAAGCTATATGAAGAATCACAAAGCGGAGGACGTATCCCAGAGTTCCTCCTCGAGGCAATTGGGCAGTTTGTTTTTGCCCAAGATCTGTCAGATTCTGAAGAAAGGCCTAAAGACGGGAATAACCCCAAGAGATGAGCGAATGGCGGAAGACAAAAAACAGACAGACATTCAGCATACAACTTTTCAGTTGAAATATGCACAATATCTTCTACCCCAAAGCCCTGGCAAGTGTTAATCATCTATCTATCTATCTATTTTTATTAGAAGGGAACATTTACAATGATAATGACCTTGTTTCAAGTGGGATGGTGTTGACAGGGACACTGTGGACTGGCCTGTTTTTTTATTTTTTTATTTGACTGGCTGCTGAGTGGCCATCCAGGGCGGGCAAGGTGTCAGACGGCCTCTTGGGTCCTCAGGCCATCTGTTTGGGGTCCTACTTTAGCAGAGGAGATGTGTGGCCGTTTTCTGCTTAATTAGGTCCAGTAAACAGGCACTCATCAAAAAGCAGCTGCTAACGTCCCCATTAAGACACGAACACACACACACAGATACACGTACACGAGGACACAAAAACAGACGTGGGGTAGAGATAAAAATCGCACAAACACATCAGTAATGGCTGTGGTGACGATTAAGGTCAGTTCGGGGGGTGAACTCTCTCACCTTGACCACTTGACCCGAGAGAGCCTCTCACTGTATGCAGGTCTTGTTACAAACTTGAGACATAGGAGGTGTGTGTGTAATCCTATGTGTCTTAATGTGAGTTGTTTACCACTGCAGTGAATGTGTGTTGCACATGTGTAAAGACGGAATAGTTGCCACATTATCACCTCAGAAAAATTATAGGGAGCATGAGAGTGCAAACAATCAAATGCCTAATAGCACAATTATGGAGCTGTGTGGATCGCCTCCACAGTAAAACAAAACAAGCCAACAGGAGAAGCACGAGCCGCATTTCCACATCTCACACCCGACCTCCTTGTTTGTGATTTCACACAACAAAGTTGTAAACTGAAGGGAAATATACTTAACCACACTGGACGTTTGCCAAATTTCCATAGGGCATTAGCAACCAACTGGTGCAGGCTCATTAAAGAGCAGAGAAACCTATAACCATTAAAAGACCATTAGGCAGCATGTAATTTTGTGGAACTAAATGGCGGAGAGTAATCAAAAGCACATGAAGCCCAGCTGGGCGACTGGGCAAACTGTTTCGATTAGGGAGGAATCCATCATCGACAATGGCAGCTTTTTGGGGGGTCAATTTTCCTGTGCACTCCATTCTTCCCCTCTGTCACTTTCACTCTTCTCTCTTTCTCTGTTTTGCAATTTCCATGCTCTTTGTCATTAGAATCATTATTACAGTTACAGTTAAAGCTGCAATAGACGACATTACTGTGTAAAAAAATACACCTGTATTACCAGACTAAATCCCAAAATGAGGCTAAAATTCCACCCAGCTCTAATATAGAGGTAATATATAACATTATTCCTATTTGCTCATATGAAATTTGTGTGTCAGCTATGTAAACTTTTACATAGATGACATAAGAATTCCACAAGAATATAGATACAAAATGAAAAGAATTACCTTGCATGTATTTTCGGTGTTACAGTTTTCCTAAAAGTAGTATTGTGCAATACTGGTATTTCCTTAGTGCTGCTTTATTTCCTTGTATTTCAATATAGATATAAAAGATTATACTTGCTATGTCTCAGTACAGATTTTCAGATACAATGTTTAACATGAAATGGAGACTTTTACCTTTTCTCAAACTCGCAGAGCACTCACAGTGGATCTACAATTGAACTACAGTTGAGTTCATAAAACAGCAGCAAGTATTGTATCAATATCCTATTTCTTCAACAGTAATCGTCAGCACTGACAATTCACATACAGTTTTAATCACTAACTTCACCCCAGGCAAAAGCAGTTTAGAGAAAGGAAATTACCCTGGGCCTTGTAAAAGTCATGTCAAATTCTCAGACCGGCTCCCTGTAGTGGTAAATGGTGTCCAAGAGTAAGTTTATTACGTGTAAAATGTCGTTAGGGCAGTCAAGGCACATATTTCTCTGGCTGTTCTGGCTTTGGAAGCCATTGTGACAGGCCAGACTCTGATTAGTCAAATTAGGGGAGAATTTGAAGTGACACGCCTTTCTGGGGGTTAAATCAAGTGCATGCCACCTTGTTTCAATCAAACAGTATTCACACTCACAGCAGAACATTGGGAACATTCATCCTTTCTTTAATAAAGCGTGAAAGTACACTTTTGACCAAAAAAGAGAGAGTTGATAAAAAAAAAGCAGGGTTTGAGCATATACAACTGTCATCACAGGAGCTGGAAAAAAGAAAAAATAATGATGTTTACTGATATATATGTTTCTAGACATTTTAGTGGAGGAAACAGTAGACCTGCCATATTAAGAAAATTGGATGAACCAGAACACTGTTCACATTTACAAGTTTTATGTTTATTCAAAATGCTACAGAGAAATACACTTTCTCCAATATTACATGCAACAAGTGGTTTCTTGAAGTTCTGATCACATATGATAGAGAGGTGCTGGGTAAAAACCTGAGAGTTCATTCAGTTTCTAAGAAAGCAGGAAAACTTGTGGAAAATGAAGCCTGTCCGCCTAGAAATGTCCACAGTGGCTGAACTTCTCTCAGTCGCCATCAACAGCCAATCAAATTTGCATGCTTCCCTGTTTTTCTAACGATGTGATTTTGTTTGCGTAATGAAAAACATTTTCACTAGCAACTTCAGAATGAATGAGGAGTTAAATCCAGCCCTTCATAGCCATCTGGTTTTCTTTGTAAATTTGATTTAAAGAGACTCCAGGAATAATAAGCTCTGAATGTATGCAGCCACTGTTATTTTAGGCATTACTAGCTATTCATTTTTCTTTGTTTAAAACCAATAATAGCACATTATATAACACTAACTCTGAAAGTTTATAACTGAACCAAGCAACTACGTAGACCTAATTTCACCATCAAACACATTAACCAAGTTGCTTCTATTGTGCACAGGCAATAAGGGCAAAGGAGAAAAGGTATTAAAGATTGGCCATGACAGCAACATCATCAAGTGCAAGATGTGGAGGAGGAAAAGGAAGGAGGATCTAATATGTCAGTGGTGGAAAGAAGGAGAGAGGGGGACATGAAGGCTTTCTTCTTTCAACACCTCATTTAGTACTGCAACGCATCTGTCTGTTTAAGCAGTCGCGGCACATAGGAGACATCAGGGCTTCACACACTGCCCATTCCTCACAATAAGACTGTATGAAGGCCATTGTGGTCGAAGGGGAATACCAAACCCACTCATGGTCGATTGATGCACAGACTTTTGGGGATGTTTGACTGAAAAGATTCTTATTTCTTTAAAATGTGTCACTGTAATATACAAGCAATACAGAATTTCATACAGTACAGTTAGTAAACTAAAACATGGTAATCCAGTTCTACTACTGCACTCACAGCAGTCTGAATAAGAGCATTAGCTGCCTAAAATGTAAATGCCAAAGTACTTCGAGCATATTTGCTAGACACTCACTTTTAATTTCAAAGAGTGTGCAGAAAAATTTGTAGAAATGCAAATTCACTCCAACAGAGTTTTTATTTGTTCATTTTGTGGGGGACAGATGTTGCAAATCCAACTCAATTTAGTTGATTTCATTTATTTTACAGAGTCACTGACATCCAGCCAAGACTTTAACATGCAGGCCAGTTAATCTGGGAAATGAAGGAGAGAAACCGAGTGTTTGCCTCGTAAAGGTGCAGCATGCCTTTGCAAAAGAAAGTAAAGTTGGAAAATGCAATTCATTACCATCCACTTTACAGCCATCCAAAGTTACTGACAAAGCTTTTAGTTTTAGCCTGATGCTCTGAATGTAGTTTTTATATACAGTACGTGCTGCACGTTATTTCCACCCTGTGTTCCTGTCTGTCTGAATAAAATAAAAGTACATCTATATAAAAGGGATAACAATATTTTTATCAAAACACTTTATTAATTTTTGTTGAAAGTGTGATTATAGTTACTTTTGATGTTCATATAAATATCAGACTTCCAATGTAGGTAAGCTTTATCTGGCTAAATTCACTGCTAACAGTGATAATAACAGTAAAATAGTTTACATGCACAATTACTAGATTTTAGCATTTTGTTTAATACCTCCAAATTTATTTTTGTAATTATATATATTATATTTTTCCCATTGTTGCCTCCCAGTGAACAATAAAGACTGATGGTAATAAAAGGAAGTAAAGGATTAACAGTTATAATATACTTTTTAAAATAGGTTTAAAGGATACTTGTTACAGGCTAAAACCTGCTAAAAAAAAGTGGAGTCATGCCAAGACATAATATAATAATTTAGAAACATCAAGTACATGTTGTTTGTTTTAATAAAGTATATTTTTTATGAATAAACAACTCTCATTCTTGGTGACAAAGTGCTGCAGCGGGTAAAGAAATGTATCAGTTCAGCTTCAAGTGCCTTATAATGCAAGCCATAATGCACAGTATTATGTAATGACAGCCACTACTCATACAGCATGTCCATCCAAACTCTATCATCTTTAAAGAGTGGTGGAGGTTTACTACGGCTGCAGGGCACAATCAGGTGATGCAACCTCTCTTACCTCTTTGATGAAAAGACCGTGGCTCCCCCCACTCAGAAAGTCAGCTAATTATTTCACATGTTCCACAGGTAATAAATAGTGGAGAGTCAGGTGAAAACGGCAACTCTGAGCTCATTAAGCACTCGGTGTTACAGAGATTTTGGCACCTATACGGTTTCTGTCCATTTGAAGTTGGGAAGGAACGTGGGGAGTTTCATTAATTCCAAGTAGGAGAACAGACAACCTTTATGGAGGTGGATGAATCAGAAGCAAATTGATGTGGAATCAAGCATGACTCCTCACACAGGCAGCCAATTAAAACTGCATGTTAGCTGCAGGATGGGTCTTACTGCACGAATTGTAAGCTGTAGTGTTAGCATGTCTGCTGCTGTAATTAACAGGAACATGATTTGGGTTCAAAAATAAAAATAAAAGTAAAAATAGTGAAGAACTGTCCCGCCTTATGTGTGGATTCTAGTTTTAAGTATTCAAAAAAGTGTAATGGCAGCTGTTACAGAATTAGAGCCACAATAACATTAATAATCATTGATGGATCTCTATTTGGCACTTTCTGGTGACCTTAACCCAAAATTGCTGCATTCAGCAGACTGCAAAGCACATTATTTTGTCCTCTCTCTGTCTGCTGGGAAAATAATTTTAAAATCATTATACTGATGAAGAGCTTGGATCAGGGTCCAAAGTTATAACTCTCACGCGTAAGCTAGCTGATGTCTGTGTCACGCTGACCCAGAACATCGCCTGCAGCACATTAACAATGATATTAAAGTCATTATTTTGGCTTTCTTTTACCTTAAGATATATACTAAGTTGACAGACTCTGTTGTTTATTAATATGAGCTGTAGACCTGCCAGACCTCCTTTTAACATTTGAGACACTCAGTTAGGGAGTGGGTTGGTGTCTGACTTAGAAAGACCGTGATAAAATAGTTTTTAAACATAATTCCTGGCTGACATGATACCCATATAATATATCCAGAGGTTGCCATATTGTAATGGAAAACTAAAATAAATTTATTTGCAATTATACGTAATAAAAATTGGTGGAAACGGGCAAAAAGCTCATCAAATGTTTATTGTCACGATGACATCTTACACAGCACTTGGAGAAACTGCTTGCCACTTTACGCATTTATATTTACATGTTTGCCGGACAGCCTTTGTTTAGAAATATAACAGCAGACGACAGACAGGCTGTATTAGACTGTGAGAGGAATTTTTAGATCTTAGGTTGTCTCTACCTCTGGAAGATTGCTTCAAAATCTTCTACTGTGGGGCGTTCTGAGAGCTGGCGAGGCTGAGACCTTGCTGCAGTGGCCACAGGTTCGACTCTGACCTGTGGTCCTTTGCTGCGTGTCATCGCCTCTCCCTCTCCTCCTTTCCTGTCTCTCTTCAGCTGTCACTATCGATTAAAAGGCAATAAAAGCCCAAAACATTTTCAGAAACAATATCTTATACTGTAACTAAACTCATTACTTTGTGCAAGAGTGGTGTGCTTTTTTATTTTATTTGCTTGTTTTATGTCTGTACTTTAGGCACATTCAGACAGCTTTAAGCACACTGGGATAACAGATGCTGTACATCTGCATTTAGTTTTATTGCATTTAATGTTTGTTATACTTCTCTGCACATGAAACTGCCTCCAATTTCCTGCTCTCTGAAGAGCAAGTGTGCAAATAATCAACTTTCCTTTTACTTTACTGTAACCCTGGCAGCTGTTGTGATCAAACATGTCATCTGGGCGGACATATGACAGTCTCTCTACACTCTATGCCACCTGCACACACACACATGAACTTATTTATCTTACTTTATTCATTTAGCTTTCACTGTATCATGCCTGATGAGGAGCAAGAACAAACAATTCATTTTAAACAATTAAAAACATTACTTGTGGGCTCCTGGTTAGCTCAGTGGGTAGAGCTGGCGACCCATGTGCTGAGTCCTTGCTGCAGCCCCAGGGTTCGAATCCGACCTACGGCCCTTTGCTGCGTGTCATCCCCTCTCTCTGCCCCCTTTCCTGTCTGTCTCCACCTTCCTATCAAATAAAAGCATAAAAAGCCAAAAAAATAAAAAAATAAAAACATTACTTGCCCCTTACTTGGAGAAAAAAAAATAAGTAACTGCAGAGTTTTTGTTATACCTATTCAATAAGTTGTACTGTTGGCTATCAAGAATTATGGGATGCTGTCATTGTTTTTTCATGGAATGTAAGCCAAAATTGTTTAGTATTCCAATGGAAAACTAAATAGTTTTCATATTGCACTGTACCCTGAAGCAGGCTAGCGTGGTTATTTTGTGCAATGGAACAACTCTATCATGCCTCCCCCCTCCCCCACCTCCTCAACAATGTCTGACTGGTGTGTCCCTTGGCTGTGTCAGGCACTTAAGCCCCTGACTAGTCTGATTTACAGGGATGAAAAGGGGGAGTTAAGATGTTAGTCGATGAACTACAGCTATGCTAGCTTTCAGCGCTGTCCTCACTCCACCGTAATAGTATTTTACCACCCCCCTCAACAAATTTACCACTGCATCTAGCTTTGGGCTCGACATGTGCAGGAGCCCCAGCCAAAGACGGAACAAAGCCCACAAAGTCCTGCTGTCCCAGACAACCACAGACAGCCGCTGCAGACACAACTAGCAGCACACAGACAAAGCAAATAATTAGCATCTGACATGACAAAGAGCTCTGATGTAAATGATATCGTAGTCATATGGAAGATGCCATGCAAACAGCCACTTCAGAATTAATTTCATATTATTGATGCTGATGCAGTATTCAGTTTTCTTTATGGTGCTTCAGGTCTCAACTAGGTTTTGTTGTGAATCATGTGCTGCTTAGGTCTGTGATACTCTTATCTTTACCCATCTTTATCTTTGTGTCAGTGCACTATAGTCTTAGAAGATTGAACAATTATAGGCTTTAATTAGAGATCATTATCAAATAAAATAAGTAATGTTGTCAGGTGTAAACAAAAAAAACAAAAAACAGAACAATTCTGTTCAAAATGAGATGCCATTCTATATAAAAGATTATGTCCATAACTGTGCTATATAAGCAGTTCACATTCTACAAGATATATAGTATCAGTGCTAGTATCTCCCTCTTGAGTCCTTCCAGCATCACCCTCCCGCCACAGATTCATCCCATATTTCCACATCAACCTCACCCTGCGATGAATGTGGAGGACACTGAAAGGCGCCACTATGCACGCATACTCACACTCACTACATCATATCTGGAGCTAAGAACACAGTAACCCAATATCTGGAGTTTCCCCTCGGTTTGTTGGAGTTCCCACCCACCCTAAAGGTCCACCCTTGGCTTCAGCCCCATGATTCACTGAGGACAGGAAAGGCTGAGTGGAGACATGTAATCCATTACTGGAGGAGACGGAGGAGGGCGATGGGGAAGAAAAGGAGGGAAGAAAAGGTGTGGGGGTGGAAGAGGAGTTGAGATGGCGGGAGATATGTGGGATGGGGGGACTTGAGGAGGGGGATTTTGCTAGTCTCTGACAGTTCATAACAGGACTCCCACAGGCACAAGTGGACATGAGTGGGCGGGGTAGGGTGGAGTAGAATAAAATATGTCTTCATTTCTTCTAGGGAATCATTTCTCAGCACATAAAAAAGTGTATTACTCAAAGCAGCTAATTGACATCAGTGATATAATATAAGCATTCAAAAAGGACACCAGGATAGTTCTTACATGTTTTCTAGCAACCACATCTGGCACCATCATGGAGACTGCTTGTATCTACAAGAAACCAGAAGTTAAATACTAAAGACTTCAAATTTGTTTTAAATTTAGTTATTGTGACACAGTAACTGCTTGTTCTATCCCCCTTAAGCCCCTGATATACTCCAAAACACACATTTAGACTTTAGGCCCTTGATCCCTCAAATACAAGTGTCCCATGCTCTATTCTGCTCGATTACGTAAGGAAATGCTGCCTTGCAAAACAGGATCCTATTCTGTTTGTAAATTTGTGGTTTAGTGCATTCCTGCTATGGCCATGGCCGAGGGGGCTTTGCCTTGTCTGTCACCAAATTCTCCTGCTACTACGTACTCAACAAGCCGTTTGCCAAAGACCTTTCACAGCATTGTCCACTTACTCGGCTTCAGAAACACACGCATTCATATACAAACTCGACACTGTCCAATGTCTCTGTGTGTTTTCTGATAGTTGTTTTTTTTGTTTTGTTTTTGCTGTGTCTGCCATTCCTCACCTGCCTCCGCTGCCTCCTCCTCTGTAGAACACTCTTACAAACTACTCTTAACAGGTTCAAATGTCTAATCAGAATGACGCGGCCCTGCTGTGTTCAAGTGTCCTTAGATGACCACAGAGAAGTTAACACCGAACCCCTGTAAACCCCTCTGTGTCACCCAAAATGTGTCTCCTTTACTCCAGAAGAGGAGTTGTCCAGACCCCTGCTGCTTTGTGGTGAGTGGTCTGTTTTTATTTATATCGACAGGGAGGAGAGGTGAAGAAAGCTGAGATGATGAGAAGGAAGGATACCAACCCACCAACCCACCCAACACTAGGACACGACACTCCAGAGAAGTACTGCACCTGCTGTGGCCACTGGCACGCAAGGCTCATCTCTGCAAACACCTCATATATTATAGACACACATACACACACCCACAGCCACACAGACACACACTCGTCTACTTTATTTTATCTCTCTCTATGTTCACGTTCTTTATTTTCTGTGCTGTGTCTTCATATGCTATCCTTTGGTCATAATGCCTGTTGAAAAAGCCGTTTTGTTAGTTAGTTGGTATAATGTCGCATTGGGATTAAGATCCCTTTGCAAGAGACCTGATATTTGATACACAATGAAAGCAAGAAGGTGAATCCAGTCAGTAGTCAAAGAAAAATAGGTCCTAAAAATGCCATGAGCGTAGCCCTGTGCCGGTAATGTTGTTGTCAAAGTCAATGTCCTCTTCTAAGACAATGATGGTGATGATAATTTTGACATGCAGTATGATGAGCACCTCGATCTGACTGCGCATCAAGTTGCATTTCACAAAGTGACAACACTGGATCCAGAGGGTACACTAGATACTCTGATTGCCATTACTGCTGTAATGCTGACAACTTAATCTTAAATCTCTGATTCAAATGAGGCCACATCCTATTTTAGATCCACTGCTGTCGTTAAATCAGTCCACTTCTGCCTATGTTAAATAAAAACCAAATGGACTCTGATAAAAATCTATGTCCATATGCTGGATTTGGTTACATGGGTAAAACAGAAATTTGCTAGTTCACATATTTCTTTTTCTTTACTTGGTATGTAGTCATTTATACATTTGTGGTATGTTCTAAAAATGGCTGTTGGGCAAAAGGTAATTACCTGTCTGGAAAGCTCCAGTCCTGTAGCAGCATTGGGGCAATTCAATGGGATGGAGGATGGAGACGGGGGGGGGGTTGTTTATTTGTCAAGCGTGGTTATTACCTCTGTCAGGCCCCCTTTTGAAATCCCAGGCTTTCGAATCACTGATGGCGATGTAAGGGAAAGTGTTTTTTTAGTCAATTTAAACCTCAGAAAACTCAAACAATAAACACGTTGCTCTGAAAGCTAATATTTTCTGAATCAGATATTTATTTAAAAGGCAACGCTGGACGAGCTACAGATTATTTGTGTGATCAAAAAGTACTTTTCGCTGTTCAGCCCACAAAGCTTTCAAGTCGGGCCATGTTCAAATAAATATGGAAAACGGCCTGAAGTCTAAAATCACACACAGATGATGAGGGCTGATGTGTGTAGTCACACGCCGTGGGAGCCCATGTGCTCTCTGCAGGAATATAAATGGAGTTTTTAATTGTTTCTGACTCAGGTCTGTGGGCTGGGTCTGGGTAAAGCCAATTAGGAGACTGGAGGAAACAGTGAAGGATTGTCTGCGGAAAAAGGCTATGACTTTCTGGTCGGCAGGCAGACAGTGAATGCGGTTGTGTGTCACTGTGCATGTGCGTGTCTGTCTGCGCGCACTTTATGTGAGACTACTGGAGCATACTTTGTGTCTGCATCCGTACGTGTGCATGTGAGTGCTTTTCTGTCTGTATGCAAGTGTCTGTGTGTGTGAGAGAGCAAGTGCCCTTTGAGTTCGGGCGAAGAAAATGTCATATGGCATATCTGATTACGTGTTGCAATGTTTTTTGTACAGTATTTAGCTTTTTTTCCCCCTGAAACTGAAAGCCTGGGCCACTGCAAAAGTATCTGGAGATTGAAATCAGACCCAGAGCTCTGGTCAGACTTGGAACCAAAACAGAGAGAAAAGCAATGCCGAGAAACCAGCTCTTTGGTTTTATGTGACTTATGTGGTGCTTGAATTTCACCCATTGTTTTGCATAGTCAAAACAGTGTTTCAGGATGAAGAGAAAAGCGGTCAGTAACATTTACGGTGCAGTTCTGCAATGTGAAACTTCATACAGTATGTGAGGTTGATTTTCCTTGTACCATGTGTGTCACTGGGTACTGTGTCACTGAGGCACGTTCCTGTATGTTTTATTGTATTTGGCATTTTAAGTAATTCTAAATCTGAAGTACAACATTCAAGAGGCAGACAGAAACAGGCAAAGAAAAAAGAGGAATGTCTTCATGGTCAGCAGCAGAAACACATAGCTTTTTGTTGGACTCATGTTGTGAATTATATGTTCCCACTCTTCTCATTCCAACTATACAGGTTACAACTTCCTTCTGCGGTGTACTGTAGGTGAATGTTGGTGCCAAATGGTGGATATTGCTTTTTTATTATTTAAGGCATCAGTCATTTGGGTCCCAAACTTTATTTATGTTTTGCCCATTGCCCAGAAGAAGGAGAAGAATACACCACAAACAACAACATTTCCCTAGAGATTATGTTTAACAGTGTATTCCGTGCATTACATTACTGTTATAAGATTTGAAGTCACTCTTGATAATGGTGTCAGTGCTACATGTTAAAATGCTGCTGCACTGAAAGCTGCAGAGCTCTTTCTCTTATTGAATTGAAATTTCACTACCAGTGTGGAGAAACTAAACAAGAAGTCCCTATTTATACCTCATATATTTACAATGCAGTGTTATTATAAATAATGAGGTCCCTAAGGTTTGCATGCTGACAGTGTGGTAGTTGTTACTAGCAGCCATTTAGCCACACTGAGGTCCCTGGTGGCCTTTAGACTCCCAGAAAGAAAGTGCTACGGTACTACACTCATTTCAGCGCTGCTGCTCAAAAAGCATATTATCCTGATGTGTGTGTTCCTGCACAGGTGTAGTGAAGTATGTGAGTGTAGGTATGTGGGTATATACACTGCATTTCGGTACATGCTGAGGGTGAGAGTGTTGGTAATATACAGTTTATGTGTGCCTGCTTTCTGTATGTTCATGTATGCGTGTGCCTGAGGGTGTGAGCCAGTGTGCATGTATATGTGTTTTTTCAGTGCATAGATTTACATATAAGTGTGTGTGCATGTGTATGGGCGTGGAAAGGCGGATGACCTGATTGGTGGCAGGGTAGCCAGCTGGTGAGGGCTAGTGTTTCCTCTGGCATGAAAATCCTCTGCTTGGATCATCACCGTAACCACGGAGGGGGAATGTGTGTGTGCAGGGAGGCAGTGAGAGCATAGACACAGTCATTTTTTTGTGTTTACATTTCTGCAAGCGCATAATTGCCCATTAGTGCCTTACTTTAATGTGCTGATTGCCGTTCATTACCTTACCCTTAAAACATTGTAAATAATCTGTTGGGTTTTATATATATATATATAGAGAGAGAGAGAAAGAGACTCTATCCCCCCACTCTCCCCCCACTCTTTCCTCCAGTTTTAAACTCTGTCACTGTTTACCCCCTGTTAAAGAAGCACTCTCTGGATCCCTCTTTTTAAGTCATGTTAGAACTGTCATTTTTATGTAAGAATTTACAAAAACAATGGTCTCCACACCATTGATTTCTTTTTATGAACAATTACATTTTAGAAAAAAATTCAATTATATGTTTTATCTCTTCACAGCTCTCAGACTGATCTGGTCAAGGCCATCAGTGACTTACTGTTTGCCACCAACGCAACTAATTATCTTCGACCTCAGCTCAGCTTTTGACACAGTAGACCCCAATGTCAGAAAACTATGTGGGCATCTATGATGTGGCCCTGGGTTGGTTCTGTCTATCTGTCCTTGGTCCTTGTCTGTTATGCTGAGAGATGCCTCTGCTCCTAAGCAGATGATACAAAACTGTGTGTTCTGTTGAAGCTGGTATCACAGATGTCTCTTTTATTAGGCCCTGCCTCACTAAAATTAAGAATTGTATTTTCAAAAAAAAAATCATGATCAAGGATTCCAAATAAGAAATAATTATAATCACCCCTTCTGGCTCAAACTAGCAGCATTAACAACATCACATCTGGGTGCCTTATGTTTAAAATAGAGGCCTGTAACCTAGATGGACTTATTGACTCGGGTAACTAAAGTGGTGCAATCCTGCTTTGTGCAACAAAGATATTTGGCTAAGATCAGGTAATTCCTTCTTATTCTCCTCAGCTCCTCTCTTTGTCTTAACTGATGGTATTGTTTAAATGATTTTATGATGACTATATTTTATGATCTTTTTTTATTTACAAAACCAAACAAACATGGATGGAATACATTTTAAATTTCTACTTCTTTATGAAAAGTAGTAGAGAAATCCCTCAAATCAGAACAGCAATGGGAATCTGATTTATAATTTACATACATATGGTATACAATACACAAACATAGACACACCGGCACGCCCATGATTTTACATACACATATGTGCACATGTGTTTAGTCTACCAGTATGTCCTAAGCATGTCATTTGCTGCCAAGTACTGATTAAAAGTTTGTTGTTCCCCCCAAAAGTTAAAAAGAAACCTAACGTACACTCTAGCTTTCAAGACCACAGGAGCCACTCTCATGTTATTCCCAGGTTAGCTTTTGTCTGTCTCACCTCACCAGGCCGAGGATCACCCCTCCCCTCGTTTCCACTCTGTGTGCATCTGGCCGTGAGCTCGCTCTGGTCTGACTCTGGGCAAGGCAGGTCTGCCTGGGGCTCTTTGGAGAGGAAGCTTCTGCTCACCTGCTACTGTCCTCCTGATAGGATGAGAGAGAGAGAGAGAGAGAGAGAGAGAGAGAGGCAGAGGCAAAGACAGGATAGGCAGCTTTAAAGAGTGAATACAAATTCTACTTTGCTCTGTACTCCACCAATTTAACTTTACATAATAACTCATAATGACCTTAGTTTTGAACCATGTGTATGATTTACGTAAACGAAAAAGAGCAATAGCAAGAAGATTAGCACATATAGGTCTCACATACACTAAATCAGACATATTTCAGAATATTCTGAAAACTTCACAGCAAAAAATAATCATCAGAACAAGCTCACAGATACACAACAATAACATAGTGTATTACTTTCATGTAAAGCAAACAAAGCACTTTGATGTGATCTCAACTCCTGAGAAAAATATCTAGGTCTCTGGCTCCTAGGGTTGTACAATGTTAACTCTATCCATCTGTCATTTAGTACCCAGCAGGTAGTGTACAGTGGGTTTATTAAAGCTTTCTTGCAAGAAGCTATCTACAGGGGGTTAATGTGAGTATCTAAGACTCAGCCTTACAATTAAGGACTTTAGAAACCAAAACATGGGTAAAAACAGGACAAAGACCAGATTTAAACATGCTATTTCACACCACATGATTTTAGGCAGGGATGTTGTCAGTAAAATATCATCAGACAAAGTTCCAGTTAATACAAGCAGTGTTTTTTTTGTTAATGTGTCTGTGACTGCACAAAAAATACATTGCTGTCTCTGTGGTCTGCAGTTCGGGAGTAGAGGAAAGTCAGGATTATAGGAATACATGGAATATATGGAAGTGGTACAGAATGCAGATAGCAAATTAAATAATGGAGAGTGCATAAAGTGTGTGGGGGTGTGAAACACTAAGAAAGAGAATGCCATAATACAATTAAATAGATGAACTACATGCATCCACCCCTGTCGACTTTTACGATGAAATGGAAACTCCACTTTTGCTCTGATTGATTGCGTAAACTGCAACAGTTCTCCCCTTCTCGCTCTTTCACTCACTTTCCCCGTTTTAATTTAATTTGTAGTGGTCAAGATGCTGCCCATAAACAAAGCATGCAAAGATTGATGATGCAAAGACACACCCTCTCTCTGCCTGTTGTATACGTTTGTATGCGGGCGATGTTGTTGTGGTGGGATTGTGGTGGATGAGAGAGGTAGTTTTGTACTTTGTTTTAATGGAGGCCACTGGGAACTGATGAAAAGTCCTTGGGAGGTGTTTGATGATGTGATGGCAAAGGTAAATGTCAATGCATTCATAGGACACACAAACACATACTGTACACTCACACACACTCACACTCACACACAACTAACGCCAGTACATTCTAAATCCTAAAAGAATTGCATAAAGCAAGCCAGCAGTTTTTGTCCACCAACACACACAGACAGAAAGCTGTAAGTCACTGGTTTGTCCCTGAAACACCTAATTCTGCGGTAGACCAACTGACTGACAACACACAGCAGGGAGAGCTGACCTTCACCATCACAGACACAAACATCACTTCATCAGCCACCTCAACTCTGCCGCAGGCCGGGTGGAGGGTCGGGGGGTGGTGCACACAGGACAGACAGACAAACAGACAGACAGGACAGAGAGGAAGCAAGCCAGCCAGCACAATTATATTGCTTATCAGAACCTGAGAAATGCAAGTAAAAATTCAGTATAAAAAAATCTACTACAGGCGATTGGCAATACTTAATAGAAAAAGTGTATCAGCTATGATACAAACATATGTATTTAGAGAAAAACCACTTCAGGTTTTGGTATTAACCCTCAGAATCAAAGAACGTCCTCTTTAACTTCACACCAGACAGATTGATGAATTGTTTTTTGGATGATACTTAACCAGATTACGTTCAATGACCTCCTGGTATGACTATTACTATTATTAAATATACCAGTTTTTTTCTACAATATACTTTTGTGGCATCTACTATGTACAGTATAAGATACAGTGAAGGTTGGGCAACAAACATAACTTGGTAAAGTTGAGAATCTCACCACAAGGTCCATTTAGAAGCTCTTCTGGAACTTTTTTAATGTCAGGGAAAGAAAGACTTTAATTGTTAATCTGAGATGAGACAAGGACTCTGTTTACTGGCATCATATTCAAACACATTACGCATCAATCCACCACCAAGATCTTCACAAAACTCACCTGTCCTGTTTCTCAAGGCAACGTTTTGCACCAACATAGAACGATCTTAATGTGAGATATCCATAACAAAAAGGTAAAGAGACCACCCTTGACTCTCACATTAGCTTGAAATAGACCAGAATGCATTTCAGTCTCAAGACATTTTGTATAAATGGTGCAATTATCCTGTGTTCTAGACTTTAACACCTCTTGCTCTGCTATCATAATGTCCATTTATACAAACTATAAGAGCCACAATTGAAATGTCCCAAGCCACTCTTAGGCATTAACTAAAGTACAAGTGAACAAGGTAGATTTAACAGGGGAAAAAACTAAATTAAAAGGGTCTTATGTGTATGATTAAGTGGCATCTTGCAGTATAGGTGCAGATTACAACACCTTCGCCTCACCCTGCCCTTCCAAGCATGTAGGAGATACTACTGTAGAAACATGGTGGTTCAATATGGCAGCCTCCATGGAAAAGGGCCACACCCCACAACATGCTCATTCTAAGGTAACAAAAACACAACAATTCTTATTTTTGGTGATTATGAAATAATAAAACATGCCAAAACTTTATACATTTACATTATATTCCATTTCTGCTAATCAATCCTCCTAAAGTTACACACTGGACCTCTAAAACATGTCATCACAAAAAACAGTACTTAGAGTATCAACAGTATGAAGCAATTCTTGGTGGTTTAACATTTTAAACCCCAGTGAGATCTCAGTGTCTTATGATCACAATTTCCTTTTGTAAAATAGAATAACGGTTGTTTGAGGATAAAACGGATCAAAGCAGAGTCATGGACATATTTCAGTTGTTAACTTCAAAGCACTTTTTCTTCAGTTTTATTAGAATGCTGCAGAACATTGTAAATGTGTTATATCTCCTCTGCATTTCTTCATCCAAACTAATTCAGTGTGTGCAAAAATCATAGTAATTAGTGCATTTTAATATTCATATTACTGTATTGTTGTTTCAACATCCAAAAGATAATGTAAGTTGCTTTAAAAAGAAACTGAATGTGATTATCCAAAGGAATTATTCTGTGTGTTCTTCAATGTTAAGAATCCAACTGATATCATACAAACATTAATGTATCACCTGACCTTTCATATCCCCTGCAGCTGCATTCACACACACACACAGAGCTGTGGCTGAGGATGGACTCTCCAGGGGGCAGTTTAGATGGTCACGCCTTTCACTCTGTGCCACTGAGGCCATGCCACTGTCTGCTTCACATTTAACATGCCCTCTCTCCCCTCCCCTACACACACACACACACATCAAGAAACACACATACACACATGTAAATGCTTACACTGACATTGCCTGTTTCACATTACAAACAAATGCATGTGCATGCATATGACACATACATTCATCCGACACTAACTGACAAGCATGCATACACACACACATACATACACACACATAGACACACACACACACACACACACAATGCCTCTGTCCCTGTCTGTTTGACATTAAAGCTGAGTCCCTCTGCACCAGAAGGCAGTTGTTTATGTAGATATAAACTATTGCTCTAATTACCCCATATGTAGTCCTCCAAAAGCAATGACGCTCTCTGATGAATATTTAACGACTCATACACACATATATGCATAATAATGATCTGTGTGCACACCATCAAACACTGCCTGATTAAAATTTATCCCAGACAAACTGTATGGAGATGGCTCATCCTCTTTTCTCCTGTAGTTATTATGGATATCTCAAAATATCCCTTTTCTCAAACTTCCAAGCCAGGTACTTAGTGTGTGTATATGTTCACCCTTGTTTAGCAGTAACATCAAATCATGCTACAACAGCAATTATTTCTGATCTAACAACTGTAATCATTGCAACTTAAAACACCATTATTATTCATATTTATGCACACCTTTCCTGCCATTCAACACAAAAGAAAGAAGAAATATATTTGCATAAATTGTTGGCTTTGTCATTGTCGTCAATAGTTCTCATAATCTGTGGTTCAAGAATAGATGAGGAAACTTCAAATCTGTGCCAAGGCATGTTCATTTTCAATATAACGGCCTAGGGATTTCTCTTACATAAATTAAACTTGTGTATGTCACATTTTTAGTCTTGTGTCTAGTGTCTCTGCATGGTCATGTACGTATAACCAACATTCATGTGAACATAAATGATACAGGAGATGTTGTGTTTGCTTACTCAGCAGAAATGAGTGTGACATGGTGAATGAGGGGACCTTACAGAGGATGAAACCCAAGGCTTGGGGACTGATATCTGGAATGGTTATGGCGAGCTGCACCGTCCGCAATTAGTTAGCATCAAAGAGGCAGATGACAGGAGAGGATATATATTTCAGTCAGGCGTGGTGGGTATGGGTAAAGACTTCCAAGATTTACTCCTGTGCTTGCAAACACACACATACACATACACACACACACACACACACACACACAGGCACCCAAACTCACATGCTTTCTTGCATAAATGTCACATGTATTATTAAGCTATTTTGTATAATAACTGTAAATAAAGATGTCGATTGGATTTCTGCTAATCTTTTAGCAGTTTAATGCTGTTTTTTATTTTTATTTTATTTAATTGTATTATTTTATTTTTATTTTAAAATGTTTCACACTGGACCTTTAACTAATACAACTTTTTTTAGTTATAATTCAAAGCTAAGCAATATACCTCTTCTAAACTCTTACTCTCCTTTGTATACAGTAAATATACCAACATATTTGATTTGATTTTCAAAGATCTCTCATGTTTATGTCGTAAGTGATGGTGGATACTGCCACACAGGCAAAATAAAAAATGTAAGAAACCTAAGGCAAAAGCAAAACACTGAAAACAAATGAAAACATATTGTACATGAGCTTTGATATGAAAATCTGTCAGCTTTGAAGTTTTACAAAGCTGTGTCAGAACACTCACAATGTGCCAACCCATAAACTCATGTACTCGGTACACACAAATATGTATCCACACATTCTGGCACAAACACTCACATTTCAAAGCATACCTACAAACCCATATTCATAAACAAGTCATGGAGTTGGTCAACCATGTTTTCTTGTTAGTTACATTCATTTTCCATCTGCTGTTTTGTCCATCGAGACACATGATCCACCAGTGTTTGCTGGAATTCAGTTAGAGGTCAAAGAAGCCGAAATACACTCCTCAGCACAGCCACAATCTTTCTTCAACTCGGACAAATCAGCACTAATCGGAGCACAGTGAAGAGAAAATAAACTCCCCCCTATATATGATGAGTGAAAGAGAAGGGGTCAAGATAAGCAATGCTTTTAACTTTGTAACTGTTTTGAGATTAATCACTTTTAGCTTGTGGGAAAATACACAAGTATGCATGCACATAGCTCATACACTTATATACATACTGTACATATATACATAAACAGCTTTAATCTGGCCACAACTGCAAAAACAAACATACATCCACACACAACAATATTATTTGAGCTTTATGAGCTTAAAGCAACACTTAAAATGAAAAAGTATTTTAGCAAACTGGGACTGAAGTAAAAAATAATGTAATTCCTTAAACTAAAATAAAACCAGAAATGCTGCTGAAAATACATTAGCGAAGTGAAGAAATACTGTTATGGTCATGAATTGACTCTGATCAAATATACATAATATCCAAACAATTAGTTGAAAATCAGATACAAAAAACATCAACTACCAACACATTTCATATTTTAAAAGTTAGTAAAATTTAGTGGCAACTAGCAGTGTAGCTCCCTCGCTTCACCCTCCCCTTCCAAGTGCAAAAGGGAAACTACGGTTTACGAAACGCACAAAAATCAGCCCTATCTGGACCCAGTGTTTGGTTTTTCCCTTCTGGGCTACAGTTCAACATGGTGGCCTCCATAAAAGGCAACCCACGAAATCTGTAGATAAAAACAGTTCATTCTCAGGTAACAAAAACATAACAATTCTTATCTTCGGGTGATATACATGAATGGAAACACACCTATCAATATTATATTCCATTTCTGTCAGTAAATCCCCCAAAATGTTATACCCTGGACCTTTAAAGCAGCAACAAAGAATTGTCATTTTTTGTTGATTCTGGAAGACAAAAGTGGTAGTTTCATTGATTTCAACGGGAATCCGACCCAGTGGCAGGCATAAAGAATAAATACCTATAATAACTATCCAATGTTCTCGCTGAAGGTCTCATGTGATTATGCCAATCATATAGAGGCAATAATATTAACTGAGACTGTTCGGAAACCAGTTAACTACCTTACCTACTTGTAGTTTGTTTAACTAAAATATCACAACTAAGCTCCTGCACTCTGTTTATTGCTAGATTTCAGAGCAACATTTGTTAGGCATTTTAATGTTTTTACTATACACCAGTCTGTATACAGATGTACTTTGCTTTATTTGTTTGTAGTTTGTGATGTAAAATGGCAACTAACAACTTCGAAAGCTTATCTAAAATTAAAGTCAACTATTACAATAATGTTAAACTACAATACAATTTAAGAGATAGACATGCACTGTGAAGTTGTAATCCGGAGAGAGACAGCCACAAATAAAGGTGGGTAGAGAGAGAGTAAAAGTTAAAGACTCAGGCAGAGGGGAATGTGTGCGTCATTGAATCACGGCTGAATGAGTTCATCTGAGCCCTCTAGGTAGCAGTCAGTCTTTTGTGGTTATGATATCGCTTCTGAATGAAATTCAATAAGAGGAAGGATCCTGGATTGGTCTGCTGGAACTGAGCCAAACCCTTCACTGAAACAATACAGGTTAAAAGTCTGAGAGGAATAAAAAAGTATTTATCAATGTTTTTCCACTAAAGGCCCAGTGTGTATCCTGCCATGTTCCTACAGTAGCCCAGAACGGACAAACACAGATACAGATGGTGGAAGGCCACCCTTCAACCTGGCTTATAATTTCTTGGTTAGTGCTATGGGAATGTTCAAAATTTAAAAACCTGTGTAAATTTGTAGGCAGACAGAAGCTGTTTAATGGTTAAAAGAGAGAAAGGAAGAGAAACAAAAAAGACAGCAATTGAGAAAAAAATTTTTTTTTTTACTGACATGCGTGTTTAGATCTTCCAGCAGGTGCAGTAAAGGAATATTCAAAGTCGCACAAAGGCACCCATCCCTGCCAATAAAGAACAAACACACAGAAGCCACTGATATTGTAAAACGATAGCGAGACAGTGAAACCCACAGAGGGGAAGGGGTGGGTGAAGTCAAAAGCTAAACAAACCCCAAAGCGCACAAACCTATTGCTCTGATCCGTCACCTTGTAACCCAGTTCCAACAACACCACAGAGCACTGACACGGTTCCCCCGGTGTGCCACCTCAGGCTTAGAGGCGCTACGGCCTTGGTGGATTTGTAAAAGAAGAGTAGACACGCTGTATAGAGTGAAGTCTGGCCCAGAGGGAACAACAGGCCTGCCCTTCCCTGCACCTCCACCTCCCCAGTGACCTTTCAGAATACAGAATACAATACTGGCAGTTACTAGAGCTCCTATCTCACCAGGCTCTTAAAGGATCAAAGCAGCCCTGGATCTGGAACACACAGACACACAACAAGTGCTTGTACAGGTACACACACACACGTATACCCACGTGTATGTGGACTGTGTTACATGTAGGGATATGTATGTAAGCAAATGTGTGCAAATGTGCATAAAGGGCAAACAGAGACAGGGATGCAAAACAGGGTAAATTATACTTAAAATCTGAGGTGAACATAATTACAACTGCACACAGATTTATTCACACTCATGTACTGGAAAGTAAAAGTGCCCACTCACACACACGCACACACACACCACACACAGGCAACACATGCTCCCTCACACACCTGCACAGACACAAAATCACTCCAATTACATGTGTCTTTTTTTTTACCGCTCTCCCTCAATGCCGTCCTGAGGGACAGAAGATGGGAGCGATAGAAAAGGAGAGGATAAGAGGATGAGAAGGGTGCCTGGAGCCAAAACGAGTTGGTTTTCAAGAAAAGAGTCATCTAAGCTGCCAGTCCCTGTCTTTTCTTTTGGAAAAGTTAATCCCCATCCCTCTCCCAGCAGATATGATCCCTCGTCTGCAGGAAACTACCTGCATGAATAGAAGCAGGTGAACTGTCTGGGGATTCTATCACTGGAGGAGCGATTGGATTCCACAATACAGAGATGAGCCTTTTTTTCATGGATAGCGGAGCTATCTTTTCTAAAGCAGGGTCAGTGATCAGAAACATACCTCTGGTTGTACCTCTGTAATGTGTGTGCCCGGCTGAAATGTGAGCATAAGCACATCTGTGCATATGCTTGCTTGTTATAGGCTTACAGATTACAAGCCTATTCAAGCACACTTTTTGAGTCTCTGTTATGGTAAGTAGGCTGTAGGAGTGAGCCAGGTACTACTTTTACAAGTATTCATAATGGATAACATGCTTTCTTTGCAGAAGTAGCCCAGTCGCTTCCCGACACCAAACAGAATGCTTTGATAATACCGACTCAGTAGGCCTGAGCTCAGGGCCGTGCTAGACAAGGTATGTATTCTTAAATATTGTTACAATAGAGATGTTTTATTAGTAGGTTAATGAGGAGTCCATGTTGCTTACATAACTCACTCTGTATTTGTTTTGGAACAAATAATGTACTTCTTACAATTCCTAGAGATTCCAAATTGACCCATTTCACAACAGACCCTTTGACATGTCATAGCAAGAAAAGCAGAGGTGTAATTATTTCCATGGTCACATACTGTCCATGCTGTTCATTGGTATGCTTTTCCTGCTATGACAAGTCAAAATGAACCTTGTGAGGTAGCTGAACTGGCAAGATCACAAAATCATGAGATCCCGCGGGAATCCATCCTGCCAGGCTCCAGTCTATAAGTTTGTTTTGTACTGGTACCGGGCCAATTACTGTCCTATAGGAGGGTGTGGTTCAATGCCAGGCGTGTACAACATGTGGGAAAAGTGACCATTGTCTTAGATGTTGCTAGTATCAGTTAAATCAGAACTGGAGAATATTTTCCACTGAAAGAACGGCACTGAAGGCCTCCCGATGGAAAAGACATTTTCACTCTTCTCCAACTGGCTTCAGTAAGTTTGACTATATGATATGTTCACGATGGACCAATGGTTCATCCAATCACCTGCAAAGTATTTTTTTCATTTGTTTCATTTTTTTCAAGTCAGGTTAAGTCAAAATGTCCTCAGTAAGAAAGGGTCCACTTCAAATACCCACAGTCTCCAGCTGCTCAGAGATGGAAGATGCTACAGTGAGAAAAAGGCATCCCAAAACATTGCTCTCCAGTAAATATTTGCACGTTGCGATATTGCCTGTTCACTCTAGTGTACTATTAACCCTCAAGAGAGGAAATTTGTGTTCTGTGCAATTCATCATGGTCACTACAAAAGGCTGATACATGTTACAGATTATTTACTACTACTGTTACAACTGCATACGTATGTCAACAAGCACAAGTGTATATTTGTTCATATTTGTGCGTGTGTTTAAAAATATACACTTGTATTTATACGTGTGTGTGTGTGTGTGTGTATGTGATCATAGTAAGCAGCTGTGAGGGGGCCCCAGTCTTTGGGTGGTCCCACACCCCCATCCATAAATTACTACCCCACTCTCCTGCTGCTGGGCTTGAAGTGTGTATGGGTTAGGTTAACACACTGAAGTGTCCATCTCCTGTAAGTAGCATCTCGTACCCAACTACCATGAACATAAAAATATGGACCATCTGGTAGTTGGATTAGGTTTAGATTCACTTCATTCAGATTTTTTTTTTCCCCAGTTCCAACTCTGTTTATTGATTCTGGTCCTATAATTAAGTCCAGGTTCTGAATATTTGAGGAATAAAATAAGCCAAAATATGCTGAAAACTAATTTGAACATATTTTAGGCTGATTTAGGATGCCTTAAATAGTTATTTTTCATACATGAAAGCTTTTTGGTTAAAATAACTTTTGTATATCCTCTATGGGGGCATAAATGCAGTAAACTGTATTCATAGGAATGAGGATTCATGTACATTTATATACAGCAAATTCATACTGTCTCCTGTCCACAAAGCTTGGTTTTCAGCCTTGTCACAATCTCAAAATCGAACATTTAGGGACAGGAAAATTTCCTCCAGGCCTCTGCTACCATGGATACTATATGTGTTTGACAAGTTATAATGCTGTACTATAATTACTAGTTATTTCCTTCTTTTATCTGATGAAGGCAGTTGTATAACCAACATGACAGGCCCTGAATTTGTTGAGGAAAGAGGTAATACTGTGTGTTTTTTTCCCCATCTAAAAATAAAGACTTCCACACACCACACATTCACAGATCTCTTATCTTAAAATAAGCAATTTGTGATTGTAATTTTGGCTTACTTTATCTGGCTTTATGTGAATTGCATTTTATTGCAAATCTGTTTGCTTGTTTGAAAAGTGCTTGAATAAATTTGGAACTAAATCGACTTGAACAACTTCACAAAATTGCTCTATAAAGTTTTATGTAGTGAGAGAATCAATGCAGTCTGCATTGTAATTGTGTTGCATTATGATGTACACGTAATTAGCAAAAGTTTATCTAAAACTACTTTTATCTGTCCATAAAGCTGAGAGTAATTGGCAGCCCTTGTGTCTTTGACTGACACTTGAGACGATAAAGAAAACACATGCTCGAATAAAACACACAAACAAACCGCCACATGCTTCTTAAAACATAATTCACTGCATATTTTGCTGGTGTTTAATCATTCCCGTAAGTATAAAAATTGCTGTTATTATCTTTGGCTATTATATCTAATTGTTGCCATTGCTCATATAATCAGAGTTATACAGGGCCAGAATGTGTGCATGTTTAAAAGTGTTTGTCTGTGTGTGTTTGTGTGTAAAAATTAAAGTGTGTGTGTGTGTTTGTCATAGTCTATGTGTGTTTCTCTGCGCGCACATATGCACTAATACACTTGTATTTAACTGAGCAGGCACCCATATCTATGTGCATGTGTGGGGCTACATTTGTGTATATGCATTAATGTCTGTTTATGTATGTGTGTGTGTGTGTCTGCATGTGCATGTGACTTAAACAAACAGAGCATGTTTGGGAGGAATGTGGTGTGTCTAGAGATTAAAGGTCTCTGAGAACACAGCGCACTGGTGCACTTAACATAGTTGTTCATCAGCAGCAGTGTGATAGGCAGCTCTCTTTCCAACGCACACAGGTGTCACACACACACACACACACACACACACACACAGCTGAGTAGTCTGGCATAGTTTCCATTAGGACACACATTGAGGAATCAACTGGTGTGTTTAGGAGAGAGAGCGAGAGACAGTCACACTACTGCAATTGTCATTTGAAACCTCCCCCTGGCCGCCCACTGATGACCCCTCAATACAGTATTAAAACCTTCTGTCATCATCAATCACTGTCAAATGAAGTCAAGTCGCGTAAGATTTCTTCAAAAGTGCTTTTAGGCCAACCTTTGCTAAAAGCCACAGAGTGCTTCACAGACAAAGACACAATGACAGATAAAAACAAGAGATGTACAGTAAAAAAAACAACAAGAAAGAACAGACAATTTACAAATTCCACCGAAACTAATTTCACCGTCCCCAGCTCACCGCATGCTAACTAAAGTAAGACCGGTCACATAATAAAAACAATGACTCTTTGAGCGGCTATTACCACCATTTCTCATGAGCTGACATCAATTGTTTTGACTCCGTCAGAAATCAAATGGAACCATGCTCTTGGCGTCTTGCTAAGGTTAATGCTGCAGCTTCGGAGCCAATTCAAAACATGGCTCTCCACCAAGGCATCCACTGCGCTGCTGAGTATTATCAAATTCCCAGCGACACTTCCCTCACCGCTTAAAATGCAGAGTGAGATTGGAAGTAATATGCTCAGCTGTGTAGGACAGAGATCAGTTTGATACTGTGAAAAGATTGGAAAAGCACAGGGGACACACAAAAAGCCTCTTAGATTGTATAACTTAATCATGCATGAAAGAAGGCAATACAGAAACATTCAGGGCCTATTCAAAAACACTGAGGCTTTTTTCACCCCCTGCTCACCCTGTCCAAGTTCTGAGCCTCATTGGGAGTGATAGCATTGTTATGAAGCCAAGCTTTTATGAGCTTTGGCCCTTCATGTTGATGATAGGATCCCTTTATAGCAGAACGACTGTTTTTTGCTAATGACCTCTGGTTACTTTAGCGTTAGCATGCTGACGTAGCAAAGGGAAACAGAAACCCACAAAATACTCTCCTTTGTTGTTTGGAAGTGACTGAATAGAGAAAATCCAGTAACTATTGTCTTTCGTCAGACACCATTGAATCGCAGTAAAAAAAAACAGAAGAAAGAGAGAATCATTCCTTGTGCTTGTTTTCAAACCCCATCCCGGGGAACAGATGTTGTTCATTCTGCTTGGCTGTGCTGAGGAAGAGCACCAAATCGTGCTGTTTTCAGCCCAAATAGCTCACGCACAATTACTCTGCCGGGGATCTGTGTGCATTGGCACGTCGCTGCAGTTCCCCCTTTGTTTTCTTAATAATTAGCTTGTGTTTTCACAGGGGGTTTATATGTGTGTGGGGAAGCCAGCCTTTTCAAGGCTACTTAATCTACTCCCTAGTCTGTCTCCCTCCTCTCTGTCTCTCACCCTTCCTTAATCTTCTCCACAGCTTCTCTCTCCCACCCTGCCTTATTTTCTGTGTCTCTCTCCCAATGCCCGGGAGCCTGCATGATGAATGAATGGGAGTTCAGGTGTTTTTGCTGCAGCTTATATTTGATCTGAGGAGCAGAAGTAAAATGATGAAAAGTGGCAGCATTTTTTGCATCACTTGCCTTTTCTTTCCTTGGAAGGTTTGTGAATTCTAGAGAGGATCAGAGCGGCCGTGGTGAGTGTTGGGTGACTTAATGTCGAGGCGTATGGCCATTCACGCTGTATTAATATTGAATGTAATGAGGCATGGCTCTAGCAGTGACAGGATAGAGGAAAGTATTCAGATAACTAATATTCATCAAAAAAACTCTCTCTCTCTCTAACACACGACACAAATCTAAGAATGTTTTCAGATTTAAAACTTAAAAAATCATATTTGATTGATTCTAAATCCGTAAAATAAATACAAAAAATAAAAGTATACAGAGGTGTACTGTCCTAGCTGTCCTTTTTTTTTTTACTTCAGTACCACTCTGTATGTACCTAATGTGTGTTCAACACATGAACTCCACTGTTAAACACACTTCCACTGTAAACATGTCAATCAATAGTGGCTGTGTTTGACCAGTGGTCGATATGCTCTGTGTGAGCCAATCTCATCGATTTTCCACCTGCTCAGCCACCTCGATCACCTTGACCCCGATGAGATCTGTTCACGTGGCCTCTGTTAATTAAACTGAACCGATGACATGCATTTGACAAAGCACACGTACACAGATAAAGACCCAGTCACTTACACACACTTGGGAACGCAGCTGTAGTCAGCTGGCTTACACAAACACATACACTTCCACACAGACACATTTTAGATGTTACAGAAGAAGTGTGACTGAAGGGTCGCCAGTTCAATCTTTGAACCATCTGGGAAAATCTGGGTAGGGAAGGTGAATGAGTAACACTGCCATTAACAGCTGCTGCAGAAGCACCAATAAGAAAATATTTTCCAAATATTTGAAAGATTTATTGATGACTGAAAATATAATGTTGCAAGGATATTTTTTAGTTTTTTGAAAAGATACACACGAGGTATACATATAATGTACAGTAAACTTGTCCAGGTTACACAATGAGAGACGCACTCTCGGGCTAAATGATGGCCGTCATGCATGGATTCGATCTATCCAATAAAACAATGTCTGTGAAAGCCAGGTGGCTCAAAACCAACTGCTCCTGTAGCTGCTTAGGGTCTGACAGCACAAGACTGTGCAGAGCTGGTCCCAGGTGTGAATGCATAAAACTGTGTGAATGTGGTGTTGATGTTTATAGAAGTGCACGCTTAGTTGACTTTCAATAAATTGTTAAACACACATAGGCCTTTCTCTCTCTCTCACTCTCACACACTTTGTCTCTCTTTCTCTACGTCTGTCTGTCTGTCTCTATCACACACACACACACACACACTGAAATACCAGATCAAAGACTCGATCTTGAAGACTCGGATGTCTTCAAGTTCAGCTGTCCCAGCTGGATCACTAAACAGCCTAAAAGTCGTCTCTGTGTCAGATCCTTCTGTTAATCTTGACAGTAATCATTTATCTGCACACTGACCTTTATGAAAGCTTGTGTCAAAGAACTTTAGCCAACTCTGAGGAAGGTAGCGGAGGTGGGGAACTTGAAAAACACGACTGCTATGAACCTTTATTCATCAGGACACTTTTGAATCGTAGAAAATACAGCTGAAAACATGCCAGTATCGTCTATGCATTTAGTTCTGTAACACTGCCAGGGTGAAATGTCCTTTTTTTGTTTTTACACTGAATTCAAATGCCTACCAAAAGGCGTATGCAGAGACATAAGAATCAGTGTAAACTGAGGTTGGCTTGGCTCTTCCTTACACAACTTGGCATAGATATCTACACAAACCTCAGTGCAAACCAACGTCAAACGGAATTAATATTTAATAGTTGCTGAGCATCAAAAAGCCCATATGTTTTACGGTCAACAATATTACTTTTGCTACTGGCATCATTTAGTGAGCTCTTTAAACATATTTGCAGTGAAAACACACCCAAAGTAAAGTGCAGAAAAATGTGAGTTTAAAAGTCCATCAAAATTAAACACATCCCACAAATCTTCTCCAGTACAGCTCGTTTTATTCCTCAAAGGTTTTCAACTGTCTTGCCTTTATTTGCATTGATGAAGATGAAAATAAAAATAAATGTTTGAGTAAGAAACCATGGTCATAGATGGAGAAGAGCTGTAAGACGTGGGCAGTTCTGATAAATATGTTTTAACATATGCCATTTATTGACTATATGCTTGTTTGGGATGATGTCGAACTTCCTGATAGCTCACCTGGTAGAGCTGGTGTCTCATGTACCAAGGCTGAGTCTTTGCTGCAGCGGCCAGGGGTTCGACTTTCCTGTCACTCTTCAGCTATCAATATCAATTAAAGGCCATAAAATGATTTTACAAAAAAAAACAGAGACACAGATTGAGTGTATTGCTGCTGTTATAGGTGTACCGGTACAATGTTCATCACAAACACACGTGCATGCACAGACACACAGGCCCACTTTCCCCTTGGTCTGGGCTGTCGATGAGGCTGTGGGAATGGGGTCACACCTGCAGCGGCTGGCAGGGGTGATAAACGATGTTGCCTTAAACTTTGGAGACCGTCATTTTTGGGACCGCTGTTTACCCTCCATTGAAGTATAATGGGGGCCTTTGAAGGCTAGAGCGCCAGGGACAGAGGCTGCCCTCTGTCTGCTGTTTTGAAAGGAGGAGAAACTAGCCCTCGATTAGCTAATGACACATTCTGCTTCGATTTGCCATAATAGGACAGAGCAGCCCTCTGACATTAGGACTGGCATTTCCTACTCTGGCTGCTTTGCAAAGTTTCTCACAGCTTTCACCGGTCAAATCAAATACATCAGTTTAGTTTTTGCATACTTTTTCTTGCACTTGGCAACAGGCTCAGTTTTTATTCTGCAGATTAAGACATACACATGTTTACAAGATGTCTACACGATCCTGTGAACATTCATGTAAAAACCCCTTTGACCTTTCTCACTATCGCATCAACATATATACGTGTGCACATGTTACTCATACACTCCAAGCTGGACAGCTCATGCTCTTCAGTCATCGCCTGCCCGAAAACCCTTTGACAGTGCCTGCTGTATCAGACACCAGAGCTGCCTTTTCATGCTAGTTTGGAGAAGTCATCAGTAGATCCTCTTACCACCTCTCTTATCAGATGAGGCTGCATATCTGGGTGCTCTTCCTCATTTGTCTTTTAGGCCTGAAGCGATAAAGTGACACGAGAATGACAGTCTAGACTGCAGCTGTCTCGGTATGAAGCATTCCAAGCCTTCACTGGAAAGCCAACGTAACCTCTCCTCATAGCACAACAACACTACACCGGACATTAAACATACACAGCACATAGCAAAAACACCATCAAACCAACCGTGCAGATACATCCACACACAGTGCGCACACACATGCACCACACAAAACACAACATGTACACACACACAGTTCAACACACACACACATAATCACAATTATATGGGTATGCACACAGCCACATGCACAGAAAAAAACAGCCAATTGATGTCAATCCAAGCATGCAGTGGCTGTGTATTAGATCATGATTAGCCCGTACTGCCTGCAGCAAGCGGAACGTAGAACATCCAGATTTCTTTTTCTTTTTTTGTTTGGGGATTTATGCGGTTAATAATATCAGCAACTTTTATTCAAAGTCTTATATCAACTGTTATTCAAGTTTTCATTTTCTACTCAATACATTGTGATTGTACTTTTCATGCAGATTTACAGCTATGAATAGAAAATTTAGGGTGTAGTCAGTGGATATAAAAGTCAATAAGCCTATGTGTTCTAAATACACTTACTATTCTGTAGTATGGATAACTAGGAAGATTAAAGTTCTACATGATTATTTATGTGTTTATGTGCATTTTTATGAAACATTGGATCTTTTACACTTTAAATCAACACATTGTGCATGGTCTAAGTCCCTCTATGTAGACAGAAAAGTACAAGAACACATGCTGTCTACTTTCACACACACATACCTGCACAGTATCACTTTAATTTTAAACTTTTTTTCTTTCATTCAGAAAAAAACTTATCTTCCAATTCCTCTTTGAAATCAAGTCACTTCCCTCCCTAAACAACCCCAGTGGAAAGTTGCAACCATAACAAATGGGTTTAAATAACAACCATGCAGCAACAATCTCCTCACAGCGTGGTGTATTGCGGTTGTCATTCATCACGCCACCGCAGCATAACGTGGGACTTCCACAACAATTACTTCTGTCATTAAACTCCCCGTATTGTTGTCGTTTTCTTGTGTGATAAGGGTGATTACCGGCCAAGCGAGGGCTAATCTTCCCCAATCTGCTCTGCGGTAGGAGGAAAAGCAAACCTCAGCTTGCCACTCAAGCCTGACCAAAGAAAAAGGCCTGTACTGCTGTGTTGGACTGCCCCCCTGTGGCTGCCAGGAGGTACTTTTGATCATACTGTGAACCTCCCTACCCCGCTGCTACACTTAAAGTTGGATATAGAGCCCTGTCTGGGATTTCCAAGATGTGTTAAAAGTTTTTTTTGAGAAAAAACAGTCTTCAAACAGAAATAACTGGTTTTGCCTGTAAACACATTTATACCTTTAATGTATAAATTATTGCTGAAATTTTTTTGGTCTGCATAAATGGAGTGAATAATGTATAAAGCTACTTTCCCTTCGATTTACTTTGAATACTCTGAATCTTTGATAGTCACAAAATAAGACACAAAAGTTTAATGCATGCATGTAATTCCAGTGATATTGTTGTATATTTTCTAATTTTACCCTAATATAGATAGTTTCTTTATTTTACGTCTGAATCATTTCAAGAAACAGCTGGGCACTTTAGTTTCTGGCATGCTCAACTCAAACTGTAAATAGTGTATTTGTTGGGGATAATTTGGTACATTAGTAACTATTTACAAGGTTGATTTACAATAAACAACAGTGCATGTTCATTATGATGGAGGGATGCATCTCCACAGTGCAACAGTGTGGATCATTCATGTGTTTTGATCATTTAATGGAGCTATGTGGCATGGATATATCAGGTTTTACAAGTCAATACATGTTAATAGTTAATTTTCCTACTTGCATTTGTGCTTTTTTTTTGCAGTTGTTTTTGTTGTCCTCAGTCCATCAGTTCTCTGTTCTAAATGTTGATTTTTCAGTGAGTTATTTGAAGTTAGCTCATGTTTACTGGTAGGTGAAACAATAAAGGAAGTCTTGCTCAGTGGTTCAATTAGCTCTTAGTCTGATGGATGTGGAATTCTGTAAAAACAGGTATAGGGGTGGTGTTCAACTTAAGTGAACTTTTATGTTTTTCTGAATTCCTTATTATTGGCTTGTTTTAATGTTGCTAATTTACAGGTTTAATCGACATTGTTCCCATTGTACATCATTTGGGATACTAGCATCTGCAAAAAGTCTTAAAGGGGATGTAAATATTTCTTTGCAGGGCATATAATCTATCCAGTTCCCCTGCAGTCCAGTCATGTACAGTATATGAACATGGTGCTGCTCTCACAAGCTCTTTTACTCTCTCAGGCTACATCATTCACATCATCGTAAAAGCGGAGGCCCTTCATCACTTTACAGTGCCCAGTGCTACCGTTAGCCCCAGGCTCTCACATCAAGGCCTGCAGCCTTCCGCCCCACACTAGCTGTAAACCTCAGCTCTGAATGTAAGAGGGAAGAGGGATGAGAGGGGTTATTGATGTGCTATAAACCCCGTTATTTTATCGAGGAAGGGAGGAAACTGGGTGTGCGGTAGAGATAGGAGGCACTCTAGCTGTCCATTTCCAGCAGGTGTGTCTCTTTTGAGGAAAACTGAGGAGATGTTGTGCGTGAGCTTGGTTTTTTTATTTGTTTGCTCAGGAGCCCAGTAAAATGCAACAAGCACGGAATTCAATTTGCAATTCAGACAAGCATGTGAATATTTCCCCAATGGTTGAGAACGCTGTTTGATTCAGATAACCCCTTAGTTCACAATGATAGTGTATCCATGAAAACTGAACACACAATGCTATTCATTCAATTCAATTCAAGGGAGTTCAACTACACCCTTGCTTGGGGATGAATTCATGGATCCATCAGACACGTTTCAATCCAGACACAAAAAGGGTGTTTCATCTGGTTTCATTTCCACATTAAAATCATTAAAAAGTCATCTACTCCTTTATCCTCAGTAAAGATTTCCTGATTTCTTCATTTTTAAAGTTTTCCTGTTGGACAGAAGAGGTCTCCTACTTCACAGTAAAGTCCATTCTCAGTGTCTGTGCACTGGTGGCTTTAAGTTTCTACATCACACGTGTATAAGCTGCATACTGGACCAGGCTACGAGCTTACAGAATCTCTAAGGCAGAGTGAAAAAGTAGTAGTTAATATCCATGTAGCCCTGCAATATGTACAAATGAAGACATAATATTCATGGACACATAAGATTGAGACTTTGCCTCGTTGGCAAAACAATACCATACGCTACAAGCTGCATGCAACCTAATATATCCAAAATATTTCTATAAAAGTCCACACTTGTATGATAACATGACTCCAGCATTAGCTACTGTATGGAGAGAAAAGTGAGCTTCAGACTTTTTTATGAGGCCAGGCCAACTGCCCTCATCTCCTTTTGCCCAGCTGTTGAGTCTTCCTGATACAAGAGAGGAGACCCACTCCCGTCTGCACGCCATGTCATCCCTCCCCTCAATCTGCAACACACGTACACACACCTCTTCCTGCAAATATTCGTACACACTCGTGCATGAGAAAAAACATAGAAACAGAAACATGCATTCAGTGACCTTGCACATGCCTGCATGAGAAACCCCTTTCACACACATACACTCGCAAACACACACGATCACATGCACACAACAGTCCTTAGGGCAATCATTTGTCATCTGGAGAGGAATTTACAGTCATGCTCTTTATGCTGAAGGCTCGGACTTCAGGCATTTCTCTGGAAATTTATGTCCAGGCAGCTGTGGTCTCATCCGCCTCTGTACGGACCTTGAAGACAACGCTGTTCCAGGAATTATGAGGTGGATCCAATCCATTACACACCTCCAGTCAGCTCTGAGTGTGCGTAAATGCACGTGTAAGCCATTTTCTCTGTGTCTTTGTATGCCTATCAGCATGTGTAACGGTGAGCGTTTTCCTGCCTTCACAGTGTGCTTGCAGCTGCCTAACTCCCTGTGTGTGTGTGTGAATCCTCCACACACAAGCACACATGCACATGCACACATTCACACACACAGAGATGGTTTTGCGTTCAGCTCTTTGATGGCTGAACGGTTATCCTGCGGCTTTATGCAACGGAAGCCCATAGTTTAAAGGGGAAAAGCCCTGATTTCACATTGCAGCCATATGGACTGTTATGTTTCCCTCTTAAAGTGAGGTCCACACCAGAGGTAAATACAGGGCCACACTAATAGATGAGGTCTTCAAATGGCCGCAGAGTGACATCATCATAAAGCTGGTCTGCACATGGGAGAGAGAAGATGAATAATCCCCGTTTAATATGGATGTTTAATTTTCAAAAATGGATTCATCCATTCAAAGGCAATTGAAAGCAATTTCCTACAGTACTTACACACATTCAAAGCTTGAATCTCCTCTGTACAGCTACAGAAAGAAAGAAAGGATGGCATTTACTCACACAGCTTCTCTCAGCTATTCCATAGATTTGAACCTATAACCCTCCACACCCAGGCTTGATTCTCTAAAACGATTTTGTGTTTTTATCCCTAATAGTTGCTTTAAGCCTGACAGATGACAGGCCAACCCTAACTCACTGAGCGAGGAGTATTTCTGTGTATTTTTTCTCTCTCTGTAGATTAAACACACTGACAGGGGTAGGTAATGTAAAGGATGGAAATGCAATAAAGTGTGATGATGATGATGTGATGTGTTTAGCGAGGAGGGTTCAAGGCCTCGCTCTGTGCATGTTTTCAGCATGCCGTCATTTTCTTCTGCTGCCAAACCCCACTGGGACGTACAGTAGTGGGGGAGAGAGAAGGGAGAGAGTAAAAGGGAGAGAGCAACGAAAAAATTATGAATGGTGCATGAGAGGTTTGTGCTCTTTCTGATGAAGTTTTCCAGGTACTGCTGCTTCCCCTTTTTTAACTAATTGTTGAGAATTTAAAAAAACATTCCCAGAGAAGTGAGTCACCTGAACTGAGCTGAGAAGTAACACACTGCCGGAACTCAACATAGATGGATTAGAATAAGAGAAAAGGGGCAAAACAATTGGCTAATGTGTCAGATTGATTACTGAACTTTACACAGAGGTAATGCTGACTAGTAAAGGAGGAAATAAAATGTCATCATCAATGTAATGGTGACAATAGACCTTTTTCACGGCAGCAATGGCATGAAATAGTAGGGTACATTTAGGCCAAACAGTCAGGGTGCTGCTACTGTGGCTGTTGGTCTGGAAAGGCTCTGCTACAATAAAAGGAACAGAGCCTTAATTAGTATCATTGATAACACCTGTGTTTATCCTACTATTTTAATAACAATGACACAGACAAATTAATGAGACAACAGGGGGTTCTGATCTCGAGAATGTGATTCTAAAAAGCTCTTTTGATTAACTGTTGGAAAATATCAATTTCACTTCAAAACAACAAATAAAACTGCAATAACAGAATCTAAAGAGTTAAAAATAATAAGAAAAAATACTCTAAGGCCAGTTTCTGTTGGACACCCTGGTGGTGTGAGCTTCAATCTCACCTGCTGACTTTCATAAAAAGTCATTTGTCCCGGCGCTGGGAGGTTAGGGCTAAATAAAAGGAAAACATTGTTATCATGATTAATCAGCGACTCTGTCAGCGGGGCCAAGGTGAATAGAAAGTGGCACAAATGACTGCATGGAATTCCTGGTGTGTCAGACAGAATAAAGCTGCAACATCCGTCCTTCACTCACTCTCAGTTTCGCCCACTTATTCAAAGCAACGCTTGTTCCAGTGGGCTCCTCCATACCTCATCTGGCCCTGAAGCATAGGCTGCAATCAAAAGTGTGTAATGGGCACTTCAGGTTGTAAATCATAAAACACCACCCAGACACAAGATTACCTGCCTTAAATAAGATGCTGTCTTTTATTTTTCCCCATCATGGAAATAGATGTGATGAATGAAGCGTGCATCACTAAAAAATAACGTAGCAGACCATGTGATATGATCGAAAGCTCTTGAAACTCTGCTTAATGGACCTTGTGGTGAGATTATTTCATCAACTGCGGTGTCCAAGTTCAAGAATAAACTCTGAATCTCAACATTTTTTATATTTTTTACTACAGTGTTGTGCGGCTGTAGCGAAATTCCATTTTGTTTCCATTTCAAAACTGGAACGCTAGCATGAGCTAAAACATTTACTTCTTCCTGATTTGTTTAAAATCTCTGTTCTGAATAGATCAGCACTTTGGTTTCCACCACAATGGGGCTGAAAACCACCAAATTCTAGAGGGCGATTGAGAAGTACATTTCCCTATCAAATTCCTGATTTTATCTGATGTGTTCGAACTTCAGGAAATTCCAGAAATTGCATGACAGGTAAAACACATATTTAGTGATTAAATGTAGAGGTTTAGAGGTTTTTGAATCAAATGACAACAATTATTAGTCTAACTCTGTACACAGCCTCTACGTACTGACAAATCAGCCCAGTGAGATCATTTGGAGCTCCAAGCTGTTTTATGCAGTCTGTTGTCATACATTTCACCATTTTAGGAGATAGAGAAGTCTGAAAGGAAAGCTGCTTATTCCTTCATCTTGCTTGAGGAGGTCATTTGGTCTGATGCCTTTCGCTCCATATAATATAAACTTCCTCACCACAAGCTGCTCACAAACAGCATAAATAAACAAGCGTGGGACAAACCAGGGTTTGGAGCTTGTTAGGGCGCACGATTTCGACATGAGAGTTTGTTTGTTCAAATTTGCTCACCAAGTGACCTAACTCCTTTATACCGAGCACATGTGTGGAAGAGGGCATAGAAAGGCGAACATTACAGAGTGGGGGGAAAAAAAGTGGAAAAATCCATATTTTTCCAATATGCAGACGGGGCTGTTCATCAGGCAACGTTTGACACATGTCTTTGAACAGTTAGAAACAACAACTTGGTGGAAAAAGTCGGGTGGTTTGGCTAAACAAATGTCATTTTTGGACGCTGCTGAAGGGAGGATGAGAAAAGGAAAGATGATGAAAAGAATGAAAAGATACATTCCTGAGAATCTAACTCACTGCCTCACTGTTTCCTGGGCTTGATTAGAGGGATGCAGGGACCTGCGGGTACATTAAGATTAAGATCTCGGCTGTCCAGGGGGAATTACAAAAAGGAAGCAATATGGGTGTCTTTATCAAATGTGACGTTGGTTTCTTTTTAAGAGGAAGTCTCATTACGGCCTACGCTTACACTGTGCAGCCATGCAGCTACAGCAGTTTGTGATGGTTACAGAGGCCATCCTGCAATCAACAGGGCACAGGTCTGACCCACACCAGGGCCAGTGCTAATTGCTAATTGCATGAATTAAGTAATGCTCTGCTTTATTTGTATTTAATAGGATACACATTATTAACATGTTTACAAAAGCAACCTCTCTCAACTTTTTTGTTCACTTCTATATAGTTCTTAATGTCTTATAGCTCAGGACAAAACAGCTTTACAATATTTTAGTGCTTCAATGATTAGTTAATCTGCAACTATTTTGTTAATTGATTAATTATTTTGAGTATTTTTTTCATAAAAATCTGTCCACATTCTCTGATTTCAGCTTCTCAAATGTGAATATTTTCTTTTTTGGTCCTCTATGACTCAATAAACTATTGTTGGGTTGTGGTAAAAAAAAAAACAAGACATTTGAAGGCATGACCTTAGGCTTTGGGAAACAGCATTTTTCACCATTTTATGGAACAGCTAATAATATTTACTGCTTTAATTTCAACCATAAGGACATAGTGTTGTTGGAAGTTGACGATACAAATCTTTTTACTGAAGACTCAAGGACACACATAGCCAGTAAGATGCAGACCTGTTACAGACTACTAATAATCAGTTCAGATAGTAAAGGGATGACACAAATAAAATGTGGACAGCTAAATCTCTTCACATAACAATAAGAACCAGAAAAATAGTGTTCAGTATATATTGGTGACATCAGTATAAGGTGTTTAGTATAGCTTTTATTAAATATCATTATACTTGTAAAATTGATAGTATTGTATTTAGTAATTTGTATCATTTTATGCTGTTTTTTAAATCTACCTTATTTAATTTTTTACTGCATTCTGTCTTATTATTGAATTGTCAGTTGTCTGTCAAGCACTAAACTATATGAAAGGTGCTATACAAATAAAGTTTGATAGATTGACTGAAAAGCATTTTACTGTCATTTTCAGCCCTTTGTACTGTACTGTCAGGTTGGTGGCCACGTAGCCAAATTAGACTACTGCAGCACAATACCGGTTATATTAACAGAATTATACTGGCCCTTTCGTCATGGTTTAAGCAGTTTATCCAGGTCATGTCTCTCAGTAATATTATATTATTAATTATTAATATAATCTGTAACTCTGGAATGGGATGTGGAAACCGAAGTGCTAAAGGACAGAGAAAAAAAGGTTCCTTTCTCAGCCGACATTATAACTTGTCATAACAGGAAAATCCCAAGATTAACGATGACTCTGGTGGATTCAAGGTGTGTTAACCATGACGAAGAGAATTCAGCCATTATTCATTTTATTACTTACACTTGTGCTTTTCCTACTATGAGAGGTCACAGTGTGGAAAAGGGCCAAAGGGCAAAGTTGGAAGCTTACACCAAACTACTTAATATAAGATTTATCTGTTTCAGGCACAATATCTCGTATAATAGGAAAAAAAGCAATAACTCATGTCTGGTGATTATTTTTATGCAGAAGTCAATGGTAAAAGCAATACATCACCACAAACCTTTTATCAATACAACGTTTGACACTGTGTAAAAAAACTGCAACAAAAAAAAATCTACTCATGATTCACAGAATCCCTTTTTAAAAATACTGAGAAATTAACATTTCTCATTTATCTAAAAGAAGGAACCATATAATCTTAAATGACATTTCAATTCCTGGATGGACCTAATTTATATTTTAGTAACTTTTCTAAATAAAAAAAAATTTTCATGGTTATAGAACCCCGTAGATTTGCGCCACCAATTACAAAAATGCTACAGCATTGAATCTATCAGATTCAGTTGCCAGCATCGGAAATATGTTCAGCAAAACCTGGGATGGTGTGACGTAGGTGGCAGTTGGTCTTGTGTTTCTAGTACTGCTGCAGGGCAACAGTCAGCAAGAATCTGAGCTTCCATTTGACTGTTGAGCAACCCAAACAAACATCAATGTGTATTTTGATGTCTCATGTTGTCCAGTACGATGCCCCGTAACACAATCACAATTTGCTTTGTTGCCTTGTGAGCGAAAATGTTTGTTGCCCCATAAAAAGTGGAGACTGTACAGCTCCTCATTTACTTGAGCTCTGTTTTGGACGCTTTGACCGCGGGGTGTCAGGCTTTGTGTCTGCTGCTTTCTTGGAAGCCGTTTTCTTTTTAGAATCTTTTTCATCTGGTTCATAGAGAGCATTCCTGACGAAGCGTGCAGCAGCTCCCTTATCCAGACGGGCAGCTTTCTTCTTGTCTGTGATCTCTTTCACTTTATTCATGTACATCCTTATTCGCTCCTGAAGAGCACAGTATGGTAACACCGAAATTAGACAACACACATAAATAGAGAGAACGAGGGAAAATGTCAAAGGCAGTACAGAGGAAAGATACATACCAATTCCTGTTTGATTCCATGTTCTCTGGGATTTACTCCTTGTGTAACCAAGTACACTGTAAACGAGAGCAAATGTAAGACTACATGTTTAAATTCGGAGTACTGATACACTCCATAATGACATGCATCTTGTTACAGTGTTTCCATTGGTGCATGTGCACAAACAAACCAACAGAAGCAGTGCATGTGGCTTTTCTGCCTACTGAAAACACACATATCAAGTCAACAGTATGTTAGCTAGCAAACTGTGTTTTATTTAGTGCCACCTGCCTTTACTGTATATTCCTCAAATCCACAAGACAATGACAGTGAATCCAGAAAAACTTACTCCAGAATAATGAATTTAGTGTGTAGGCAGACATCAGATCCAGCTTGGCTTGATCCAAAGGGTCCAGCTGTAAAAGAAAAAAACAGATTTAGTTAAATTAGCACCAGCTGTATACAGCAAAATCTAACTCCTTTACTGGCAAACATGCTATCGGCACCGTGAATAATAAACAAAACAGAAGTAAAATTAGTAAAAAAAAAAGTAAAATGTGTTCATGTGCACAAGGCACTAGATTAATCTAAATCACAGACTTCTGGGTACAGCTGAGCATTATGTTTTATGAGATTATTTTATATTTATCATGTCAAATGTTCAAAGCAACTGGTAAATGTTGCCCTATTTTTTGTTGTGGTACCATTGTTATTATTATTATTATTATTATTATTATTATTATGTACATGCCTCTGCCTGCCTGCTTTCTTTCTTTCTTTCTTTCTTTCTTTCCTTCCAGTATCTTACATTTGACGAGTCACAGTGTGAAAAAGGTCTTCAGACTACCTTTTGAAGCAGCTCGTTCCTGGGCATCGACATCAACTTGTCCAACATGGTTTTTACAGAAGAAACTGAGGAGTCGAAGCCTGTGAGCTGCTCGTCGATCTCATGAGGGTAGTCCTCAGTCCTGCTGTCCGCTGCCATTGTCCTGTAAGATAATTAAATGTGATGTAGCTCTGTTTCATTGCTCCGACCGTCTCATTAGACTGCACTGGCAACAAGCTCAATTTCTAATCTTTACGTTAACGTCGGTCGCCAGAAAGAGAAAGAGAGCTGCACATGCTGCTAACAGGACAACAGGCGGACGGTTATAGTTAGCTATGGTTACATGAGTAAACATAATGTGATCATTATAAATTACTGCTCATATTACTGGTTTAACGGCAATACAGGTTTACTAGTAGCGGAGTGTGGCGATATTTCACATTAACTTAGCTAACGTTAGTTCTGTTTTACCTTTTCAGCACGAAACACGCTTCAGCCGACAGGAAGTGATGTATGAAAACAACACTCTTCTTCTTCTTCTGCACTCTACTGTCGCCTGCCGGTTGGAGGAGCGAAGTAATTTAATTTAATTTAACTTAACTTAACGTTAATTTAACGTTAATTAACCCTCATCTGCATTATTGTATTCTTTTCATAGTTAGCTTGACAACAGCTTTATCCGTGTTCGGTGTACTGTTCAACAGCCACAGCTGCCTAACGTTGCTCTCCTTTTATATTAACGTTTAACAACTTTTTGACAGATCAGCTTTAATCATATATTTTTATTTTTTTTTAGCAAAAACACCACATTATCTTGTGAATAATTTTGTGTTCACCACGGCGGCGCCTTTTCCTCACATACAATGCGTTTAAAATACATGTGAAAAACAGCTACAACCGTTCAGCTAATAGTAACTTAATATATGAGGCAGCCGAGTGTTCTCGTTACTGTGGCAACCTGGGGCGTCAGCGCGGTAACTGAAGCTGAGCGCTGGGATGTCAGACAACAGTTTAAGTGCATTTAGGACTTGGACCGTACACACGGTTAGCTGAACAGCAGTAAACCAGCCGTGAACGAGGCTTAAGATATGGACAACTGTGATTTGGAGAAGCTCTGCGTCTCTGTTGGGAAGCTCCGTCCGGCGTTCACACCAGGAGTCACAGACTACAAGGTGACAGTGGAGAGCAATGTGAACAAAGTGACTCTGGACCCGACCACTAGTGACTGTGGAGCTTCATACAGTATTGTGAGTACTGTCCTGCAAGTTGTATGACATTTTTATTTGGTATACACAAATTAACCTGTTTTTTTTATTTATTTTTTTTAATATGTATATTTCAGCTGTTTGGGGACGGCTCCAGCACCATTAAACTGAACCCTGGGTTAAACAGAGTAGAAATCGAGGTGGTAGCAGAGGATGGCACCGTGAAGAAATACTGTGTGGAGATCACCAGGTTGTCTGCAAAGGTTGCAGAACTCAGTAATCTAGCTTTGGAAGGAGAGATTCCACTTTATCCTGCATTTTGTACCAACATTTATGAATACAATAGTGAGTACAGGCAGAATGTGATACAGCCTGACTGAGGTACTGTTACCCAGTTGGGTTAAAGTTACAGTACGTTGTTGGGACATTCTTTAACATTGTAATGAACAAAGAAATAACACTACACTGGTATACTGTTTGAACAGAATTGAAAAAAAGTTACAGAAAGAATTCAGAAATGTGTGTTCTGTTGCCAGTGAATTCAGAATATCTGGTAATAAATGCTCAAATGTATGTTTATTATATTATAGGGGTATATACAGTATATTTTCTGTGTTATGAGTATCGGTTGGTAAAAGTTACATTTGTTTTGTTGCTGGTGTTTCGGATCTCCGTCACTCTCACAGTAAACTCTCTCTTATCTGCAGGTATTGTTCCCTTTCATTGCAATGCTGTGACCCTGCTTCCCAAGGTGCCTGACAAACACATTAAAGTTACAGTGAATGGGGAAGACAGCTCACAGGCAGTCCGTCTGAATTTCGGAGACACTGTGGTGGAGATCTCAGTCTGTTCAGCAGATGGCAGTAATTCACAGGTAGGATGAGACATTGGGAAAAGGACTGCTGATGTGATTTGAAGTGTCATGTGTGTTTGATCATCGCCCTGAGTTGGTGGCGTTATGTTTCAAAGTTCACCTCATCTTTACCTGACAACCTGCCTGGTAACCTCTAGTAATCTGACACTTTAAAGCTTCACACACACTTTTAGTTGCACCATGTTCCTAAATAATAATATGCTTCTGGCTCATTTTAGGTTTCACAATGCTGTGCTATCCTGCCGCACTCATTGATTTTGGTACACTGGTACTAAACCTGCCGTCCCTCTCACTCTGTCAGGTGTACACAGTGTTGGTGACTCGAGAGCTCATTCCCATGGCTGTGACCTTCACCGATGGGAAACAGCAGCTGGACTATGAATGTCCAGTGTCTCTGACTGCTTTTTATAGACCTGTATCTATCAACCACAGGTAAAACTTAGCACTTAGTATAAGACATTATCAGCAGTTGCAGCAGCAGTTACCTCCTTTAATAATAAATAAATAAATATCATATTTATTTTTAAAAGAAAATCTAAAATAAGTGCTTTACAGTTGATGCAATAGTCAAATAAAAAACATAAAATAAATAGAAGTAAATAGTAGACCAACAATCAGCATTAGATGCACAATCTCAGTTTGCCAGTTGAAATACCCATTTCTCATACCCTAATTTAGCATATTAATTCGTATTTTGTTTCACTTTGCTTAATGATAGTCATTGAAGTTGATCATTTTGGTCTTTTTTAACTGATTTGATTGATTGAAAAATTGTTACACGGTGTAGCGCCTCAGTATCACAGAGCACACACATACTACCTCCTGTACTGGTTCAACAAATGCCGCCAAGATATATCTGGGTCTCTTTTTGATTTGCAGTGACCCAAAGCACATCTTCTCAAGGCCTTATATTGAGATGCTGGCACGAAGATCAAAGGTCGACCCACTTAGCGATTATCCTCTGGGAGACGGCTGGAAGGTTGTTGAACTGGACCTTGACAGGAAGATGTCGGCTGCTCTGGTCAAGTGTTTCTTCGCTTACCGAGGTGAAGCTTGGAGTCTTACCTCCTCAAAGACATTTGAGAACTGCAGAACTGCTGCAGAGGCAAAGTTTGTTGAGTTAAAGGTCAATCGGTAGAATAATAGATACTATTATTTTGGCCTAAAGCCTAGCGAAAAAAAGCAACTGGCATAAAGGGGGAGGAAGGTAATAGCTTGCTCACCTCCAAGGACTGTAAATATCGCATTAATCAAAGAATAAAAAAGTAGTTATTGCCATTATATGGTACACAGTTAACCTGCACTCAGACTCCACCATTGAGATCTTTCTAGATCAGTTAAATTATTTCTACCTCTAGAGCAGCTGTACCTCTAAGACATGCTTATATAACTACATTGTTAATATGCTGGACACACTCTGCCTTACCTCTAAGCAGTCTGATTACACTACTTATACTATCATGTAACACAATGTTACTGTAGACAACTATTATGTTGCTGTAAGGAGGGGGGTATTATTACTTAACTAAGACCTCATGTATCTAGCTGCTGTGAGAGTAAGGCTGCATTTGATAGCAGGCCTCATTTGAATCTAGCTTAGTCAGATGAGTAATTGATTTCTGGACAACCAAGAAGACCTCTAAGTCTGATTGATTTGGACGTTCAGGGTTAGTTATGGAGAGTTATACAATACAGAAAGTGGTGCCAGAACGACATGTAACAGACTTGTTTTCAGTAGTTAAATACATTTGGTTCGATTCCCTGTATTTGTAGGGGAAGCAATTCTGCAGGGAATTGATAAAAGCAGAGGAGTTAATAAATTAATTCTGTAAAAAAGCCGCAATCACAATTATACTTGTCACAAATGTGTCTTTTAAGTGGATATTCTATTACACTCCACTGCAGTAGTGGAGGACAACACCACTATCCACTTCTAGTGTGTGATTTATTGTCTTTCTTTTTAAATAAAGGATGTGACAGTGTCATGAAACTTTGTGAGCTGGGGTCACACTCTCTGGACTGTCCACACAAGCCCACAGGGGACCTGGATGCAAAGGTCAGTATGAAAGATTAAACAGTGCCCTGCATTGCCAGAATCACGCCTATCGACCTTGGCTCTGCTCATCCTTTATTTACAAGTCAGCGCTCCCTTCACAGTGAGTAAGTGCTGGTTTAACTTCCACAGTAAAAGTATCTTGTGCTTGTGTGTGCGATAGTAACGCCGTTGAGAGTGAATAAAACAGTCAATGGTGTGCAGAGCGTGTGAGCAGTTTTTAGAGGATGGGATGCAGAGTTGTGTCTTTGTTTTTTGCATTTACTTAACTGTTATTAAGCCTTGGCGAACAATAAAGAACCCAAGCTCTTTATATTAAATAAATTCACCAGGTCAGTCCATTTGAAAGCTTTGATTTTTTATTGATTGAATCTAGTAAATGCATCTCACTTGTGCTCATGTTCATTTTCAGGAAGTCACAGAGACAAATTGGTATAAGAAGCACTTTGCATCATCCAGTTGTTTGGAGATAGAGACTAAACACAGTTTGGAGGTAATACATCTATTTTACTTTGCATTATCAGTGTATAAGTATAAAGTTAAACTGCAGTAGATACATCAACTTAGATTCCATAGTTAGGCTCACGTTTCATTTCATATTATGGTGTTTTTTGTGGCTATTCAGCTCTATTTTCTCTGATTCTTGATTGTTTAATCCTGCCTATTATCTACTGAACAGTATATATTATATATTACATGTATGCACTTCTATATATTACAAGTCATTCCCTTATCTTGCAGAGATAATAACTGTAATCACCATTTTACAACATACTCACATCTTGTCACACATTGACACACATTACAGAAAAAAAGATTTTGTGGTAAATAAAAGTGATTGACCTCTCAGGTGGAAAAAACATTTGGGAGAAACCCCATTTTTATACGACCTAGTTTAACTTCTATAACTGTACTTCATGGGTGGATGATTTTTGTCTGCTACAGATGCGTAACTGGGAGAAAAGACTACAAATGACAGCAGGAGAAGACAGCGTGGATAAACTATGTGCCTTGGCCGAGGATCACCTGAAACTCTACCGGCAACACCTGCCAAAACCAGGTATGTAGCACTTTCTATGAGCAAAGGATCAAATATTAAAGGGAAGACAACTAATCTGTCAAAGTCTATTGTCAACCAGTATCAATTGCAACAGTGATAGAACTTATTTCCTTGCCCTGGTTTGGCACAGGAGCTCAGCTTCAGCCATTAAAAAATACATGAAAATGGGCTAGTTAGCGGTCGCCAGGCACTCAAGTTACTGCTCATCTTTTCTCTGCTACTCTGCTAGGTCTGAATGAAAGTCATTGGAACCGTATCAAGAAGTAACACCAGAGAGAGAGAGAAACAGAGAGAGCGAGAGACAGAGAGAGGGAGAGAGGGAGAGAGGGAGAGTTGGTATGAGATAGGGAGTGATAGGGACAGTTAATCGCCACCTCTTGAAATATAAACAAGGTTAACTGTTGTACCAGATCATGCTGCAATCGGGGGCGATGACAAGTGTTGTTCAGCTTGACCTCCTATGTTGTGTCACTGCAAAACACAAAGATCATGTGATCACTTCTGTAGATATTATCAAGGCTGGGGAACTTTTATATATATTTTATATATTAACATTAGGTGCATACATCAATCAGCCATAAGATTATGAGCACTGACAGGTGAAGTGAATAACACTCAGTGGTTGGGATATATTAGGCAGCAAGTGAACATTTTGTCCTCAAGTTGATGTGTTAGAAGCAGGAAAAATGGGCAGAACGGGCAGCGTTTGGGAGGATTTAAGCGACTTTGACAACGGGCCAGATTGTGATGGCTAGGATGACTGGGTCAGAGCGTCTCCCAAAACTGCAGCTCTTGTGGGGGTGCTCCCAGTCTGCAGTGGTCAGTACCTATCAACATTGGTCCAAGGAAGGAAAAGC
>NW_023339751.1:17958237-17990084 GCF_004916995.1 Morone saxatilis | reverse complement strand
AACCACTGATGTGTTATTTCACTCACCTGTCATGTGCCATAATCTTATGGCTGATTGATGTATGCACCTAATGTTATATATATAAAATATATATAAAAGTTCCCCAGCCTTGATAATATCTACAGATAGTGATGCACATGATCTTTGTGTTTTGCAGTTGACACAACAGGTAGGATGTCAAGTCTGAACAACACTTTTCATCGCCCCCGATTGCAGCATGATCTGGTACAACAGTGTAACCTTGTTTATATTTCAAGATGTGGCGATTAACGTTGTCGCCTTGATCACTCCCTTATCTCATACCAACTCTCCCTCTCTCCCTCTCTCCCTCTCTCTGTCTCTCGCTCTCTCTGTTTGCTCTCTCCTTCTGGTGTTACTTCGTTGATACGGTTCCAATGACTTTCATTCAGACCTAGCAGAGTAGCAGAGAAAAGATGTGAGCAGTAACTTGAGGTGCCTGGCGGACCGGCTAACTACGCCCATTTTCCATGTATTTTTTTAATGGCTGAAGCTGAGCTCTGTGCCAAACCAGGGCCAAGGAAATAGTTCGTATCACTGTTGCAATTGGATTACTCGGTTGACAATAGACTTTGCAGATTTAGTTGTCTTCCCCTTAATATTTGATCCTTTTGCTCATAAGAAAGTGCTACCATACGCTGGTTTTGGGCAGGAGTGTTGGGCGTGTTGCGGGTATGAGTTTTCAGGTGATCCTCGGCCAGGCACATTATTTTATCCACGCTGTCTTTCTTCCTGGCTGTCATTTGTAGTCTTTTCTCCCAGTTACGGCATCTGGTATGCAGACAAAAATCATCCACCTGATGAAGTACAGTTATAGAAGTTGAAACTTTATGGTCGTATAAAAATTGGTGGTTTCTCCCAAATGTTTTTTCCACCTGAGAGGTCAATCATCTTTTATTTACCACAAATCTTTTTTCTGTAATGTAGTGGTCTAAGTCGTGTGACAAGATGTGAGTTTATGTTGTACAAATGGTGATTACAGTTATTATCTCTGCAAGATAATGAATGACTTGTAATTATATAGAAGTGCATACATTTGTTTTAATATTATTAATTATTATACTTTCAGTATGATAATGTCTCTTGGATATATTAGGCAGCAAGCGAACATTTCGTCCTCATAGTTGATGTGTTAGAAGCAGGAAAAAGAGGCAGCGTGAGGATTTAAGCGACTTTGACAACGGCCAGATTGTGATGGCTAGATGACTGGGTCAGAGCATCTCCAAAACTGCAGCTCTTGTGGGGTGCTCCCAGTCTGCAGTGGTCAGTACCTATCAACATTGGTCCAAGGAAGGAAAAGCAGTGAACTGGAGACAGGGTCATGTGCGGCCAAGGCTCACTGATGCACGCATGGGGAGTCAGAAAGCTTGGCCCGTGGTGGGTTCTAAATCCAACCAGACGACGACTGTAGCTCAAACTGCTGAAACAGTTAATGCTGGTTCTGATAGAAAGGTGTCAGAACACACAGTGCAGAGCAGTTTATTTCATATGGGGCTGCATAAAGTTATGACCACCAGGGTGCCCAGGTGGTCATAATGTTATGGCTGATGGGTGTATGTATATGGTCTATCATAGCACAGCACATTTCTCATTAGCTGAGAGGACTCTTTAATTTAGTAAATCAGTTGAAGAAATTACAAAAAATAATTGGCAAACGTGACTTTTAATACAGCAGCAGCTGCAGAATAGGTTTTTTTGCAATATTATCTGGATTATAGAAGCTGTGACAGCAGTGCTGTCTGACAGATAAAGGGCACTCTTGCCAAGGGAAGCTACACTCTGAATATTTCATGCAAAGGATGCATGCAATCATTCATAAATGAAAGAGAGAAGGCGGCCAAATGAGAGATCCCTTTATTCCTCATGATACAGCGATCTGTGTTTGTCCTTGAATGAAACAAACACTGTTTCAAACAAAGGTGGAGAGTGAGACTTAACAAACCTTTTCATGAGAGCGTAAACCAGGAAAAACAACCAAATTGTTGAAGTCGCTGTTAGTTTGTTCTGCAGTCCGAAATTAAAGTAAAACCCATTGTCAGTCATAATTACAATTACAGCTTATGTAGATACCTAAATGTAAAGGATCGCATTATCCTATATTATGAAATACTGACTGATATTTTCTTTCCTTTTTCAGTCGTAACAATAGAACATAAAAAATAGGAATCAAATCTTTGTATTCGATATCACTCTGGGCTTTTTGTGGCAGACACATAATATGTATTCTTCAATTTCTGTACAGTTAATGCAGTAATACGTTTCTAAAGGTTTATAAAGTAAAATAATCACTAAGTAATCAGTTTGTTGCCAGATGCTAAGATTTCTGGCTTTCCAGCTTGTAGTTTTTGGAACCAAACCTCCCTCCCCAGCTTGCATTGCAGCTTTGCACCAATGGATCACAGTGCAAACATTTGAATAGTCTAATAAGCCTCATCACACTAGTTTCTGATATACAACCTTTTCACTAGCTGTTCCTGCTCTAGTTAGTTAACTCATCTGGAAATGGGCTCTTATTTCAGGTAAAAGTAACCCATGACAGGCATGATAGGTCCACTGACTATGTAAAGGGTTTTATTATTTAAAGTAAATCTAAACCTAAAGCTGGTGTTGTCTGTACAAAGGAGAATAAGGTCACAGTGACTATATGAGCTCAATATTGATGCAAATTCTCTCACATATATATGCAAATACTCTCTTGTCTTGTTATCTGATGTGTGCATACAATATACCACAGGTGACATGTTGCAGTATGAGGACGGCCAGTCTCCTCTGCATAACCTGGAGCAGGCTGCTGTCCACTATGCGTCAGCTATCAGACTCAGCTCCAAAGATGCCAGACTCCATTTCCTTCTGGGCGTCGTTCTGGAGGAGCAACACTGTGCTTCAGAGATGTACGGCCTCCAGAGGAAGGTAAACAAGCTCTTTCAGTCACGTGTTGTAACGTTTTGCACATACTAGTAGCAAAAGATGCATGACTAAAGAGCCTCTTCAAATCCTTTTATTAAAGTATATATGTTTTGTAATTCTTTTAAGCACTGACACTGTTAAACACATTCACACCTGGCAGTTGCTCAGTACAGAATGTCCCCTAAAGGTGGCCCTCAAGGATGAAAGAGCTCAAGGGCTTTCCCTCCCACACTGAACCAGCTACTCTTTTCCATATCCTGCCAACACAAACACATCTGAAATGTCCGAAAAAAACATCAATTACTTAATTATTGTAATTAAAATTGTTTTGTTATGTGAAACATGTGGAGGTCTTGGGCTTTAAAAAGTCTAACAAACCTTAACAAATATTATAACAAATAGTATATAATATAATAGTATTGCTTTGCAAATACAGAGTAAATGGGCCTTCATCTTGACAGTTTATCATTTAACACTACATTTTTGAATGTTGATAATGACTCATATTATTGCTGAAAATGTTTTTGAGAACAGTGAATCGGGCAGCCAAAAGCCCTCTCTCACCTTTTCATTGTTTTGTCTCCAGGCTGACAGAGACAGAGATGAATTAAGCGATGCCAAATCAACAGCACGTCAGGATGACATCCTGGCTGTGTGCAGACTCCATGGTTTCCTTGGTACACCCACGGTGCAGAACCAGCTGCAGGCCTTGGACAAAGAGTATCAGCAGCTCAAAGAGCAGGGACAGTCCAGCAAAGCAGACTATGTCCAGACACTCTACATCTGGCTCTCCAAGAAAACTGGCAAGGTGACTGTGTCCACAGTTGCTTCTAATATTGTTGAAGTTTACTTTACTTGCTCTATTTAGGAGCACCAGTGGAATACCTGAAAAGTAAATGGCATAAAGGGGTTTTTTTTTGGTTAGAGTGCTATCTTGACTTTTCAAGAGAGACACATGAAAGATAAAAATAAAAAACAGTTTGCAGATATTGAAGTTGCATTATGTTTTTTTATGTAGCTTTCTGTCTAAAGTAAGAAACTGCCATGCCACATATTTATGGCTCTATAAAGCTGTTTCGGATTAAATTAAACTTCCTTTCCTCTTGTTCCAGGATAGCCGTGCAGTGGCGCGGGATGAAGAGAGCTGTGTCAACCGGGCCCTGACGAAGTACCTGGATGCCTGGTCTCTGAGTCCTGACAGCTGGGAGTACAACCTCCATGTAGGAAGGCTACTGCTGCTTCAGGGAAGGAGCAGGGAAGCCCTGCAGCACCTCCAGAGTGGCCTGGCACTGCGGCCTCTTCATCCTGCACTCAGGTCAGGTCACAGAAGTGTGGTTGGTTGCAGAAGCAAATAAATGATTGTGTCAGTAGCTGTAATAGTAATAATAATGACCATAATTCATTAAATGTATCCATGCTGCTAGAGGTTTTTTACCTGACGATCTCACACTGTGCCCTGGCTCATAGATAGAAAAAATATCTGAAATATAACCTAAAGAGAACAATATAATTAGAAGCAAAGCCATGCTGTGCCTGACAAGCAATTCATCTTAAAATTGATTCTTACAGGAAACCTTTTTAAAAAAAAACTGGAGCTCAGGTATTGACATGTTGCTAAAGCAGGAATTGATTATGAAGAGGTGAAGGCATGGATATCCATTTCTGTTACTAACACTGTAAAGACCAACCTCTCAACCTGCTTGCTCTTCAATTGCCCACTCCCCTATAACCCTTATATGATATCATATATAATCATACAGTGGTTGTAAAAGGGCACATACAGGAGTAGTGTAGACAGTTCAACAGGGTAAATGTGGTCTAGATTAATATGTAAAACTACAGAGTGAAAGCTAGTTTCATCTTCAATGTCTCTCTTGTGTTTCCATCATTTTCTCAGATTCTTTACCGGGCTGGCTCTGCTGCAGCAGGAACAGAAAGCCTCCGAGGACACAGAGAAGGAGGCTGCTCTGTTCTTACAACAGGGACTGGAGCACTTTGTCAGCCAGCGCTGTAGCAAGAGGTTTGCGAGTGTGTGTGTGTGTGTCTACGTGTGTATGTGTGGTGGAGGTGGATACATTCAGCAGGAGAGTGTGAGGGCAGGACGTTATCGGTAATGTAACAGGATGTTCTGTTTAAGCCTGCAGAGGGTAGTGAAAAACACTGTCATAGTCTACAGATACACATATAGACCATCTGCGTTGTTAACCAGTTATATGGATTTAAAAAAACATACATTTCAAGGTCTAGATTTGGGTTTCTTAAAAACACAAGGGGAGCAGATTTTAGTTGAACATAGCTAGTTAACTGGGCGACTGATTACTGACTGGTTGCTTTATAATCAAGGAGCTCCTACCGATGTGTTGGATTTTTCAGTTTTGCCCGTATGTAAGTTTATCGTGATCGTCGCGGCTGTTCTGTGCTGCCAGTCTGTAATGATTTTGTTTCCAGCTGGGTGGAACAGGATCCATCAGACCCTTTGTCCAGCTTCAGCACACAATTCCTGCGAGGCCTTCTTACTCTGGGCCAGCTCCAGCAGAGAGACACCCTGTCTGAGAAGGCCATGAGTGCGGAACAGGTCTATCACACGTATGTCACAAACCAGAAGTAATCATATTACGATATGATGATATTGCCTCTTTTCTCTGTGTTTGTGGTGGATCTCAGCACCAATTAGCCGTCTCAACATTCACACCAATGTGACCCAGTTTGATAAGTGTTTAAGCAGTGCATAAAAAAACCCTGTGTCTGCTTGTCTCTGTGCTGGAATGCTTCAGCGTAGCAGTGCTGACTGCCCAGAGTGTGAGTCAGTGTGTGTGTCGTGGCGAGGCGAGCGGGCAGCTGGAGTGGGTGCTCCTGGATGCTCAATTTGCCCTGCTGCAGAGGCTGATCCAGCAGGGTGAGCGCCAGGCCAAGTCGGCCATGGAGAGACAGTCCCTGGTTGCAAATAGATGCCAGGCTCTCACAGCTCTCATACGTCTTACCTCTATTGCCCCCTGTCAGGAACTGCTGGACATGCAGGAGAGGGTGAGAGTCTTCAGTTGGGCAAAAAGACGTACAGAATGTGTATTTGTTTTATACATGAACAATCTGTTTTGGTTTGCTCTTATTTTTCTGTTTTGCAAAGTTGACAAAACCCATGTTACCTGTGATATTGGCTCACCAGTGTTTTGGGTTACTGTCCAGTGAAGCATAGTTAGTCCATATATTGACTCTTATGTCCTGATGTGATGGAGGAATCAGACTTGTACCTTCTGCCCTGCCTACCTCCCCCTGCTGCTCTATATAGGCCTGCCAGCTAGCAGTAGTGACCACACCGCGGGACAGCCACGCCCTGTGTCTTCTGGGTCTGTCACAGCTGGCTCAATATGACAACAACCCAAATTCAAACAGGTCAAAGGAATCCATAACTGATGCCTGCCTCAGCTTTCAGGCCAGCATTGAGCTGGAACACAAGACTCAGAGCGGAGAGCCGCTTGAACAGCTGAGAAGTGAGTCTATATAGTGTACTTACTGTCTTTGATCTCAGAATCACAGCAGAGAATTATGTAGAGATGAGTCTAATCTTACATGCATGTAAAAATGATATACAAGCCATTGGTTTCATGACAAATCAGGCTGTATGTGATATGTTGATAAAGGTGTCTCTGCTGTTCAGCACTTTACATTAAACAATTATGAAAGTCTTTTGAAAATGAAGTCTGCAAGCACATCCATCATCCCCTGTTTGCTCAGAACAAAAGTGGTGGCAGGACCGCCAGGAGGCTGAAAACAAGAAAGCTGCCAAGCAGTCCATCACCCAGCCAGCGGGAGTGAAGGGGCCTTCTGACACCAGTGCGGCCAAGAGAGGAGCTAAGCCGGGTAGGGGAGGGCCTGTTCAAGGGCGGGTGGCAGCCGCTGTAACCAAAGCTCCTGCTCCAGCGCCCCCAGCCCCCATCAGGGGGGGGAAAGCTGTCCGGCCTCCAGCCAAAACCCCTGCAGCCAGGTGAGTCACGCTGGCAGCTTGAGTCAAGCGTTTGGCAGCCCTGTTATGTGGTTGTCTGTGGATGTTAGTTGGCACATATTTATTCACGGATGATTTCCTGTGGATGCTTACTTTTCTCAGTTCCATCCTGCTTCATATTCAAGTACAAAAAGAATCTTTTACTATTTGTCAATCTGGGTAGCTTCACTGGAACACGTTTTTAGTTTGTTTAGTTGTTAACTATTTGAGTTACGTAAGTATTTGCTGGTCTTGAAAGGTTTGAGGACTACACTAAAATATGTTAAATCTGTTTTGTACGTGTATAAAATCAAAACCTAGACCTTAATACTGACAGAAATGTGATGTGTATGCCATACTTTGTGTATGAGCACAAATTAAACATATTGCTAAACAACATAAACAGACTTGTGTATCCACTTAAGAGCTTTTGTATTATATTTTCTCTCCTGTAGGGGGAGAGCTGAAGCAGCAGCCAAACCAGATAAATCAGCTAGACCTGCTAGCAACGGTACTAAACTTCAGCTACAAGCCAGCAAGTCGAAACAGGACTGCTGCCCCGCTACTGTTGAGACAGCAGAGGGTAAGGCACGACTAAAGCATTGAGAATGACATACATAGCCATAAAAAAGCCATACTTAGTTGTAGTTTTTCACGACTTTATAGGAACAAATCTTTATTTTTGGGGCTTATATACTCTTGAACACAGACAACAGACCCTAATAATGGTTGAAACGTGTTTTTTGTTTATTTTTACTTGTTGTATGTCCCAATGTACAATTCACCCTAAAACATATATTAAATTCCCAATCCTAATGATAACTGTTCAAATGTAGATAATGTGATGTCCAATTGCATCATCACGGCGCAAACTGTTTCACTCTCTGACATGAAATAACATCAGCAGGAGACATTTTTTCCTGGGTTTGTTAAAGGAGGTAATTATACTTCATGTGTGTATTAATCGTTGTTTCAGAGCCTGCTGTGGCAGAAACAGTGACTGCGTTCAGCCCCATAAACCCCAGCTGTCATGTCTCACGGCTGGGTCTGGCCCGCGCCCTCTCCCGCTCTGCAGACACCCAGGACCAGGCAAAGCAGCTCTACCAAGAGGTCATCTCCATGGCACCAAGGGTCAGTTGTTATCGGTAACAGTTAGATTTCGGGTGTATCCTCAGTCCTTTTACAGTGCAGCTAACAGTGGCTTTAAGGTAAGATAACGTACCCCCAACTGTCTGACTCTTGGTTTTTATTCCAGTGTAATGATCACACGCTCCTCTGTCCGACGTTTGGTCTTCCAAAATATTTTCAAAACCTACTGTGTAAATGTTAGAATACATTCCACATTGCACTACATTCCCCCTATGCTGCTGTGTCTTATTAGAATTTCTCCTACAGGGATCAATAAAGGTACGTCTTATCTTATCTTATCTTATCTTAATAGCATGTGGTGATCAAGCCGATAAAGCAGTTTGTCCTTGTATGTTTGACAGCTCAGGGATAAAAAATATTGAAACTTGAATTATGTCTCATGGCTATAAGAAGCTCTTTAAATTAAGAGATTTAAAATGTGGGAAATAGCTAATATAGCAGAAAAAAATGTGACTAGTTGATCAATTGACAAGTTTTCTTATCAGGTAATTATGCAGTTATATGCGGTCATAAAAATGGAATGAATCACACTTCAAAGGGAATGTCTACTTCTATTTTATTTAGAAGTAAGTAGTTATTTATAGAGCTTTACAAGCACTTGACAGATGCCTGGTGTTGATGTCAACTGATGTAATCCAGATAAGATAGTTAATGAATGAACCTCCTGTCCAGGTCCACGATGCCTACATTGAGCTTGTGCAGCTGCTGGAACCATCAGACCCTCAGGCTGCAGTGGAGGTGTACTGCAGATTCCCCCTGAAGCCTGTGGCTGAGCAGAGCTTCGATGATGCCTTCATCACCGGAGAGATTGTTCGCATGCTGATGATGCTGGAGCAGTACGACCACCCTCAGCTGGGCCCCAGCCTTGTAGCCTACGGCAAAGTCATGGGCCTAAGTGATTACTGTTATGTTATTATATTATACTATTATTATACTGTTATTCTAAATACTGTAGACTTAGTAATATTAGTCTTGTAAGCAGTAGTAGTACTCTTCATAAAGTTAAAGCTCCAGAAGGTAACTTTTATAAAAATAACTTCTTTTTTTTGATTGTTGAAACTTTAGGAGACAAAACAACCAATCAGAGCTAACAAAGATAATTGATAATTAAGAGTCTATTTTTTTCACAGATTCTCTAACACGTATAGTATAGTGACTTTAAAGTATAATCAAGTGGACACTTACTTTAATAAAAGACAGAATAGTCTCTACCACCCAGGTTAGATTCCAACTTGCAGCCCTTTGCTGCATGTCATCCCCTCTTTCTCTTTCTCTCTCTCACCGCCTTCCTGTCACTCTCACACACAGCTGCTTTATCAAAATAAATTGCCAATAAATAAAAATAAAAAAGACCCAAAAATAATAATAATAAAGACAGAATGATTAATATATTTCTTAAGAATTTGGGACGCACACTGGTGCGACATCTGGTCAAATACAACATTATTTGCAGATAATATTAAGATTGTTAGCCACAGAAAAAAAGGAACTCATATTCTTTTGAAAAAAAACAGACCGCACATACTATTTTTTGCAAACCATCTTCATCTTGACTATATTTAACAATTGTGGTGTTTAATGTTGAAATCACGCAGCAAGGCCCATGTGACAGGCCATGACTTACTATTTATAGAGATGTACTACATTCAGCTCGTACCATGGTCAGATAGATGGCGTGACATTACATAGAGTAGACGCATGCAGCATGATGTCAGGGACAGGGAAAGTTAGGTTAGGATCATTTAATTATCTTAAGATGGTAGGAGAAGGTTGTTATTATTATTACATACACTTCCTAATGAGATGTTAGACTAATATTTCAGATGTTATTTTGAAATGAAACTTCATATATTAAATAGATAGTTAAGTCTTTTTTAATCTGTGGCTGTGTTTTTAGGTTGCATAGACAAATACATCGACATCTTGGATGGAAAGTTCATGACCAAGCTGCTGATGAGTGTCTACGCAAGGATCCACGACAGACAGGAGGACGACCAGGAGCTTCAGGATTTCTTCAAGTTCAAATGCTGGATATGATGCTTTGACCTTCTAACAAATCCCTTTATTTATCTTTTAAAATCCTCAAGTGAGTCAGTGTGCTTGCTGTGTACCAAGAAGACACATCTTTTGTCCTGAGCCGATGAGAAACTCTGTGTTCATAGATACAGGGAAACTGTTCTTTTTCTTCTTCTTTTTTTCTCCAAAGGCACATTTATTTTGAAAACAGAGTTAATAAAAATGACATATCAAAAGTGACAACCTTAACAATCGACAAAACTGGAGTACAACACTGTTCACCAATGGTGCAACAAAAGACAGGAGTTTCAATGAGCATCCTATAAGAATGAATACAGAATGGAAATTGATAAAGAAATTAAATCTTGATCCCCAAAGTGTTATTCCAAGCCAGAGGCTATATGACTCATTTCTGCATCCCAATAATCTTAATAATAATAATAATAATAATACGGGAAATGTATGTTACAGGGGTATTTCTCTGCACTACAGGATAACATTGGCTGCGGGGCTCAACCAAGCCCATTTTTCAGGGAGATCATTTAAGAGAAACAGACAAAATATACCTCAACAAAGCCAGTTCATTTGAGTGAAATCATTTTCTGACAAGATACATCTACAGATGAGTACCAAATGTACAAAATCTAGATCGCCAAATTCTGCAATGGGAAACTGTTGTCTTTTCACACAATTCAGCCTCACAATAGGTCAGCGTCTCTGCAGTTGTGTCTCATTTCGTATGAGGCTGCGCAGATCTTTATCATCCGTCTTTGTCGTGTTCCACTTTTTCACACCACGTTGAGTTTAGTGACAATGAGCACGCGAACAGACTGATCAAAGCCCGAACACACACACAGGCCTTGCTTGTCGGGGCTCCAGTCCAGGCTGGCGATTGGCTGAGTGGACAGAGTGACGTTCTGTAAGAGGTTGACAGAGCCAGCTACGCCCACATCCACGTCATCTGAGTCCTTCTTGCTCCTCTGAGCGGGGTACTCACTGGAATAGGGTTCAAAATATTTGGTAGATTAGTGTATGGTAAAGCAGGAAATCTGATTCTTATAAAACCATCATGATGAGTACTTGTGTTTCTTGAAATGGGACAAAACATGGTGGATTACTTACTATTTCCATAGATGTAAGTTGCCTGCTCCTCCCGCAGTCATAAAGATGTCTCTGTTTTGAGGCAAATGCCTCACCTGCCAGATGGTTGACTTATGAGCCTGAAATAAAGAAGAGGGATCATTTGCTTCCCGAAACAATTCCGAATGTAAAACTCATTCCTGGCAAAACTGTTGAAAACCACTTTAATCTGCTGAGGATCAAATAATGTGGCCTTTCATTCTAAACCCTGTTTGAAGTTACATGACTGATGGAATAATTGGTATCCCCGGTGTGATCTTTGCTATCAGGTCTCTTTCCCCTGCCCCCCACCCCCCTCAATACTGTATCACAAAAAAACATTATTTTGCCTTTACGTATTCTGAAATGGAAAAGACCATAAACAAATCTAAAAAAATCAAACCATATACTACTTTAAATATTCTAGCAAAAACAGCAACGGTGCCTTCAGGATCCACTAGCCAGATTTCCATCTGCAGTTTTGAGATGTTTATTACAATAATATATAAAATAATACAAGAAAATCCAAAGCTACTTGTTTTTAAAATATCTGGTGGAACCTTTTAATTCATGGTTGGATACAGTGATGTGCCAACTGTTGATCTCTCAGAAGAACAGGACAAATATTTAGAAAGCCGAGGCCTCTGATCTCTCAGACTTCGCAAACCATTTAAGTGTGTTATTCGAGCATTTTCCCACAAAAGGCCACACTTCTCTCTGCTCACTGGCCCGAGTGTCATTTTTGGCCAGTGTCACAAAGCCGCAGAGAATGTTAGACAAACACAACCCCAAACACTTCCAGCTGTGAAAACGGTCAAAACGACGTGTGCCCCCATTTCCCTCTGTACCATACAAATGTAGAAGTAATAATAACGATAATAACCTTTTGACATTTTTCCCATACACAGGAGCCAAACATCCGTCTGGCTCTCTCCACCCAGGTCAATTACCTTTTCGGAAACAGAGGCGAAGCCCTTGGTGAGGTGCTGCGTCCTCATGTCAAAGACGTGGAATTTTCCCTCCAGTGAGGTGGCCACCAGCTTGTTCATGTTGATGTCTTTCCTGTCAAACTCCACACAGCATACCTGGTCATGATGTAAGAAAGAATAACAGTCACTCCCAGGACATGTATCACATGGCATGGCTCTAGCGTAAAAGGATTTTGTGTTGAAATGGACATGATGAGCCCTGGCTGGTTCCTCTACGTTCATGAGGTGATGACTGTGTAATAAAATCAGTGCCGTGCTTTGTATATGGCGTATGACGGGAACATGCGTTCACCTCAGACTTCCCCTGTGGTTTCATGTACAGTCTAAATCTTGCTGGGAAGTCGTTTTCAGCTCTGTCCCCGTGTTTGTCTATGTTATGATCCAAGTCCAGGTTGCAGTGCAAAAGAAACAATGTATGTTTGGGCAGTAAATCCTAATAAAAACAGCAATTCTGAAAATGAGGACTACTCTTTGTGTTTCGGAGCTGAGTCCACTGAATCACTGTCAGTCTGAGTTTCCATTTTCTTCAGAAATATTTGTAATTTTCTTGCTGTGGTGCCACAGAGGCTACATGGAAAATATTACCCTGAAATATTTAACAACTTCCCAAAAATCACATGGCACATGTTCAACCATTTTAAATGCAAGTGTTCTCCTCACCCCATTCTTAATGTTGGTTTCCCACCGGAGAGACATATTCCGCAGATCAAAGAGTTTGATGTCCCCGTTGTCATAGCCAGCGCACACACAGCGGTCTTGATCATTGAAGGCATGACCTGTAATGAGAGGGTCAAAGGAAAAGGAAGACAGTTCTCATTCATGATGGTAAAGGAATACTTCCATAGCTGGCTTGGAACTCTGAAGTGATGAAAAACACCAGATATATGTGGAAAAGATCAAAGAAAGCAGACTCAAACTAAGTTTCAGGGCTACATTTTCACTGGTGCACACAGATTATTGTGCTTCGCCTGTCTGGTATTCTTTTGTTCTGTGCACAGGGCGCAGCATGAGAGTGGGAGGATAATGGTTTTTGCTCCGCACAACCAGAACGCTCTTCACTCATTATTTGTGTATATGCATCAACCTGAGCTTACAGTATGAGGATGTACTTGGAAAGCAGGTATCCGAAACTGGCCCGGCTCTTTCAAAGGTTGACAAACTATGTTTTACACACCAAAAGCAACAGTCCAGCAGTCCCTCTTGGTTTCTCCTTCCATGGGCTCCATGTTGGCTACAGGCGAATCCTTCTGTCTGGGATCCCACACCTTTACTGTCCCTGTAACGCACAAGGGAATTTGTATTTGTATTTGCCTTTGTTTACGTCCATGCGTTGAAAATGTTTTAATTGTACATTTAACGTAACGCCCTTACCGTCTCTGCTTCCAGTGACTATCTCAGGTGCTCCATCACCAATCCCCAGGCCGCCAACACCATCAATACCATTCACTATCTCTTTGTGGGCCTTCACAGTGTACACAGGCACTTCGGGCATCTCCAGATTCCTGTGGACAAGAGGGTCAGTGTGAACTCATTTTCACTTCAGTCAGACATCATTTTAATAATAAATAGAAAGAATAATTGTGCAATTGAGCTTCTGGAATTAAAACACCTTTGAATTTAGTTGTTTGTGATGTAATTAAAATCTTTCTGTCACAGAAGGTGTCATCAGTGGGTGTGGATACAATACCATATGTTGAGATTTCCGTCAAAATCCCCAGTTGCTATGTGTCTTTGTTGAAGAGAGGTGGCCCCAAATGTCCCGCACTTTATGGGTTTTGGTTTGTTTATCTGAAACACATCAGAGGAAATGTTTCAAAGTGTCAAACACCCTACATTTAAACACTGTAAGTATAGATAGGTATGACAGAAATGGAAAATGTTTATTAAATTGAAATGTTGTCCCATGTTAACAAATGCTCATGTTGACTCTCATTCACTTGGATGTCAAGCTACACACCCATAAGAGCATGTTGACTGACAGTGTTACCAGTACTGTGCTCGAAGACACTATAAAGATCCTCTCCAGACATGTATTAAGACATATATACAAACAGTCTTCTTTCTTTCTTCTTTCTGCCTCTTCCAGCCCTTGTTGTAATTGTTAACAACCTCCAAATACCTCTCTCCTGTTACTCAGTGCTTCATTAGGGGCAGGTGCAGCAGGCAGGCCAACAACTTTAATGCTTTATAATGTATATTAACAGCAGTCCTAGCACCATTAGTGATATATAACGTTATATATTCAACGTTAAGTTAGTTAGCTGTCTTTTTGTTGCCCGTTGCCATGGAGACGAGAACCTAGCAAGACTTTTCTAGAAACCTTAGATAAGCTAGCGAGGCTAACCCTAATAAAAGCCGTTTGCATCCTGTATTTCTGAGAGAGAAAGGGCGACACAGGAGTAAAATGTGGAGGTGTTATGTAACTGTTACCTCCTTGACGAGCTGAGCCTCTCCGTGCTGCACTTCATAGATTTGCATTACTCCGGTTCCTCTAGGAAAGTTACCCAGACACACAAACTTCGCGCTGCAGGGAATCCATTTACTGTCAAACACCGTGTAGTTCAAACTCTTCTGAATGTGCGCAATAATCTGAGGCTTCGACAGTGGCGATGACATGCTTGCTGTTTGGGAGATAAAATGCAGAAACGGAATAATTGTTGTTGTCAAAGAAGCGAGAGAAACGTTCAGAGCGGCTCGCTGCCAAAACAAGCGACGTCCTACGGTTGAGCGTGTGGCTGCCTGAAGAGATGCCTGACCAAAACGTTTTCATCTCAAGTAAATGTTTTACTACTTGAGATACGGAAACATTGTATGCGAACATTTTATAATTTCAACTAAATACTTGTAACCCAGTGATGCATCTTTGTGAATTATAACACGAGTTTTCATTATTTTATCTCTACAGTCGTCGACAGCGCGGCTGTTTGGGTCCTTTTGGTTGCACGAGGACACCCTCATGCCGCGGTGGCCGTCGTTTCCTCACTGTCGACTCTTTAAACCTCTTTAAACTCTCTTCACGATGGACACGGATACTAATGTAACCCCAGCCGCTGCCGCCGCCGTGGAGGGTAAAGACGAGGCAGGTTCTTTCACAAAGGTCAAATCTAAAAAGACTCAGAAACGAAAACGTGAACAAGATGGAGTGGACATGGACACAGAGGAGCCCGTGGCGAGCAAGCGGCCGCAGTTCCCCCCCATTTCAGGAGACAAATTAAAGGTAACTATTGTCAGTGCTCCGTGTGTTGTCTCGGTGTTGTCCTAAAAGAGTAACAAAAGTGGGATTTTTTGTTGTTTTTGTATCTTCTTCACAAAGTAGGGAGCAATTGTTCTGCGCCTGCGTAGTAGAGTGTTGTGATTGCACTAAATAAAGCGACTGTAAGTTGGATCAATAACGCAGGAGGGGAGCAACACACTGAAGTTAGCTTGTTCCTCTTGCACTTTACTTTAGTATCGTATTTTTCTTTTTTTTTTATAGGAAAAGCTGTCATGTGACACTCTTATGTAATACCTGCCGTCAACTACTTTGCAGAAAACTTTTTTCCAATGCAAACACTGGATAAAGTAATGAGATATTCATAGTATCTACTCAGCAGTGGAAGGATTAGTGAGACCACCCACAACTTATTTTAATTTATTTGTTTGCAGCCACAATGACAAGTGTGCCTTACTTTTAATACCTAAGTACACTGTGCTGCTCATACTTGTACCCACTCCTTAGGGAGTGTGTTTTACATGAAGGCTTTATTGAAATGTGTAACAAGAAGTAACTAATTAACTGGTATTCAAAGAAATCCCAATTTAGTGGAACAGAACACAGGTTGTTTATGTTGTTTATGTTGTTTATGTGTGTTCCAGGGACCAGATGAGATGCGCAAGATCGCTGTCCCAGCTCACAGGTACACCCCGCTGAAGGAGAACTGGCTGAAGATTTTCACCCCCATTGTAGAGAACTTACAGCTTCAAGTTAGATTCAACCTCAAAACGAGGAATGTTGAAATTAAAGTAAGTTTCCCCAGCACATATACACAGTGTTGATATGACTGAGCCTTTTTACATTAATGTCCCCCTGCACTGTTTCTCTCTGGAACTCAGTTTGTGTAATATACCTTCCTTCTTTCAGACATGCAAAGACACACAGGACATTGGCTCACTGACAAAGGCAACGGATTTCGTTAGAGCGTTTGTTCTAGGATTCCAGGTCGAAGTAAGTACACTAATGGAAGGTTTCCTTAATTCAAAGGCCCATTGTTCAAACAAAAATGGCAGCTCTGTTCCATCCATTAAGTGTAATCTTTGTCAGCTTTGACCGTCGTCGCCATATGTTACTTTGGATCGACAGATGCTGTCACAATATTTGATTCGTGATGTTTGTTTTGTGAATGTTCATTGGATCTTCGAGATTTCGGTTGTTGTAGTAACACTCGCACTCTGTCTTTACCAGGACGCCCTAGCTCTCATCAGATTAGACGAGCTTTTCCTGGAAAGCTTTGATGTGACAGACGGTAAGATGACACTGACACGGTACTTCTGTCTGTTCTGAAACTCGATATATACGCGCTATGTTTATTGAACACTTTTGTTTCACTGCTGCAAAATGAACTGTATGTCCAGTCTCTTTGTGTGTATTTAATTGTCTTCTATTGTTGTCTGTCTTGGTAGTGAAACCTCTGAAGGGAGACCACTTATCCAGAGCCATCGGAAGAATAGCAGGGAAGGGAGGAAAAACCAAATTCACCATTGAAAACGTCACAAAGACTCGCATTGTGCTTGCAGACACGTGAGTACTCTTAACTATTCTTGCACCATTAGTGTGAAAATATGACTGATTGGTTACCTTTTTAGTTACTTTATGGCACTTTTACATTTTAACATATTGCATATCACAGTTCCATTGTTGTTAAATGCAGAAATTTACCATTCAGATATAGAAATTTTTACTCAAAATAGTGATTTTTCTCTTCAACCCATGCAGAAGTGTTGGTGTACAAGTTGTTAAAGCACAGAGAAAGGTCTCATTTCTTGTTTCTCCTAACTGAAGCATTCAACCCTCCTTCACCTGTCTCTTCACAGAAAAGTTCACATATTAGGGTCTTTCCAGAATATCAAGATGGCCCGGACGGCGATATGTAACTTAATCTTAGGTAAGAAAGATGATTAATAACGTTAAAACTGAGGTTAATGTCCTATTTGGAACAGAACATTTGAATCCACCTGCGGTGCTGAGATGTGACCTTTAAACCATTTTTGCCTCTACAGGAAGTCCGCCTTCAAAGGTCTACGGCAACATCAGGGTGGTGGCTAGCCGGACTGCGGAGAGATTTTGAGGTCTTACTGGCTGCTGTGTGTATTTATCTTTTCCCCCGTTGGCTGGTGGAATTCCCATTTTGATCTGTGTTGAAGAGTTAAACCTTTTGGACTGACACCTCAGGTTCCTCTATCATGGCCTCGTGTTTTAAGCAGTCACCTGGTTTGAACATGTGAGGCCAAATTGTGATTCATGCAATTATCTGTAAGCACAGAGTTTGTGTAAATAAATCATTTCAATTCCCACTAACCATGAGTTAATTTTGTCACTTAAGTGTATATATAGGATGTCAGGTTTCAGGCCAGGAACCAATAATTAAAACTTGATGACTGCCTGCTGCCTCCTGACAAATCAAGTTTGTGATTATGGTTCCAGTCAGTAACATCCTGAAGGGAAACAAGGTTTAAAAAACGTGAGAGAAAACCCATTACTTTCAACATTTCAAAGTTTATTTAAATTTAAATTTTCATACAGTATCAAGTTTCCAACAGTCCCACAGCATAAGATGCAGCATGCAGAAAAAGGAAAAAAAAAAAAAGGTTCTCAAACTTAAATCTTCTCAGATATCCCGACACAAACTAAAAAGAACCCAAGTCCCTCAGAGAAAAAGTAGCACCTACAAACTAAAGCGTGGTCTGAACTATACAGAGAGCCAGAACTGCATTTAACAAATACTTATATACAAAAGAAAGAAAAAAAAAAAAAACAAACATCAAAATTTCCCCTTTAAGCTGAGTACAGTGTGTGGCAGTTTGAGACGGGATCAGATATGCAACTTTTACTGGAATAGAAGCATCTCACTGACCCGGGTAAAAATACAAAAAGTTACATGTAGTTCAGTTCATTTGGATTACCTCTCATAATATGTGTACATTTACCAAAGTTTGGCAACATCCATATTGTATACCATTAAATTCTTAAATATATTAACATCACCATCCATGTGTAAACGAGGATTATTTCAAAAAATTGATCTACATGCACAAAAAAATATATTTCCATGTCATGCAAGCACAGGGAGGCCCAAGCCGTGCAGAGCTTTGGGATGAGGGAACGACAGAGCACTCCAGATTCACATCTCTGACTGAAAACTCCTGTTCTAACCAGCAGTCGGCCTCCAAAGCAAAACAAAAAAGCTATCCCCATGTCGTTTAGAGTAGGAAGCATTTTTCCCATAGAAATTAAAATTTGGTTAAATTTTAAGTTTTTCTCCCTGTTCGTATTTGTGGGTGGGAGGAGGAGAAATTCAGGTGATTGTGACAGGAAAAAAATAAGTGGGAGAAGAAGCCAACTTTTGAAATGTACACCTTCAAAAAAAAAACTACAATATAGTCTATCCCACTGCACACTGATCATGCCAACGTGTTAAGATTTTAAAGTGTTCGTGTTGCGTTAAAGAAAACTCTGACCCGTCTAGCGCAGTACTCATAATGGTAAGTATTCAGAAGGGCTCATGTAAAGCAGAGGCAAAGCCTTCTCTTGCTGTTGAAGAAGATGAGCACACATTGATTACCTAATATACACATATTGGTTAAAAAAATGCTGCCTGCAGATAAGTCTCTTAAATTGCTATATACTCGCACAAATGGTGTATAATCCCATTATTCACCCCCAAACTACTTACTCAGTTCTTAGCCAAGTCCGTCCAGCCTCTGTTCTTGACGTTAAATAAAAGTCTTGGAACTCTGTAGAGTTCAGTTCGTTTGTCAGTGTGAGTGCAGAGCTATTCTTTGCATTGCAGATTGTCTGATGGATGCTCACTGTTAAACGCAAAAATGCTTCACCAAGAGTAAACCATGAATCAGTTTGCAGCCACAAATGATTTTGGAAAGACATTTTCTTGGCATTAATGTATCTACCTAATAATAACTTCATGACAGGAAACAAGGATAATCTCCAACAATATAAACACATTCTTCAGTATGAATAAAACTAGCAATCTTACCACAAAAAAAAAAGAGTGACTGGAAGCTTTACTGGTCTAATCCAAACTGCTCGTACGTAAGCTAAAACGGAGAACAAAACGTCCGAAAATTAGATTGAAATTGACTCTTGCACCCACTGAGGGACTCGCAGTCGTGCACTCGGAAGTGTCGTGAGCCGGTTTGTCCGGCATCGATGACGGCGGCGAAGATAAGAAGGTAATAACTTGGACTGGTTTCTGGATATGTTCTGGTTGGCACTTCATACCCTACTTTCTAGTTGTACTGTAAGTCAAGTGTTAAAATACTATACACTTCCCCTCACGAGACAACCAAAGATATACTTGTATTTTTTCTTCTTTATAAAAGACAAGAACAAAAAATAAATATCAAAAATAACAATTAGCAAAAAAAAGAAAGGATGAAATATGAACAAGCCAACCAGCCTCTTCACTGCGCCCCCTTTTCCCCTCTTTTCTCCCCCCTCATCCAAAATCGGAGATGCTCTTGCGAATGACAAATAGATGTCCATCAGTCTCTTAAAGTGCTACGACCGGGTTATTGAGAGGATTAACAGTTCAATAACACTTCAAAGTTGGCTTCACGAGGCCCGTGGTTTCTGAAAGAAAAAGTGGCTTCACAGAGAGAGAGAGAGAGACAGAGAGAGAAAGAAAGAGAGATTCAGAGAAAGAGAGAGAATACTTCCATTGAGTTACACAGAGAGCGTTTTGCCGGACGTCTTGAGCAGATCTTCAGAGATGGTAGAGAAAGCGAGTGTCGAGGAGGAAGGGGGGGAGTCAGCAAGCGGAGGAGCGCTCACACGTCCACGACCATCTTTTTGTGTATATCGAGACCGCCGACCACCTGGAAGCCAAAGCAAATACATGAGTTAATCCTGTGCGGTTACAGGCAGTGATGGTTATATGCGTTTTTATGGTCACAGGAAAAGCACAGGTGTTACTAATAACATTAACAATGGCTCAGTTTCACCTGGATAAATGACTTTTAACTGAATACAAATTGTCAAAATTGTCTATTAAAGGGGTAGTCCAGCAATTTAGTATTACACCTTTATAAAGCTGGGGGACTCATGAGAGACACATTAAACAAGGGCTGGTCCAAACTGGAGCAGCAGAGGAAGTCGAGCACCAAAAAAATAAAATCAATTTCCCATACTGCAACACAATTCGTCTTTCATTAGACCTCCACCTCCTGGATGCTGCCCACTTCTTTCAAACCTCACACCTACAGTTTTAAGTCTGAAGCCAAGCAATGACAGGGTTATCTGTTTCAAATTCTGGAAAGCTCGCCCAGAGCCACAGGAGACAGTACACAACAGTTTACACAGACTGAGTCGTACTCGCTCTTCAACTTCGCCAAGGTTATATCTGCACGTCATCCAGCCATCTCAACACCAAACACCAATAACAATCTTTAATTGTTCCAGCACTACTCTGCAGTTGAGTTGTAACACCCAAACATGTTGCTAAATCTTGTAGCAGCACTGGATTTCCTTTTACAAAATCTATTTTTAAATCCATTGTGTTATTTTTACACTCTTTGTTGCAGTTTCTTGTGCTCAGATGAGGATGACAATAAGCCAGACTGAAATCATGTCACACAGTCTCTTCCCTGAACCTTCAAGTGTTGGAGCAGCGCCGCTTTGTTAAAAAAAACAGGATCTAATATCCTCCGGTGCCATCCTGGAAATACACAAGGACGAGAGCCTTTTTAGTTCAAGGCTCCGGAGGTGCGGCCATCAAATGTGGGCCTTTTGTCTGTCAGAATCACAACTAGTGCCTTTTATTTCAGAAAATGTCTCCCAGCAAAGCGACTCCACTGGGGTCCAAACACTTCTCAACAAGGGAGCACCAATTGTGTTCAAAGAGACTTTTTTTTTTGCCTCTTTGATCTTAAATGGGATAATTAAGGCCATGTACTTTCTATCTACATTGTAAGGACAGTTTTTCCATCAGTATGACAGAATTGCAGTCACAGATGAGACAGATCTAGAATAATAAATAATAACCCCATCAGAATATTCCCAGGAGGATGTATCTTCCAGTAACAAGCAAGAGCAGGCATGTCTTAATGTGAACTACATCAAAGTAGCATGACTACCAGCTATTCACCCCAAAACTGCTCTGGCCTGGCTTTCTGACAGCACTGTAACACTCCACTTCTCCATCCTTTTTACTGATCTACAGCTGACAAGGGAGGCAGTCAACCTTACACAATCTTACAACGCTCTGACTAGTATCTGACCTTCTGACGCTTCCTATACAGGGATGAAGGCTTTCCTATCAAAGACTGACGGGTGTGGATCAGGATCCTCGTCAGGCAGACAGAATCTGAAACCGCTGTGCGAAGGTCTGCTTTTTCAAACGTTTACGGTCATTTCTTCTAGGTTCTTCCCACAAGAGCATACAGAGTCACTCCTCATTTGCAGACTGAAGACTCATCTTTTTAAAGAAATTCATTAACCCTCTCCTCACTGTGAAATACCGATTCTATTATGCCGACAATAACCTATAGCCAATTTATCTCTCCTTGTATTAGAACTTTCACACGCTCATCCAAGATTATAAGAATAATGCACTACACACCCCTGACTACTGCTTTCTCACTATAAATACATTCATTTCACTGTAATAAGTAAATAACTATTATCTCTAATTATTGTTAGATAAGCTTCAGCTGGATGCCTTCAATGTACAATCGTGTTTTTATTTGTTGCTTGGTCCAATACTCCTGTAGTATAACACAGCTGAGTATTTTTAGTGCCCGATCACATGTAACAAGAACTCAGCAGCCTATGTTTACAGCCCTTGACACTGTATTTGAACAGGAAGTGTGAAGCTGAAACCCTGTGCTGTCCAGCCTAAGCAAAACTCTGTCGGGCTTCCCGAGAGTTTTTGCCCCTTTGACATTTGCCTTCAGTGTAACCGGCTGCATCGGCAGAACTGTCACAGCCCCGGAAGGACCCCCAGGAGGGCTTGGACTTACTGCGCAGAACTCTTCAAAGGATATCCTGCCGTCTCCGTCCTTGTCTGCATTGATAATGGTCTTGTCCACGATCTGCTGGAGCTGCGTGTCCTTCAGGTTGTTGCCTACCATCATCTTCAGCACCTGGAAGAGTTCACCGTTGGAGATGTAGCCATCCTTGTCCATGTCGTAGATCCTGAAAGCAACTGTGGTGCAGGGTGCGGAACAGGGGAGGGGAGGAACAGAAGCAAGGGTGCACATTAGTCACTCGGTTAAATGCTGTTCCGGTTGACCTTGGATGGGACGATATGATATTATCGCATATTGCGATGAAGAAAGAAAAACACCCAGATACGTTTATCGTTGTGAATTTGCATTATTGGGATAATTGTGAATATCCTCACGAGTGAATTGAAAAAGCTGGCAAATATTGATTTCCTGATTTATTTTCATTTGCCATAAGGCATAAGCATGTTTCAGTGCCATTTTAAGAGTTTTAGGCACATTTGGCTGGATATCTGAGTAATATGATATCAAATTGTTAAATGGTCTAGTAGGCCGATTGCTGTACAGGCATTCTTGGTTAAGCTGTGACTCAACAGACGGTTACAGCGGATAACCAGCTCGATTTTAAATGACTCCCCCCACCCACTGCACAGTGAATTTCTGCTTCTCTCTTCTGGACAGAGGTTTCCAGTCCCAAGATGTAGAACAAAGCGGAATACAAATAGCTTTGCTCCAGCAGCTATCATTCAGATCAATACGTTGTAGTAACATGGCACAGTGTTTTTCTTGTTTTTATATGAATGTTTCCCTCATTTATTCTAGAGGTTATTTATCTCAGGGTTTTTGTTTTTTTATTGACCTCTCTTTGTAAGTGCTGATTTCTAGAGCCTGGAGCACTTCTACTTTTATCTCTATCCTTTATCATGCTGGTTTTATGTTTGTCTACTGTCTGAGTTGTTTGTTGTTGCTATATTGTTTTGCAGTAGGGATGCCTTGTCTTTTACTGCACACCACATCGTCCCATGCCTACTGTCAACCACAGTAAACTCTTGAGCAAACCAACAATAAGCCTTTATCAAACACGTTCCAGTGACACTGAAGAGCAGTGGCATCTCAACTTTCACCCAGTCTCTTTGTTTTGAGAGTGGTCGATTAGCCTTAAGCCTGAGTATAGAGACAGAGCACTGCTCAAAACCTGTAGGGTGACATTTCCACATAAATTAACCTGTCGAGAAGTTTTTTTTGCTTTACTAGCCCTTAGCAGGTGAGCCAAAAGTTAATTTTGTACACTGCTCAACATTAAGCGTTTTTTTCCCCAGGGGTGTTTTTAGAGCAGTGGGGTAAGGTGAGTCAAACAGAAGAGAGGAGACACAGGAGATAAAACCCCGGCTGATTTTAGTCCCAGAGCAGCAAAACAAGCGGACATGTTTGGGGACCATGAACCAGCTGTGCTACCTCTGGGCACATGCGGTATTAATGAAGAATCAGCTTTACTTACATCGAAGCTTCTGTTCCTTGTCCCCCTTGACGCTGAACTGTGAGACTCCCTCGATGAACTCTGGGAGGGGAGAGGAGAGAACAACAATCAGAGCTGTGGGTTTTACAGCCTTCTGCTTCATGACTGCTGATGTTCACATCATGGCAGGATTTGAAATTATGTTCTTTGCGATTTTCTTCCCAAACTTTTCCAGTTTTTATTCAATACGACAAAATTATTGAGTAAAGTTTTTTGTCTTGACTTCTGATTTCTGGCAATAGAGTTTTGAAAACATTACTGTAATGAAGGGTTGAAAGACTGCTGGGTGCAAAGTCCCTACATATTATCTGATTATTTTCTAGTTGAACTTCCCAGATAATATTTTAAAACAATTGGTCTCTTTTGTAACATATATTTAAGGATCATGTGTTCAGTTCAGACAGTGGATTTTCTTCACTACTCAAATGCTGTGTGTTTGTGCACTGACGTAAACACTTCTATTAATCATCTTTATTACAGAAAATCAGCTTCAAATCACACTAAATGCCACTGGACCATGCTACAGCTGTCTTATATTGTTGTATATTATATTTGAGAGCAGCAGAGAGACATCATTACAGCATTAACAGGATGCAGTATTTACAGTGCTATTGGTTGTACTGGCTGTTCCTAGTTTTATTTTGGTGGTTGTTTAGCACATGTGCCATCATGCTGCTGATTTACATAGTGGTGAGATATGAATATGCGTATTGACATAACTGGTTTTGCGGCACATTTCCTCCTAGTTGATGCCGTTCTTTGGGGGTTTTCTATTGACTCCAGGTCTCTTGTAGAAGGTAATTCCTGATTGTTGGCTCTAGGGGTGTAAACACATGATTGTTGTCTCGCACACATTTCACAAGAAACTTTCCGTGTGGTATGGCTTGATGGGAAAACTCAACATGACTCCAAATATATAATAGGTAGTCACAATCACATTTCACTGCATGTTCAGCTCAGAATTAAAAAAAATATTTCAACTCATGGCAGTGGGTTTCGTATAATTCATTAACTTCTAAACTCCTCAGCTTTGGTAGATATGCTGCACTCTTGGTCAATATTTAGCTTACTGTGTATTGTTGGTGGCCTCTGTATCTGTTACTACTATACTAACCTTGGTGTTCACTTGCCATTCTCATTCCACATGAGTTGGCTGGCTGAATTTTGAATTGTGGGTAAAACTAGAGACCTACAAAGATAACTTCTGATCAAAGCAAAGCAATTACTAAGGCCTTACTTTAGTCAGATAGAGCCCTGTGAACTTCCTGTGTGAACTGGTCTCAACTACATATAAACTGTGAAAGTGGCACTGACACTGAATTTTAAGCAATTTTGAGAAAGTCCTTCTGACATATGATAAAGCTATGATCTTAGCAGCCAGTTTATACCAATACAATATCAGCAGTGTAGTGGCATCTTTTTTTAAATATCTTTTGATGGACGGGAAGGAGGGGTATGACATGAAAGAAAGGTTGGAATTGAACTTACATATAGAGTAAAGCTGTGAACTCAAGCACCAGTAGTCCCCCATACCATACCTTTAAAGTCCACCTCTCCATTCCCGTCCGTGTCGAATATGTCGATAACCCTCTGGACTAGCGGGTTCTGTTGGAGCTCCGGCAGCGACATGAACTCCTCCACACTGAGAGAGCCGGAGTTATCTAGGTCGAGTTTCTTAAACCTCTTCCCTAGCCTCTTAATCTCATCAGCATCGACTGGAGGAAGACAAAAAGAAAGAGAGAGAGGGAGAAGATGAGAGATTTACATTTACTTAGACAGCTCGGCTGATGTTGCTGTCCATCGCCTAGATCATCAAAGCGGAGAAAGACAAGAGTTAAAAGTGAGAGGCAAATTTGGGAGCCACAAAGTTCACCTGCAGCAACAGTCTTCCAAGATGGATAAATAATCACACACTTTACGCCAGTGGATGTTATGCAAAATATAAATATCCTTGCTAACAACAGCTTGAACAATAGTCATAAATTTTAGTAGGCACCACTTTCATCTAGGTCAAGGACACCACTTCCGGCCTGCGCAGGACTGAGCTAACCGCTCCAAGCTGCAGACCCACAGTAACCACAGCACATTGTGTTCTGCTCTCCTCCATAGAGAACTGAAATGGGTGAAACTATTGAAAAAGCTCCAATTGCTAGATTACACACATCACATGAAGCCAACCATGGTACTGCTCTAACAATACTGCTGTGAACCTAAAATAGGAAAAAAAAAGGGGGAAAGGTAGAGAAATGAGAGCTGGGTGAGAGGGTGGAGGAGAAGGGGTAACAGAGGAAGGAGCAAAAGACACAAATACATAGAACTTTTTTTGCAAACTTACAGCCTTTGTGGTCTACTGGTGCTTTTTTATCAGAAGGGGTCCAGATCTTTCGTTCCCCTGCCATCTGAAACAGCCCTAACTCCCTGACCGGTATAATGAACAATGGCAAGGAGTAATCCAGAAGCAATAACAAAGCCAGTTGTTAATTACTATATAAGCTCATTCACACTTAGTCACGTGATCCCATTGGCCAACCACAAACTACTACTTCGCCTGCTTTAATCCTAAATGACACGGGCTATCTATTAATCTTAACGCATAGCTAACAGAGGGAAGGAGGGACAACAGAGTGGTGTGACCGATTTATGAGACTAAGAATTCAGTTCATTCCAGTTTACTGACCTCCACAAGGACAGCCGGTTCAGGCAAACGACAGGAAAAAGCCGCGCTACATCAGCTCGATGACTAATCAGAGCGTGAGTGTGGTGGAGGAGTAAGGGAGGAATGAGGGAGAGTGAGACATGTTGAGGTGGACACAACTTCAGCAGCACACGTGTGTGTTTTGGTAAAGGAACCTGTAGGTGAAGTGCAGTATAATCTGTACAATCTGCTGAAGTTTCTGTCCCCGTCACATATATATCATAGCATATAATCAGTGTACACTACGTTTAGTCAACATGTGTCCACACCGACGTTCCCGTACATTTATTGTCCTTGGCACATACCATAAAGCAATAATGATGTAATGCTCTTCTACTGGGCAGTTTGTGGGTTTTATTGTTTTTTTTTTTGTTCGTTCTATGACTAATAGTAACGCTGACAGGAACTCACTTGATAACACAGTGAATTTTATTTGCTTAACTGTGCTTTTAAATCACTGAAGGGCATCAAGTGCAGTCACGATATTGTATGCAGTATACACTTGAACTTCAGGTTTTGAACTTAGCACCCTAATTTACGCTGCTGCAGGCAAACAATGAAGGTGGAGAAGAGGACAATAAACATTACGTCAGTTTACCTGTCCGGGAAAATATGACATCAAGTCACAATTACACGTCAAATACTAAGGACATAGTAAAGACAGTCAGACAAAAATATGGTATACTTGTCATATAGTATGATATAAAGCTGAAACTGTTGACAGAATGATTTTTATAATTGATTAATTGTTTAATTAAATTTTTGAAGCAAAAATGGCTGAAGTTTCGGCTTCTCAAATGTGAAAATTTGCTGATTTTTTCTTAGTCTTTTAGATTGAACAGATTGACATGTCACAGAAATTGTGATTGTGATTTTTCAGTTTTCTTTTAAAAACCATTTGATAAACTGATTCATTTTGAAAATAATAGAGAGATTAATCCATAATGATTGTTAGTTGCAGCCCTGGCATAATGAAATATAGGAAGAGTTTGTCAGAAAATCAAGTTCCAAAGATGTTAAAGGGACAAATCTGTTTTTTCCCTATGTATGACTGTAGTACACTTATGGTTTGCAGCCTGTTGATTAATATGCAGGTTTTTTTGGCGTGTGCATCGATACAAAACACAGCCCTTTATTACAATAGATGATTGTTATACTGTGGCTCATTTCTATGATTTTTGCACACATTAAGTAGATGTGGCTTGTTTACTGCTTTGTTTTTATGTTGCTGGCGACTCCTGATACATGATGAATCTGCACACGAGCACAAAATCTGATATATGCCACAGGGTTTCTGTCTAGGTGTGAGTTATCAGAGCCGTGCACACGGCTGTCCTCTGACACAAAACACTTCCTTATCAGCAGCCTCCTGTTTCCTGTTCACAGCCCATGACACCAACTTGGCAACATAGCAGTTTGGCCTGTGTGAGGGGCATCAATGCTAAAGATAATCACCACACTGGGTTTAGTGCCCTCTTTTGAATCAAAGCCTTTAACTGTTCCGAGGTACCGTAGGGCTCAAACGGTTGGAAAAGGAAAAAGACTAATAAGGTTAAGATTCCTGTTTGGAATTAATTCTCTGTGTAGTTCAACAGACAGTAGAAGCACCGACACTGCCGGGTAATGGGTTTCATTCACACTCTAGCCAAACATGCCAAATATACAGAGCTGATAATCAATGAAATGACTAAATTTACTAGGTACCAGCTTCTCAAATGAAAATAGTTTTTACAGTCTTTGAACTTTGGGTTTTAAACTATGGGTCATACATTGGAAGACCTCCCTATTGGCTCTGGAGAACTGTGATGGGTATTTTCTAGTATTTTTTTTGACGTTTGATCAGTTAATCGAGGAAATAATTAATCATCAGATTAACCAATAATGAAAATAATCATTAGTTGCAGCCATAAAAATATGCAATGCACACATCGTTCTGTAAGGCTCATAAAATAGAACTCCCCTCCAAACAGCAGATGCTAATGTCTTTCAAACTGGTTCTCTGTCACAGTTCAACTTCCTTTTGTCGCTACATAGTCAGGTCTGTGGAATCAGCTGGAGTACAGATGAAAAATCAGACTGACATTTACAACACATAACAAACTTCACTTCACGTCACTGAGCGGGGAACATCTCAACACTCTGCTCAGATCCTTTCTTGCTGCCTGGAGCTGCCAAGTGAGTAGGTACATGTATTATTCATGCTAGCAAGGACAACAGCTTTCTCACAGTCTGAATCCCTTTCCTGGTCTCGACCAACAAGTCCCACGTCTGCCAGCGTCAAAAACAGACGTGGCTCCCCGTAGAGCCAAATACAACTCGTGATTAAGGCTTTTATGACAGCAGTTAGTTTAACTGACTTATCCAACATATGACTCTTACTGAAAACTGTTACGTTCGAGAGGTGAAGAGTCCCAAATCCTGTCATAGTCGGAGGTTTATGGCTCCATAGAAAACACCTTTCCAGTGAGGGGAGTAGAACGACTGCGATCTTCCTTTACAGCGGCCAAAATCTCAAAATGTGGTGCGATGACAGGTACCGAAAACTGTAACAAATAAGGTACTAGTGAGCCTTGGTTTGAATACAAGAGGAAGAACAGAACCAAATACAAAAAAACTGGAACTGGAAGGAGTCCCTGTATTGAGAGGACAGCTGTGTTACTGAAATGACCATGCTTGATGGAAAAGTGACGCAGAAGAGTCACAAATACGAGAGCCAGGGAGGACAGGAATGAAGTGCTCTTATTTATTCTTTTTTTATTATCTTAACAACACCTGTATATACAACTACAGACAGGAAGGAAAATTACTGTTGCAAAAAAAGTGATTGCGATCACATGAAATATTTCAAGGAAGATGAAGCAGGCAGGTTTGGTATGTTTCTGCACATCTTCCTTGTGTCTACGCGTAAAAAACAAACAAACAGGATGCTGGGGAGGGGTTTGAGTAGAAAGCTTTAAAATAGGGGAAATAAAACCTGTAAAATGCAGCCTGTTCTCACTGATCAGTAACCTCCTCCATGACTTCCACTTGCAGAGGAGGAGAAGGAGGAGGAGGAGGAGACGGACGTGTTTCTAACCCCAGCGTCGGGCCACAGTCTGTATGTTTGAGCCTTTGGCAGCAGAGACAGCTGCAATGATGTGGGCGATGTTGCAAACTGACACTCAAATGCACACCTCTGTCCCATGTTGCTAGTTAGTATACAGACGGAGGTACGGTAGAGCTGCAGGTTTCACAGGATGATGGAGTAGGCTAGATCGCCCTAAAAGCTGTCACAGTTTGTAGGGTAAATTCTTTTTTATATATACAGTAAGCCATTGAGTGCAAGATGATTCAGCAAATTTAATGTTTACACTTAACAGGAAGAGAAGGGGATGGGGTTTGGATGGAATTCTACAGAACTACGTGCTTTTCATTACTTTTGTTTGATAAAACTATAGTATAGTGGAATAATACACCTAGGAATGCATTTTTATTTCACGGAACATTCAAGGGAAAACTATCTAAAAAGAGAGGGTTTACTGCGAGGGCTGCACAGTCATAGAGGCTCCTCACACTGCTATGCTAATGAGCGGCTCTGAGGGAGACCCAATGTAACTGTGAGATGATTATGATAATCTCATATACTCCACGGCAGAGCACACACACACACACACTTACTTTCATAAGCACTGTATGCACCCTCAACTGTGTTACCAGGCAACTGAAACCTGTTAGCCCCCCAAAGTAGCCCACACACACACATACACACACACTGTTCATGAGGTGTACACGTGAAAAAGCATGCATATGTATGTCATCAGCGTTCGAGTGCACACAGAAGGCTCACACTATGTCTGTCACGCACAGACATAAGCATCAATTAACATGAGAAAATACTGCAGTGGTTGGCCAAATGGCCCTCTTTCTGGTCCATACTCAATGGCTTGTCTCGCATGTCCTCCTGTATTGTTTGCTGTTTTTATAGTCGAGTGTATGAAGATGGAAATGCAATTTCAATATGCGTTTACAACAATGTCATCCGGACAGATTGCTATCCTGGTTGAATCGAAGCAAGAGTGGCTTCATTTTAAATCAAGTATCAGCAAGTTCAATTTTCTAGGCAGCATCTCGGACCACACGCTAAATGCTCTGCTTAACCCTGCTACATTATAGGTAGTTAACAGTCAGCTTGCTCAAGCTAACCATTAAACAGCAGCACTGCTGTGTGAACACAAAAAATCTGCTAAGCGCACCTCTCCTTTCCCTCCCATTTCTGATTAATTATAAAAACACAATGTTCCCAAAATGTCATTAATGAATTTGTCCTTTTAAGCACGATCAGTCCTCGAACAGTTCACCCTGCACATTAATGGAGACATGTGACTGCATTAACACAGCGAACCTAAACTGAGACAAGCAGAGGAGGGAGTGATATACAGAGCAAAAATCAGTTAGCATGTTACTGATTATTACAGCCTAGACCCTGCTGTACACAGCTCCCCAAACACACAAGATAAGGTGTGAGGGTGGGTAAACATGAGAAGGTTACATGCACAGCTCAGTAATTACACGAGCTTGACACATAACACTGGGCCAATTAGCATAATGGGGTTGTACTGAGCCAATGAGGGCAGAGTGTGTTGTCTGGGAAACATATTGGAAGACAACGCTGCACTACAGACAAGCTGATAAAAAGAGCCACTGATTGCAATCATTAAGAGAGGAACTCACGAACCAGTTCAGTAGTCATGAGGAGAACTGCTCAGCGTGAGAAAGTGGCTCTGGGGGGAGAACATAACCCTAATGGTGTAGACCCCAGGAAGATTAGCTGCTTCCTCAGTGACAGCTGAAACAAATGTATCCAAACAACAACTGTGTTCATGGTTTTGTAAGTTTAACACAAGTATGAAAGCATAATAATCGTTCCTTTTTTGATCCTAAGAATAATCTGGCAACAAATGTTATTTTGCAGATTTTGATGAATTTTTAGGCAGTGCCTTCTGAAAGGGAAATTAGCATTCTGCCCAGACTTGTAGATGTGTAACTGCTGTGTTTCAGTGTATATAACGCATGCATTTTCTAAAAGAGGAAAATGTTTTTAAAAAATATATTTAATTAGCTAAAATTGGGCCTAGTGTTGAAAGTCCAACTGGTCTTTCTACTGTGTTCATCAGGTGGGCACATAACAGACTCTGGTTTAACTGTGAATCTGGATATTGGGTCATTTCTGGGACTAAAAGGAAACACTCTCTCTCTCTCTCT
>NW_023339751.1:17957771-17958214 GCF_004916995.1 Morone saxatilis | reverse complement strand
TCCCTCAGTCTTATCTCATGTAGGCCAATGGTAAGAGGAGGCCATACAGCTGAGTGTGTGTACTACAGCAAAGAGAGAGCTCCAGCACTCGGTGCATTAGGCTGATTGCTCTGGCTGCTCTGATAATGTACAGCTCGCCTGCACAGACCAAACTGAGGACGAAGCAGGGCAGCGCGTTGATGGTGTATATATTTATAGCCGTGCCGTCATCAGAAAACCCCCAACTCACCCCACCAACAGAGGCTCTGGCTCCCGCCCTCAGGGAAACCCCTAGCAACAAGGAACTCCAGCGAGTCGCCCACCGTTTATTTTGGGCTGCAGACAGGCCTGCAATGGTTTCAGGCTCACTGCTGCATTTCTGTGAGAGCATGATGTGGTTGTGTGTGTGTGTGTGTGTGTGTGTGTGTGTGTGTGTGTGTGCGGGGGGTGAAGAGAGTGGTGGA
>NW_023339751.1:17951281-17957671 GCF_004916995.1 Morone saxatilis | reverse complement strand
TAGAAAGAGAGAAGCAGAGGTGTTAACTTCATGCTGTTAACTGGGAGGCATCCGCAAGAACAACGCTGCAAATTATGTGGTTGATTAGTTGTTTAAGTAGGAAGGTTTCAATTAGCATCCTGTTAAGTTTTATAAGCTGGCAGTGGGGATTAAAAACCAGTCCTTTGGATAGCAAAAAGTAAAGCAACAACTACAGCTGGAAATGTTTCTGTGCCCTTTTCTGGATTGCCAACAGGGTACAATCCTGAATAGGCATCCTGTTTTGCATTCCAGTGCACAGTGTTAGAAGTATTTTTACTGATTTCCGACCTAACACTTCATATGGTAAAGTTTATTTTATTTCGCTTCAATGTTGAAGGGTATTATTTTCGTTATGTAAAAAAACTCTTGGCTAGTTAAAATTGGGAAGTTGTTCTCTGTAGAAGTACAAGGCTCTTATACTTTGATACTGGGATCAAAAACTTGCTCAAAGTAAGAAATAAGTATTTTTGACAGAAAGAACAGTGTTCCTCGTGTCATCAAACAAACAATGGTAGGCCTGATTTAAGGAAAGCTAACAGACTGGGTGATCTGAGCCACTGGCATCAGTTTGTCATACCACACATTTCTCGAACAACAGGGAATGCAGACGACAGAAAGGAGTATTCAGCCATAATCCTGGTACGGGGGAACATTTAGGAGACCGGTGAGCTGTCTTGGGTAGAACAAGGCTGTTGATGATCATAGAGCTTTTGTTTTACCAGTGAGTTACATCCTGCCAATCGACAGAAACTGGCAGATTGTAAAGTTTAATGGCCTAGACTCTGGGACCCTAGGAGGTGTTTATTTTGCTGTTCAATTAAAAGTGATGGGATTTGTAACTTTCAGCTAATATGTTGTAGGACTATTGTCTACAGATGTGGTCTTCTGGTTTTTCGTCCTGCTGACGTCAATTTCATGGCGCGAGTTGCGTTCCTTAGTCAAAATGAAAACATCTTTTGCAACATTGGGCTTCGCCCCCGGCGCTTTAGGAGAGGAAAACATCTTTTCGATTGCTAGAGACTGTGACATGTGAATTCTCAGGATGGTCTACGATGCACACGTGTCCTTCAAGCTAGCTGCACGCCACCGAACAGGACAGCAATTCAATCCCAGCAGCGTTCAGGACTTTATCGGTTGCTTTACAAATAATACATGCTTTTACCATTTTCAAAGTTGGTGCGTTTGCTTGACCACTTTGGATTTTTTTGCCATATTCAATATTTCTACACATTTAATGGCAGCTGCAAATGATACTCTGGTTTCAATGCTGCAGATGTGACAATTTCTGACGGATCAGGCGTGAAAAAAAAACCTGTAAAATGTGACAATTGCTTGAATGTGTTTCATTGAGCAATGCTTGAAAAATAAAGGTTTACTTCCAGTGCCTTTAAAAAGAGACACACGGACATACACAAAGTTCGTGACCTGCCCCAATATTATTTGTCAGGTTAAGGGGGGGATTGATAAATCCCGTATACTGATTGGAGGTTTGGGTGCAAATCTGTTGGGCGTGGACAAGGGAGCTAACTGCAGGACTTGCAATCACTTTCCAAATATTAAAGCACTTAACAAACAGCTTTCTTGTTGAACATTTTTCAAAATGATGTTTCACTCAAACCCGCTTGAACGGCATTTCCGGTATTTTTACATTGTGCAGCCTCTTTTAAAACATGCATCGCAAATGCACAGCATCACATTCCAGCATAAGCGCAGCAAGGCTTCTCGTCAAATGAAGCCACACTCCAGAGAGCACATGCATACTGGGGTGTGTGTGTGTGTGTGTGTGTGTGTGTGTGTGTGTGTGTGTGTGTGTGTCGTATTGGCTCATGTTCAGCGGTCACATCCGCATCCCATCCCATCCAACACTGCAGTGTCCACTGAGCGTGAGTCTGATTGCTGGCAGAGTGAGGCTGAGTGCTCACATGGGAGCCAGTGAGGAGTCCCTGTTGCAGAGAGGAGGGGTGGGTGAGGGGATGGGGATCCTACAGCTGAGGGAGGAAGATGCCCTGGGCCAGCAAGCAATCGACCGGAATCGTCCCGCAGCTCCATCGAGGAATACCAACTGAGACGGTGCTTGGCAAACATGGCAGCTCAGTTTAAGCATCCAGAGATGGACTCCTGTGTCCAGCATACCAGCTAATGGTCATGGAAGCTGGATTTAAAGCCCATTTTTAATCAAACGTTTATGTGAAAATCGTGTCTTTCAAATTAGTGGAAGCAATACTGTCTGCGGCGTCTGTGCTTACATTACCTCTAGAAGCCGAAGTCAGAAATGTGCAAATCCTACACGCAGGAGCTTTAAAGAAAACACAGCAGTGCGGAATTTCAGTCAGAGGTCCACGACAACAAAAGTCGGAACTTTTGGGCACATGTATCCCATGAATGACTACTTATTAGTAGCATATTATGACAGGTAAGAAGAGCTACTCACAGCGACACACAAATACACTATGCACACTGATCCTGGCTTGAAAAAGTTGGTGGCAGTTATGTCATCTGCTGGCTTATCGCTGTGCTGCCAAACAACAGCAGACTTACCTCGGAGAAGTTGTGGTATTTTAAGAGCATTGAGGAGAAAGAGGTGACACAGGATTAGCCGGGAGCGCGACTTAGCATCTGACACCAGCGAGCGGAGTCTGCCACTACTGCGGTGATCAGAGGTTGACATATACGCAGTTTTCCTTTATGGAGCAACACGTTGAAGGGATTGAGTTCCAGGTTAGCTCAGTGTGTAGCACATGACTTCAGCATTACTGGGGGTGGGTGTCCCATTGCATGTGTGGCTCAAAGCATAATAGTGACAATGTGATACTTTATTGATCCCTGTAGGGAAAAGACCTTTTGTTTGCTCTCACACACAGAGCTCACTCTGTTACACAGGAACACTGCAAGAGCTGTAGAGATACAGTGAGTGACACTGGATTTTGGATTCTAGGCCTAGAACCAGTGTCCTCCAGTTCAATGACAAGCTCTGTATGCACCCTCACCATGCTACATGAGACTTGGGTTGTTGTTCACACCTATATTTTGGTTCCCTAGGTCAGCACTAAAGAAAAACAATGATTCATTGTTACTTTATAGCTCTGGTCCATTACGGTCCATGGTGACTTTTTGCAATTGAACCGAGAGTAATAAATATTAAATCCTTAATAACGCGGATATCTTCACTTCACTGCACTTCATTGTGCTTAGGGCTGCCCCCTAATAGTCGACGTAATTGCTCGTCGCTGAGAAGAGTCTTTCCAACCCACTTTTCATTAGTTGGATAGTCGCACAAAACCAAAAACAACGTGTACTGCATTGGGGATGCTGTGCCTTGTCACTGGGCCGAAACTCCCAGGGGATTGTTGCAACACAGTCCTTTTTTCTTGTGACACACGGAGTCACTTACTGGTGCTCTGTTGCATATGATAACTGTACCAGCTGCTGCCACTAGCTGGTAAGCGGTCCTATTGATTGACTGTACCCGGACTGGGACCTCGAAGGACAGGGGGAGTTACTGGCGTAGGAGCGGGGGGACCTTGCGGGGAATACTGCCAAGGAGCCGCGAACTAGACCAGAGTGGACCGACAGACAAACAATGTACACCAGAGTTCCTTTAAACTACACCAAACATAGCTTCAAACCAGTTACTGAGTGTTCATGACTATAGTAGAGCAACCGATTCAAAAATGTATCCAGCTCTGGCACTGCATTATGATGCTTCAAACTAAAATCTAAGTATTAGTTCTAAAGCTGACAGACCAGATGAAACAGATCTATCTCTAACGTTGCTTAACTGTGATGCTACTTCAGTACACTTAAGAAGTGTTACTGTGGCCACCACACAAAATAGCAGATGAACACTTAACAGACGCAAAGCAATGGCAAATTGCACTTGTGTGGCATGGGTGTGTTTACGCTGTAATCATCCAAAATAGCTGATTTTAGAAATGTCAGAGTGACAACGCCAATGCCCAGAAGATCAATCAAAACAGAATAAAAGAGAGTGGGATAAAGTGGGAAAATGTTTTCTGTAGTGACACTCTAATACCTTATTGAAATCTTTTCATTTGTCTTAGCTTACAAAAGGTGAATGAAATAATACCCAGACAAAACGGTGGGTAAATGAGTGTAGGGTGTGTGTACTTTCAGCTACTTCCCTGACGTCCACTGTGGTTTAAGGGCTAGCTGTAGGGTCCCTGGAGGTAAAGAGACTTACAGCAAAGCAGATTTGGTGTTGAGGATTACAGGCTACTAAGGCCTGCCTTAGGTTCTGCTATAGCTAACGTGGGGTCAGGAGTACCTCTTGTTATGTGTTCACTAACAAACCACTTCATGCAGTTCTTGTTGAGCTGCCCCTTTATGTAGATGCAAAAGAGGCATATCAGATGGGGTGATTAGAAATATAAAGAAAAAGAGGTAAACAAAGTGAAATGGCCTCTTGCATACACAGAGAGGAATAGAGGAATAGAAAGAGAGAGAGAGAGAGAAAGACTCGTGTTGGCTCATCAATAATGCATGCTACATTCAGAATCAATTAGGCCTTAGCACACAAAACACGTTTTGCATAATGAAGAGTCTGGCAACGCCGCTGGTTCAGCAGCAACGTTCCGGCCGACCCAAAAACACGGCTAATTATAGAGCCGCAGAACCCAGTCATAACATGAACGACTGGGGAGTATATCACATGGGGCTGCAGACTTGGAGGGCTTTTCTGAGACATCTTTAGCAGGACGTGAGAATGTATTCTGCTCTCACTCTAAAATAAGCTAAATCAAATGACGGCATATTAATAGCTGGTGTGTAGTAGAAGATCCTCCCATCACAACTTGCTCCCCATACTAAAGTAAAAGAGTTCCTCACCTCTTTCCATTTCCTGTTTATATTAGATTTCTACTTTATTGTAGTAAATAAGACAGTAAGAACAAGTGGTCCCGCCTTAACTTGCAACTAAAAGCTTGAGATGTCTTATTTAAATGCTTTATACAAGGCGGGTTTGCTGAGCATTAATGCTCGTCTCTACAAACATATACACCTGGAGGCTGCCTTATCTGCCCTTTTTGGGTTTTAGTGCTTCAGTTAAGGGCAAAGTAGTGGCATGAAGCAGCAGAGATACTCAAATGTGCTGATTGGACAAACAACCTGCCTACTATTAGGTTAGTGCACATTTGCACACCTGACTCACTCATTTTACAGATAAATATCAGAATGAATGACATTAAAAAAAAAGGTTTGGAAATTCCCCACTGTCCCAAAAGCAATTAGATTGTGGCACTCAAACTACTGCACATAATGTAGACATTTAAACACTGTAGCACCTTCTGAGTTCAGTCAGTGCCACAGAGAACATGCTGGAATGGAGCAATGACTTGCATAAAACCTAAACATGAATCAACACTGCTGTGTCTGCAGCAGGCCGATTACCATAAAGTAATCCAGGTCCAGGGTGTGAAGAGGCAGTGGTGTTTTCTTATGATTGTGTGTAAGCCAATATCTCTCAAAACAGTTGTTGCCTAACTTTAAATGGGAGGCACAGTATGGGCTTCTTCAGACAAAATGCCTCATTCAGCTGCTCACTGTATTCATTCTTTTGGTAGAAAGCAAGATGGGCAGATAACATTCAAAACGCTGGTGAATTCTACAGCAGTCCTTCCCTTCAGTATCTAAAGTAAGACTGAAAGCCAGCAGCAGGAGTTTGTGATTAAATGTCATCAAGTGCACATTTATTAGGCTCAATACCTCTCAGTAATTACTACAGGAAACCTCAGAAAGTGCTGAGACAATTAGTGGATTAGTTGATTGGCAGAGAATTTACTGAAAAGCATTTTGATACATCAACAGTTTGAGTCATTTTTAAAAGGACAAACACTGACCATTTCCAGCTTGTACTGAGCGACAAGCCCATACAAAAAGCGAAAAACTCTGCTGTGTGTATGCACATGGGTAATCAATTAAAACAACGTGCCGTTTTAACCACATCTGTGTGCCGAGCATAGCGTGTCACTTTTTTTCCACACAATGCACGTTACTGACACGTTTTCTTGAGGTGAAAAGTGTGTGTGTGTGTTTTCTCCCTGCTTTGCTTGCTTGATTAGTTCAGGGATCACAGCGCTCCCCTCCTCCACACAAGTGCGTCTGCGAGTATCGAGCTTGCCGTATACCCGAGCTTTATGACAAACACGCTCAACCCTCCAGAGTCACAGCACAGTGCAGAGCTGAGCTGTGCTTTCAGACACGTCTTTAAATAGAGTTCACCCGTCCATTTTTCAGCCCAAGCAGGCAAAACCCAAGCCAATAACCGGCTGACACAATATCACTAATAACCTACTACTCTGTTCAAAGCCATGGAGGATATGTGTAAGATTTAAAATGAGCTGCTAGAAGTTT
>NW_023339751.1:17950827-17951195 GCF_004916995.1 Morone saxatilis | reverse complement strand
TGTGTGTGTGTGTGTGTCAAGGATCTGTGCCAGATTTAGCAGTCAAGTGCAAATATGAATATAATTACTAAAATCTCAGCTGCCTGAAAGAACTAATCCTCTCAGCCATTTCTATCCCTGACTTGGGCTTAAGTATAAAGGGTTTTGGAGGCCTCATAATGCTATGTAAACCAACAATGCTTAAATCTTCTTATGCATTAACCTAGTGGTGATAAAGCTATACTGTATTTACCAAGTCTTCAACTCAATACCAGGGACACACTGACTAATGCAGTGACATTAGAAAAGGTCATGGCAGAGAGCTCTGCGCTGAGTGTAAGCACAGGGCAGACAATAATCAGTGGATCAGATATATATATATATATATA
>NW_023339751.1:17946754-17950727 GCF_004916995.1 Morone saxatilis | reverse complement strand
ATATATATATATATAGTATATAGTATTTATTTATTTACTGTATCAAATGGCAAATAAATAAAATCGCTATCAACTAATTGACTGACTTACTTCTAGTTTCAGTGCTCATATATTGCTACAGAACTAGGGCTGCACAATTAATTAAAATATTATCGAAATTAAAATATAACCTATTGCAATATCTAGATCACAAAAGCTGTGATGATAAATATAAAATGTGTATTTATAATGAAGTACTGTAGTGCCGCAGAGATGCCCTGGCCTACAAATCTTGTTCTTGAGATGTAAGAAAACATGTTTGCTTGATAGAGACCCCAAAACCAAAGATGAATCATTATGACTCAGTTTTTTCAGTGAAAATGAAAGTTGTGGTGAAGAAAGGATCATTCCGCTGTCTACAGAAAGCAACAAAATGAGACCATTACCATGTGGATTCATGCAAAATGTTGCAGCTGTAGGTGAATGTGTTGTATGGAGTTGTCTTTTACTTTCGAGCTGTCAAATTAAGTTGTTCATGTTAAAGTTACTTCATAAAACCTTTTCAATTGTTATGTTTCATCATATTTTATATAAAAATGTCTTTACTTTTACTTTCTGGAAGTGGGAATATTTGGCTTGTTACTTGATGGTGGGTGTTAGGGTTTGGCAAACTTTTTCCTACTGGCCACAGTCAACCAGTCGATTACATGAATGCTTCATGCTCTACTACGGATCGCTGCGGCAGATTATTGAGGCAAATCCTATCAGCGAATCAAGCTCCATATTGTTGCTTCCATTGTTACCACTGATGTGTTTTTAGACGTTCATTATATGCTGCACATGTGATGCCTTGAATGCTGAGGAAGCCAAAAAAAGAAAGACGCTTATTTTGGTGATTTCAATGAGCCAAAAAACATCAAGCGGCCATAGACTCTGCTTCTCATCTACAGATGATGTTTTTATTATATTTACCCAAACCAAAAGTGTACCAAAAAAAAACATAAACCAGTTCATTAAACCACCCTCACCTCCTTCTGCACCTGTGTCAGTGGCTAGTTTATGTCGCATGTACACATCTATTTTGATCTTTTCAACTTTTGACCACTACTATACAGTATCTCAAGCATTATATCCCATAAACAGCCTGTTCCATCAGTCATTAAAGAGGCAAGCTATGCTCAACATGCCATTTGAATGTTCCTTCAAACTTCTCTATTCACAGACGCTGAGGTACCGGACGGATGGATGTTTTCTGACACCACTGACGGGACTGTGCCGGTGACTGATGAACGACCAGTGAGGGAAATAAATCCCGATTGAGTGGGCTGGTTGGAAGTGCAGTGTGGATCACGTAGCGTGGATCATCACTTCTGCTGGTGCTTCGCTGTGGCTTTTATCTCTTCTGCATTATCTACGGCTCCATCCTTATGTGGGTGGCGCTTGATTGCTAGGCAGCATATGGTCCCCTTAGCGTCAGATCATTCCACTATACGCTTAAGCAAGTGTGTGTCCCTGCCCCCAACCTCCCCCTGCAGCTGAGAACAATACATTTTGACAGTCCAGACGTTGGCACACTGTCTGTACGACATGCATGCCCCGAGTTTCTACCCTCTGGCTGAGAGTTCTGCTGCAGGGCAAATGTAACAAGGTGTTTTTTTTAGCATTTTTAGCTTACCTTTCTCTGCTTGATGTGTTTTTTATTTTACTGTCGTGTCCTGGACAGGAGCTCCTAATTTTTGGCCATTGTGTGTGGGTTGACATGTTACAGAGGCACCATAGTATGCAGTTTATAACCGCAGGGGGCAGTCACTTTGAATAACAATGCATAAGCTCCTGACAGCTGTGTAGCACGGTTCCAACCAGGTGCCGTTTCCATGAAGACGGTTTGCTTTGTTATCTGGTGGTGAAGCAGTGATCTGTCAGTCAGTGCTCCAGATTTGAGCTCAGCTAATGCGTCCAGGTGACTCTTTTAGAAAGGACCAGTGTGTAGAATTTAGTGGCAGTGAATTTGCAGATTGCCACTAACTGAACACCCCTCGCCTCTACATTTGACAACCTGGGAATGACAACGGCTTGTGAATTGTGTAAGAGAAACTCATGAAACTCTTTGCTTTGTTGGTTCTAGGCTACTGTAGAAACATGGCGGACTCCATACAAGGCGACCCACGGCGTCTAGATAAAAACGAAAGCTCATTCTAAGGTAATGAAAACACAACGATTAGACACTAATGAACATATACCTGTGTATAATATATTCTATTTTCCTCCTAAATGTTACACACTGGACCTTTAAAAGATTTTCTGAAAATATAGCTGACTTTGACATTTGTGCTTCAACTATATTCTAATTTACTCAGCAGAATATCTCACAGATGAAAAATAATCTTGCTCTAATACTCTTGGTGGACAGACTACACAGTTTCTAAATGACTTCAAACAAATCCACATAAACTGATATCTATAACAAGCTAATATCAGCCTTTATATCTGCCTGTCTGACTTATCGGTCTGAACTCTAGTTTTTACATCTAATGACAGATCATTGGCTTGAGTCAATATTTACAGACCTTTGAATCTACTGGTAAATAATAACAGGACTGAGCAAGCAAAATCCATAACACCCCAACTAATAAAGCGTATTAAAGACATACCCTCTGTCCAGAAAACACCACAACAGTAAAGCAGTCCTCCCTGTTAACATCCTAATCATGCAAGTGAACAAATGGCAGTACTACTACTAGCACTGCCAATGTTGTGCTATCGGGACATCAATAACTGACCAGAAAACTGATAGGTGGAGGCGTGTTTGATGAAAAGGGATTGTGGGTATGAGAGGACAGTGGAGGGAGGGACAAGGAGCTCAAATCCTGTGCACAGGACCCACAACCCCTTCCTTCGCCCTGGCCATTGGTTCCTGACAACATGTAAGTTGAATATGGATCCAGGCCTGCTGCCCGGTCAGGTACACTCCTATTGGCCACTACAGGGATGCTTAACGGTTACTAGGCAACTCAACCTCACACACATACAAATATATATATATATATAAATATACATAAAGTCAACTGACCAATTAATTAGGACAGCATGAGTCAATCCTGTGGCCTGCAACGGCAGCCTCCTCTGTATCGGCTGTATAGTATAATAGACAACTGGAGCCTCAGACTGTTCGTTAAAGCTTAGGAGCTCAAAAAGAAACAATGTTGCAACTATCAACACAGCGCCATGCTACCTAGAAAAACACACTGGGATACATTTCGTTGCATGTTGAACACAGAGCGAGTGTGAGTCCAAAAACTTTTCCCTGCCTCGTGTGTAAAATGTGTCACACTTAGTCGCCAAACTAGGGCCTAATACGCGTGTATTTTTGTCACGAGAACTAATTTGCACAGGCCTCGTTGCTAATAAGAAGAGTGAAGGCTGTGCCGAGAAGGGATAAGAACTATCTGGGCCACGGGCTTTAGGCTACTGTCAGCCCCGGGGTATTGCACAGAGAGCGCGACAGGGAGCCAAAAGTGGGTGAGAAAAGCGTTTCCTTCTCGCCGGAGCTCTACGTGGTCGACCGTGAACTCAAAGCAAAGCGCTCAGCCCGAACAAAAAACAAAACAACCTGTCAAAACGCCACATTTCTCGACACATTAAAGCCCGGGCCTGCCCACTGGTGTGTTTACCAGTCGGCGGAGGGTGAAAGTAGGAGCTTCGCTGCTTACCATCTTGCAGGTCGGATGATGAAATCCAGGCGATGTGAACGGAAAAGAGGTACAACAGGGGTGGGAGTAGGTAGGCCGCCGAGTTGTGGCGAGAAATACAAAAAAAGAAAATATGGTCGTGGTGCTCTCGGAGGTCTCGTCCTGGCTTTATACCCAGCTTCAGGCACTCTTCGCCGTCTCTCTCTCTCTCTGTACACCGAGGCTTTCACTGCAGTGGCGAAGGGAGGGAGACCCGCTGGGAGGGGACAGTAAGCGGAGGAGGAGGCTCGGTTTGACAAGCAGGC
>NW_023339751.1:17935096-17946654 GCF_004916995.1 Morone saxatilis | reverse complement strand
GGGAGGGAGGGAGGTGCGGCAGTACTGTACATCCGGGAACTAACATTCATTTATTTATATTTGTACCTCCTCGATAGGTTTGTGCTTGTGCTCCCCCTACTGGCGGCATTGCTGTATTGCAGGAAGTCGCAACTCCGGTCTTTTTCATGTGTGTACGGGCTGTGCACCCTGAAAGTCACTGAACACAACTGGCAGATGGACTTCATTTTATGTAATCCCTATGGCACTAAGTCGGTTCATCAATAGTACAGACTTTGCCTCACGGACAGACACTAAATCCATGCTAAGCGTTGTAAACCACAGTGAGATTTGAAGTGGCTTTAGAGGTAGACAGTCGCTGGACTGAAAAGGAAATCTAAACAATGGTACATGTCCTAAAAAATGTTAGTGTGTGGTGCAGGGAATTAACCTGTCCCTTTACTTCGGTATCTGATTTTGCAGGATACATAATGAGAAGGATCTGAAAAGTCACCCTGCTTTATTGGGCTTTCTGCAGGACCTCATTTATAGCTGAACAGACCAGAGCACCAAACAGCAGGCTGGTGAGGACTGTCAATTCAAATGCTCATTTTTGTTAGTGTTGTTCAGAAAATGTCATGTTTAGTGTTTGTGTCAGTGTGGTGAATGTTTAGTTAACTAGTAGGTAACTATTGTGATTGAGCTACATCCCCAGGCTTTTTGGTACCTTTTCCCTCTTGCCTCGTCACATATTTCTGCAGTGTTTGTGATGCACCAGCAGTTCATTTTGAAGCGTCATTTCTACTTGAAACACGGTATATCTATTTATAAGTAACTATATATACTATAAAACCGTATATTTATACTGTTAGTATACACTTGGATATAATTTCAACTTGTGTAGTGCTCCTTTTGTAATTATGATTTAGGCCTACAGCTTAAATATGTTTTCCTATTTGGGATCAATAAAGCCAGTTCTTCTGTTCTTTGGTGTTTGCTTCTTCTAGTTAAGTAGTTGCTGAATAATCTGAAATAATGTAGTTCACTTAGTTCAGTTACAGTAGATTTAGAATAAATGAAATACCTTGCCACACAAGAAGATTTTCCATTTTACTATTAATAACATCATAAACAAACAACACTCACAGGTCAGAATGATAGGTCTATAGGTCACCACTATATTGCAATATTTCATTGTTATTTTGTTGACTGATTTCTTGCATAGGTGAATTCAGTATGTCAATATGTCCATTTCTACTAAAATACACACAATATGAAAACACCTCCAATGGTTCACTGTACAAAAACACTATTAAAATATTATTTTTACCACAAGAAATAGAAAAAAATATTAAAATATATTAAGTTTATGTTCTGAATATTCCAAATCCAATTTCTCTTTAATAAATACAAATATTCATGGCTAAGTCCTTCAGAAGAGGTAGAGAAAACAAACAAGCTGTAAATAGGGGCACAACTTCACCCAAATACAAAATTCCTACTTCCAATGCACTGCATCATACTGTACACAAACTGGTACCACAACATAATACACATACACACAGCTACACAGAGAGTCAGTGACAGATTTCATCAAGGTACCTGGGTGAAGATCACAATTTGATTATTCAAATGTAGTAAAAGTAAAAATGTTATGAGATGGGCAACTGCATTATCTTGTAACCCTTTCAGACAAACAATGTCTCTAGTTCATTTGGCTAACTGGCTAGCTCCCTATTGTGAGTAATGATCAGGTTGCAGTGAGGCGTTCCACTACATCTTTAGTCAATCAAGAGTGATGTAAAATGGTTTTGGAGGTGGCAGCAACAACACCAACAGGACTGTTCAGATAAAAAGAAGTGGTATCTCCCCCATGATACAGATATGGTTAAAAGTAGCAGCAAAATAGGCTGAAAGTATTAGTAAAGTATGTTATGTAATCCTTGTACAAGTTACTGCACTTTTATTATTACTTGAATTCATTCTTAACTCTGTGTAGAGATTGCATTTGCCCATATTGCCCTGCTCTGTTGCATACTTTGAAAATATACCCCACAACATAAGAAGCTGCATATATCATGGAAAGTTCCCATCCGAGGACAGATGGGGCCAATGAAATAAAAATATCACTAAGGCAAAGACACTGATCTTAGTTGAGAGGAATAGAAACGCTGTATTCTACAAGGTAAAAATAACATTATGGTAAATGATAACATGACTTATTACACTTAACTTCCATGCCATCAAAAGGTTTTCAAAGAACTGACATGACATGAATTTCTGGAAATGTTAGATAGTCTTTTTGGAATGAAACACGTTTATACGAGCACCGTTTATAAAGTACACACATACATACATACTGTAGCTAAACACAGAGGCACACGTGCACTCACACACATACAGTACTGTAAATACACATACACACAAGTCTGAACACACTTGAGGGTTACCAGATGCCACAAGTGAACTCTACATAAAAAAAAAAAATTATCTCAAAATGACATTTAATTAACCACTGTGACGTGACTAGCAACATCACTGCATTTTATATGTTCTGCCGTGCCATAGGTTCTAATCTGGCAGCAAATCTGATGCATTTTTATGGGAAAAAACAGGGTAAGGGTGAGTTTTCTTTTCAAACAGAGTATAATTTTTTGATTTTCTGATATTGGTAGATGATTGAAAGAGTGAAAGACTACAATAAAGCCAAAAAAAGGAGGACAAACGCACCCTTTTAGCATCAGGAAACAATAGAAAATGTCTTAATTTCATCATGACAAACTGACAGAAAGTCACACTGACTTTTTCAAGCTTTTTCCTCCATTAGACAAACATCTCCTTGTTGACCCACATGAGTGTGCGCGTGTCATTGGGTTTGCATTCGTACTCGATGCTGTTGAAGCTGTTTCCCCACTGGCAGTGGTCCCTCTTGTTGTAGTTGTAGTACTTCACCTGCCACACGGTTTCGAACATTCCTGCCTCTGTGAACTGAAGGAGAAGCACATGCACAGTTGGGTACATACCGTACACACAGAGACAAACATAAATCATGATGAAACATGCAGAGTGGACAGATGGGACCTCACACACATATAAGAAACTCACGTAAACACAGACACTTGCACAATATCACTATGTGTAAAATCATGTGAAGGTGAAATGAAGAGGAAGCAGATGGATACATGCACACACAAACACACATCACATCATCCCAGAGGCCCCAGGGTGTGAACTGGACAGATGGGCAGGCTACACACAAACAGCCATGTCAAACCACATGAAATTATATTTATATTTATATTTATATTCACGAGCACTTTTGTTAAATTGTCGTTACGATTAAAAATAGAAGTTAAAATTGTTCATTTTAACTTAAACGTATTTGTACATTTATATCAGATGGCAGTGCTCTCATGGCCACATGGAGAACAGCTGCTTCCTCCAGGTGTCTGTGTTTGGCTGCTGGCTGAAAGGATGTGACCCCCCTGAACACCAGGAACTCATTTTGTGGTTAATGTTTGAACCAGATGCACATTTTATGTTAGCAGAATTTTGGGGTTTGGCAGTGGATTTTGAAGTAACTAGTAAGTGCCTAGCAAATTTATTATACTTTATTTTTTCATAAAGAGCTAGTGAAGGAATTGAGATGTATAGAGAATGAGGATACTAGGTAAATACTCTCAGGGGAGGTAGGAAAGGGATTCTGCTGATCAAATTAAGTTCATTAACTCATGCCAACACCAAGTTACCATTGCTGACAACAAGAAAAATATAGAACATCACAAGACTTAGCAGTGTGAGGAAATCAGAGGAACAGAGCATTTTAAAGTTGGGGTTACATACAAGCTGAATTCAGATATATCAAAAGAATCGTTTAATAAATGTGTGTTGTGTAATTGTTTGGCTTGCCTTGACTTTGAGAAAGTAAAGGCAACACAGGAACAACAAATTCTCGTCTGCAATGCTACTAACTGAGGTTTAGCTAGACTAACCCAAGAGTACTATCTGTATGCCACATGTACTGGGGGTGATGTGAAAATTCATATAGAGAAACAAACAAAATCATATAGAGTTAACATCCAATCCAAGTTGAAATAAGTGTTAAAAAGAGTCAACACACCTAATTTTACAAGCTCTCGATATCAGCTAGCAAGGCCTTCATTGGGTGTTTACTGCAGTTTTCCAACCAAACAGGAATCCGAACAGACCCTCATCTGATCCTGAACACTAAAATGATTTTTTGAATGCTGGCTTTCTCCTTCCTTTGCTTCCAGATTCCAGCCCTATGTACAGTACATCCATACCTGTATGTTGATTTGAACTGGTTGCCTCTCTCCACTCTTGGTGTGCGCCACCCCTTCTGTGTCGTACTGGCCAGTATATACCACCGCCTGCGGGTCTTTAGACTGCTGCTCCAGGGGGAAGGTCACCCCACCCACACTCATCGACCTGCATACAGGTAGACAGCACAACTGATCCACCAATGAACCTTCTTAAAACTCAAAGTTCATGTGAATGTGAGACTGCAGAAGCCAGATCAGCAGAGCATTAACAGAGTGTTAATGAAATAAAAAGATGTATCTAAAACTATTTGATTGGATGCATTTAAAATGACCTGCAGTTCAAAAGCACAAAATAATAGATTTTAACCCCAATAATTGTATCTATATATTAAAAACATGGATCCTACAACCTGTGAGCATCATATTCACATTCTGTGTTCCAGCCAGTATTTCATGTTGACAAATCATTTAGTAAAATAGGTCTCAGCTGTGTGTGTGTGTGTGTGTGTGTGTGAACATGCCCCAAATGCAATACATTTCCTGTGCATCATGGCGTGTGTGACCTATTTTTATCCCCCGGTGCTTGTTCGGGGATTTTTCACAGCCTGATATCCAGAAACCCAACACTAATCCTTAATTGGAGATGGAAGTGCAACAGCACTCATGACATAATCGTGAATTGTAATCAAATCACAAGAGGGCGGTGACACAAAGCCCAAACGTGGAGTCCTAATCTGTGGTGGATTTGACATGCGGCCAATTGGGGTTTATGCTGCCTTCAGGTGCTCCTCGTAAAATCCTACTTTCGAAAGCTACACTTGCGAAAAAGGACTTGTTGAGCGCTCAGTTGCAGGACTTTTGATCAGAAATATTAACTCAAAGCAGTGCAAGGATATTTTAATGTGACACATATATGTTAAAGGGGATTTGAAAGCGATGTTGTGTTTTCTGTCCCCAAACCTCCACTTTTTGTCCCCTTCATGTGCGGTAGTCTGAGCATATATCGTACTGTGCCTGAATGCTTAAAATCTGCGAAAAACCCCAGTTAAAGTCACCACGATTAGTGCCTAACAGGACTGAGCCCCACCATTGATTATTTAATTAACACTCAATTATTATAGCCTAATGTATTTACTCTCTTTTAGTAAGACTCTAGACTACGTTCAGGCAGTGAAGCAGATAAGGCCCTGCTGTACGGTGTCTTTACTTTGTAAATTAAATACATGTCAGCCAAACAATTAAAGAAACTTCCAACATTGTATCGATTTAGGGAACATTGATATTTCCTGAATAATAATAAAAAAAAGCAACCAGTTAACTACAATAACTTTAACCACCACCATTATTTGGCTCAATCTGTCCTTTTGCCTTCCCATGTTGCTCATTAGTGAATCAAGTGATCTTTGTGGTCTTTCTTCCTGAAGGACCTTAAAGGAATAGAACGGTCTGCCCGTGATGTTTGTCGTGATATTAGTATTAGCACTGTGGGTTATGACTAGGTCACGATAATCCACGCCTGGAACAAAAATCGAAGGGCTACCTACGTGGCCTCGACCGCTCCTGGTTTAACGACCACCTCGATTTTATACTTGGACCCGGTCAGCAGCTTGATGGTCCGGGTCTGTCCGAACCTGGCGCCGTCAGACTTGAAGTGCACCGCGCTGTTGTTGGGAAGCATCTTCAGAGAAATCCCAATTTTGACGATCTGAGGGACGTCGGCCATGTTTCCATATAGCTGGTATTATCAATAAGATCAACGGGATTGAGGAGGTGTGTGTGTGTGTGTGTGAGAGAGATAGGTCGCGGGTGTCGATCACTGCAGGCAGACGGACAAATGCCGTGCGGAGAAATCCATAGCAGGGCGCACAGCAGAGGGAATTGCGCTCCGTAATCCCGTCCAACCTACAGCACAGGGCTAATCCCAACCAATGCTCTCTCTCCCTCTCTCTCTCTGAAAATCTCTCACACCACCCTCTTTCCCGCCCCCACCCTCTCCCTCGCTCTCTTCCTCTTTACTCCCCTTTCTAATTCATAATCAAGTGTCAGCTCTCTCACTGTATTTAGATCCAGTGTAAAACCCCGCTGTCGCTGTCCGAGGTGCTTAAAACTGCCAATTAAGACTGTGGATTACTTTAATTGATCGTCAAGGACTGGGTGACAGGCTGTGAAGCACCGGCTGGGATGGGAGAGAACATCTCTAACTGAACAAAATCATCATAATAAACTAGTAGTAAATGACAGCAAGGTAAAAAAAATACATGTAGATTATAACAGGCAGCATACAATCCAGGGTCCACCAAAGCTACATCTCCATTCCCAGAAAAAATAAATGGTTCTTCAAAAGGCATTGTGCCATCACCAGTGAAATAATCTCTTTATTGAATGGATTGTTCTTCAGGTACTTCATTGTGATTATTGTTTTTAGTGGCATATAATAAGGTAAACATACTCTCATAGGACTTGTATGTTAGGTATTAGGTAGGTAGGCCAAAGTACAAAAAATAACCAATTAATTCCAAAAAGTGCAGACAAAGATACAAAATGAGTTTCAATTTTTTGAATTTCTAACAATTGCTCCAGAATTATTTTATCCAGGCCTTGTTTTCTATCTTCCAGCTTTACACTAAAGAGGATTATAAATAACTTTATTGTAAATGGATCAAAGTAATATTAGTAAAAAACACTCTATTGTTAGCTGATGTAGGTCGTGAAGATAGGCCTTCATGAATTAAAGAATACTCCAGTATCCAGATGGGATCCTCAGATTGGATCTACTCACACAGACCCTGTTTTTCTGCCCCAACATAGCAATTTCTCAACCTGTCTTTACTTATGTTCGTACAAAGAACTTTAGCCTATGATAGATCAAACCCTTGGAAACCATATAATCCGGGGATTATATGCTCTGTTTGAGGAGTGCGCTGTGCCAACTAAAATAAATCCTGCACGACTGTCCCTAAGGTTCGCACATTGGCAGAAAATGAGCTCCCCTCTCTGGGAAAATGTGCTCTCAGCGGGTAGACCTTCAAAGTGCCTTTACAGGTTAACATCTGCACTGGTGGGGCGAGGTAGGCATTTTCACTGTAGCGTTTGTTGCTTGTTATATGCCTGTTTTTCTATTTCACACATGCCAGTGTCTGAATTAAAGTCTGTAGGCTACCAGTTATCTCGCTAGCTAACTTTAATGTGAAGGCGCTGCAATGGGCGCTTTACAAAACTAACACTATCAGGTTTTATTAGGTTGATATAAGGTCCGGTTTGGAGACGGGATTGTCATTAATCTTGAGGTACAGTTAGATAGCATTAATATTCATAAAAACACACTTTTAAAAAGGCTGTTTTGAGTTGAGAAATAATAAGGCATATCCCATATAACCAGTTCGGATATGCAGACTGAAGTGATCTTCTCACCGAGTAAGGTTGTGATGGATGCCATTGTGGAAGAAATAGGCATCAAAAGAAGCTACAGAGCATCTGCTCACAACATCCAATGCTGAAGATGCAAAAGCACTGACTGAATCTGGACTATGACAGGGCTTCAGAAAGTGTTCAAACTGTGCATGGAAATCTCCTATGTGCATTGCTTAAATCACCAACTGGATCTTGTGGTTAGCCACAAAGTCTTCAGAAAGCATGGTGGGTGGTTTTTACAACTACTGGATCAAAAGTGAACAGGTCCTTTAGCCACTGTGTCTGTGATCATTGTGTCTTTTAAGGCTATCTCCACCTTATTGTCAGAGATTGATGCATTGTGTGCCTGCAGTGAAGAGATGGGGATGGAGGCAGTTTGGCTTTTGCAGGAAGTTTCCAAGCCTGCCTTCATATTTCTTGTTTTCCTTGTGCAAAAGCTGCTGGTGATCTTGCAGGCAGAGGACATGGACCTGTTAATGGGGTTGGAACTGGTGGCGAGTGCTGTGAGGCTGAGTTTACTGAGTTGTGGAATGAGGCCAACGATGCTCATGCTGCTACTCCTGCACCATCAAAACAGACACGTGCAATGAATAAACACATGGAACAGTTTGTAGTTTTAGAGACTACAGGACAAAAGAACAATGGCAAGATGGAACTGCACAGACTTACACTTTACAGCACAATTGACACTGTGCCTGGAGAACTTGTTGCATTGAATCTAGAAAATGACATGGTTTTGGATCCGCACATACTTCAGCACATTATGACATTAACAAAGTCAACCGTCACTGAAACAGAGTGTGTGGTTGCAAAGCAGTTTATTTGCACACAAACAGAAAAGCAGGCAAAAGAGGAGGCGACTCCTTTCTGCTGGAAGCCATGCCAAGCGTAGTGACTGCTATGAGACTCGGATTAACACTTGGTGTATCCACTATAACGTCTAAAAATGCAGTCTGACTGAGGAATGCCTTCACTGACCACCATCGGTTCATGCACTATGCATTTAAGGCGCAGTTACTTTTATTTATTTATTTATTTAAGATTTGCTCAGATGTACGTACGGGCAGTATGAACATATTAGAGCTGGCAGTGGTGCTGTTGAGGTTTCAGGACAGATAACAAACAACTTTGCTTTGACATCAAGTGAGTGAGGTTTTTTTTTTGTTAAAAAATCATCAGTCAATTTATGCATCTCTTCTGTTATTCTATTCTATTAGTTGTTTTATATTCCTGTTTTTGAATCTTGATTCAATATGAGCTGCTGTTTTCTAATGCCACCACTTGAGGGCACTGTTGCCTGATTTTAGCAATAATGGGGGAAAAAACATCCCTGTGTGTTGTCTTTCAAACTTTGCTGACTTCTGTAGTAAACGCTTTAATGCAAAATTGCGATATAATGGCTGCAGATTGTACTCAAATGTGCAAGGAACCATTTATTTAACCAAATATGCTTTAATCTATGTTAACTCTATTAATACATGAAGCAAAATGTTTTGCGTGTAGCTTCAGTATAAAGCTAAAGTCATTTTGGGGAACATTAGTGGTAAATGGTGGATGTTTTCCCTGAATACTATATAACAGTCCTACTGACTCGTGTAACCCTGTAGAGTCATATAATAATAATATAATAATAATATAATATTAGCGGGACCAGGCCTATGTAGTAAATCCTGATGTTCAACACCATTATTGTTGAGGGCTTGACTCGCATGCGGTTCCCCTGTAATACCTATGTTTGACCACTAGAGGTCAGGCTTTGATCACAACAGGGAAAACTCGTGTCTGTGCTAAAAAAAAAGGTTAGAGTAGGGCAGTGATGCACGTGATGGCGTCATACTGCTGACATCATCACGAGGTTAGGATAGATGAAATTAAAGTGGGAAAAGTTCAAATCCAAGAAAAGTAAACTTATCTGCAACAACTACTTTCAGTTGAGGACTGCAGCGAAACAGGAACACTTGGAATAATATTCATTTTTAATAATTCAGTTCTTCGGTGTGTTGATCAGATGAACTGGAAGCCTTACATACTAACACCATCATTGAGGCTATTGATTAAACTGCTGCCATACATGTGCTTTTTCTGTAAGCTGGTCAAAGAAATGAAAATAAGAAACAAAATAAAATATCTGGTCACACTTTTTAAATACTCTTTTCCAAAACTCAACAGTGCTTATATGGACATAAATACTTATTTATTTACATGTAAATTGTGCAGCGAGACATTTGGTTTCATATTGAGTAAGAGGTTGGGAATAAAAAGAAAAAAAAGAAAAGAAAACGTGGGCAACGCTCTCCGGGTCCGATGGTCGGTCAGTAGGGAGGAGAGTGACGCAGCTGCTCACATAATCGGAAAGCGAGGTAGTTAGAGAGCGAGCAGACCACCCTTACCATGTCTGCATCTGCTGGAGCCCGTTTCTCTGAATATGAAGTCATCTCTGAGTGCTGTTCAATTTTGAACCAATTTAGTGAAGGAGTTTAAGTTAGGCAACTGATAATCACGCAGTGTGAAACCCGTTAAATAACATTTATATCAGCAACTTCATGCCCAGTTTCCTCCTCAAGTTTTACTTCACACGCACGAGAAGAGACTTTCTTTCTGTCAACAAGTGTTTAAGAGCAGAACTGTATGGGTGGCAGATTAATGCAGCGTGTTGTCCTCAATATTTTCTGAAATAAACCGATCCAAACGATCAACCAACGTGATTGTTTTGGGCATCGGGTGATTTCCTCGCCTGCGTAAAACCTGCGTCATCGGTGCATTGGTGTCTATTGACGTTTCTTCAATTAACATTTACGATTCTAATCGGAAACCACAGATACAGCCACGACTGCCGAGATCACCTACTAATCCAATGGTTCTGGTGGTGCTGGTTGCGCTGCGTCCTTCTCTGCCCGGTGCGTAAAAGGGAACCATGCTTTGGGGCAGCACCGGCAGGCTCCACACACATTGACAGACAGAAGCAAGACGGCGAGTGAGAGTGAGTTTGTGGAAGAAAGTGTGTGGGAGTGTGGGAGGGTGGTAGAGCCCTCCCCCCGCCAAATGTCTCGATGGATCCACTCCTTCATAACCCAACTCTTCCCCAGCCTTGCGCAGATGGCCAAAGTGTCCAAACCGGACTGTGAATCAGCTAAACTGGCCACAGAATGACAAGGTGAGAGCAGATTAGATATTTAACTCTTCACCCACTGCATTGTTTCATTTAGTGTGTAGTTAAAGTCAAAGTAGCCAAACACCGTCTGGCGAAAGGGCGCTTGGCTTCATGTGAATGTCTGCCGGTCTCCCAGCGCACAGCGCTGGTGATGCCATGCCGAGAAGTCACACCGGCGACGACAGCAGCGGCACCGGGCTCTGGCTGAAGAGCTCAACGGGACGCCGGGTGCAGGACTACGCACTGAAAGATGTGGAGTCCGGTAGGAGGACGATGAACAACGCGGTGAGAGTCGGGGACGGTCTCTTGTCTCCCACCGCTGCAGGTGCGGTGGGCACCGAGAGGAAGCAGGGCGCCCGGCTCAGCCTGCTGGGGAAGCCGCTGATCTACAGCGCGCAGAGCGGCCGCCGGAACGCGCGGTATCGGCGGCTCCAGAATTACCTCTACAACGTGTTGGAGAGACCCAGAGAATGGGCTTTCATCTACCACGCTTTTGTGTGAGTACCTACACTTTTAGTCATTATACAGCAGAGAGCCAAGACAGTACAAGCCACTTAAAATCTTTTTTTCTGTTGATTTATTTTTTCAATTAAATAATGTTTTCACTGGGTTTAAAACCCCTGTAGGCTGAATTAAAAATGACAGATTTTAGTTGATATTGCCAGTTGCTCACCTGATGATAGTGACCAGCTGGTGTCATGGTGCGCACACATATCATGGTATCAAACTGAAGTTGTATGGGGACGTGGTTTACA
>NW_023339751.1:17934788-17935066 GCF_004916995.1 Morone saxatilis | reverse complement strand
ATTTATTTCATGTATGCAGTTCCATCACCCATGCATACCGTGAGCACATGCATAACAAACATGCACAGATATGCATAGAAACACACACGCTGTGACTATTATTAACCTGATTTCATTCACCTGTTAACTGATTTCTCGCTACATCAACGTATGTCTGTACAGTGATGTCTTTTGAATGTGATCACTTGTTGCTCCAGCCAAGAAAATTGTGGAAGACAGAACCTGAAACTTTTATAAATTAATAACTTTAAAAATTAGCTACAGGTGTGTGTTTGTGT
>NW_023339751.1:17930385-17934767 GCF_004916995.1 Morone saxatilis | reverse complement strand
TGTGTGTGTGTGTGTGCTGGTATGTGAAGGTTTTGAAATTTGAATTTCCAATACACACTCAAGTGATATTGCACACCTAATTGCAAAAACTGCATTTAGAATCAATAAATCAGACTAAGTAGTATAATATCCCCATTTTCTTCCTAATCTTTACGTAACACTGGAAGCTCCAACAGATTTGGGACTTTTAGAGAAGGTCAGCAAGCTGTCAGCTGAAAAGGGTGAATGTAATATTAACTGCTCCTCCCGTGCTGATTTTGAGTTTGGAATCACCAGTTTGGACAGAGAGTGGGTCTGGGAAAAGTCCTGGGGGGACGCTTTTAAAGCTGACATGTTTCATTTCTTAAATTCAAAACAGCCTTCAGCTGACCATAGCTCGGTTTTTCTGGTGTGAAATAGCTCCTTCATGGCCAGAATTTCTGATCTTAATTCTCTTTTCGAAAAAACAACATCCAGTTTCCTCTTTCCTCATGCAGTTTCAATTAACCAATTTGGAGATTATTGCTAACATTCAGGCTGAGCTTTCCTGGTTTGTGTCTGTCTGAACTAATAGGATTTGTTGTTGTATTGCCTGATGCTGTTTGTGTCTCAAGGATGCTTTTCAACATGACACACACACTTACAGTAAATGGTATTAATCAACAACAGTTGTTTTCTTGGTTGTGGTCATCTTTAGAGATAGTTGATTGATCGTTGGTATGAACTGGTGATCCACAAGAGCCCTTTGTGGGTTGTTGCTTTTGTGCTCTTTCTCTGCTGCACATTATGTACAAAAAAACATCTGTCAATCAAACAATGCAGACTATTGTTTGATTGACAGGTGAGTTCTGTGACTTAAGTTAGGGATTTCTGTAAGTGGCGCTCTTTTCTGCGTATGCTCACCCGTTGAAGCAGTCGATGTTCGTGTTAACTAGTTCTCTTTCTGTTTATTTGAAACACCTGGCAATGTAAAACGCATCATATCCCGTGTGGCTGAGGATATTTCAGAGGAAAAAGCTGTCAGACACTGAGTGTTTAGAGTCTTTGTTTTTAGATTACATTTATTTATATGAACATGTGGCAGATTATTACACAGGGAGTTGGTGTTTCACGGAAGAGCGGGCTCTGCATCAACACAGATGTGGTTATTCCAACAGAATACATACTTTGCGTCTTTTTCTCTTACTGGATCTATCTATGCATATACAGCATATATACAGACAGATGCATGAATCTATGCATATGTTTGTCTTTCACACACATACACCAGCACGCCCACCACTGCAGCATGGTTGGGGTGATGAAACACCACATCCCTTCCCGTTCCAACAGTCTTGTTGGACGAAGAGCTCTGTGAGAAGGAGGAAGTGGAGCTGTCAGAGGAGGGACTGTGAAGCCGGATGTTGACGTTTTATTTGCTCAGGCGGGATAGCTGAGGTCGCAGGGGTTAAGTTGTTACATCTGCTCACGACCACAGTCTTAAACAAACTGTTTAAGTGAGACAAAGAAATCTCGGTGAGATTAGCGAAATAATCTGACTTTGAGGGCCAGTAGAATCTGTTTTTTTTTGTGCTGTGATGCAGAAATTTCCAGGATTAACGTGGAAATTGGAGATGTGGATTTTGTACCCATAGCAGTATTTCCGTTTATTGTACATACATAGTATTTTACAATGTGATGTTTACTCTGCAAATATCCAGACACTGCCTGTGTGTGTACACAGCATACTTGATATAGTATCTTAGTTCGTGTTCTAATTGATCTTGACTTTGTATTAGTTCTCCCTATTTACAAGTTAAAGGTCCAGTATATAGAATTAAGTGTCATCTTGCGGTGTAGATCGCAACTCCTTGCCCTTCCAAGGTGAAACTACGGTAAAACACACAAAAAACCTGAACACCCCTATCTTGAGCCAGTGTTTGGTTTGTCCCTTCCGGGCTACTGTAGAAAAATGGCGGTTAAACATGGTGGATTCTATTGGAAACTTGTTTTGATAGATTTAATTTATCTATTACCCCCAAAAATTGACTTGATGTTAGGCATCTTGATTTGTAGGCCAGGGACACTTTGTTATGCTGCGGCCCTTTTGGTCTAGACTTAGACTTTAGACTTGTTGATTTACAGATAATGGAGCTACTTTTATTTGAGTGCAGATTGCGTTGCTGATCACAGAAAAATATGTTGCACTTACGTTTGCATACTTTCCAATGATTTTCCAATTGTTCTGGCACTTGGGGCCTTGGACACTACCCATTTTTATGTGTGTTCCTGTGTATGTCGTTCTAAGGCCTTGACCTGTCATATGTCATTATGCCAAAAACAATCTTCAAAAATAAACGGTAAACACTTTTTGGTCAATGGTATCTTACAACTTGAAAAACCTGTAGGTGTCCTTGACTTATGTTTAGCTTTTTCTCTCTCTCACCAGGCTTTTTGAGCTGAAATGAGCTGAAAACCCAGTCAAACCTCACTGCATAAGAGCTGGGTGGTTGATCTCCTCAGTGGGAATAAACAGTAATACGTAAACACATTATCAACATTAAAAGGAATCATTCAGTTTCATGTGGTTTAAAAGGTGAGAATTGAGTTCTTCCAAAGCTCTAAGATGGTTGTTACTGATCTGACCACCATTCTGAATTTCTGTGTGGAGGTTTTCTACCTTGGTATATGGTGTTTGTCATTTGTTTACTATCTATATATGAAAACTCACTAGATCGGTTTACTGGATTCAGCTTAAATTATTTTCATCATGTAAGGCTGTTGTACAAAACTTTGATAAAATTTTAGATTTTAAATTGGTAATGTAGTGAAGCACATCACTTATGCTTCATAACTTCTTTTTGTGGATAGTTTTGAGTCCATCCAGACTGCAAATTACAAGTAATGAAAAACTACCAGCGGTCACCATGGGCAATATCAATCAATAAATTGGTAAATGTGACATTATACTTGCTGTTATAGTGGCTGCTCCCAGTGGCATCGCACTATTCAGAGTGTTACAGTTAGTTCAGTGTGGTCAGATGTTATTTAAGTTAAATGGAATATCTCTCTCTCATGTGGTGGCATTTAATGCAAGGTGGAGAGGGGTTGGAAACCATAGGTAGTACATAGTAATAGTATTACATATATTCAGACTAAGAGGCAGAACTTAAAGATGCAGAATATAAGGGAATGGAGAACTGATTAGGACAGGATAAGGCTCTTATAGCACTTTAAAACACACACATTCAATGTCATTCAACAATTACACTACGGCCACAAATACACGTGGCGTGCACAGCACGGTGCTACACACAGACCACAATCAGCACAGTGGGTACGAGATGAACAAACACAGACATCCACAAATAAAGTACCAATGATGTTATAAAAGCACAGTTTTCTTTGATCGTTTAATTAAGATACGCTGTTATGTTGAAGACAGATGCTGCTGGTGTGTTGTTTGTTGTGTGGATCAAACGTGTCAGAAAAGAAGCTTGATAGTGCTATGTTCGTGTTTATGTGTGTAGATTTGTTGAAATTTACGCAATGTATACCCACTCTGTATACTCTCTATAGATCCCTGATGTGCTGCTATGTCTGCTGATGGCGTGCCAGTATGAATGCAAGACACTGATAAGCATCTGGGCTTGCCTTTGCCAAAATTAGTGTCTGAAAAACACTGGGGCTGGCATTAAGATTCAATTCTCTTAATGAGATGGCGTGTGTTGGCTAATGCACATTTGCTGAAATTGGTTCCAGCCCACAGTCTTGCATTATGTTTCTATACTCAGAGGACCGTAATTCCTCTGGTCTCGCCAAACGGAACGTAGTGGTGAATTACTTGTGGCACGCCGGGTGTGTTAGTGTTGGTGTTTTGTGTGTGCTATGAAAGTAATGTTTTCCAACCGAATTCTAATCTGTTGTCAACATTCGTTGGATTTGCATGTTGAAGCATATATAGCTCACTTGGTTGTCCATTAATTATGTGTGTATTTGTGTGCCGTTTTTGGATGTTGCGTGAACCAGTGGTGGTAAGAGTGTGATATCAACACCACTCTGTATGGTCAGCAAATGAGTTACCATGATGTAATACACAGATGTCTGCTTGTTTGGTGTCTTAAATAAGTTACAGGAAGAAATGTGACGTAATGTAATGAGGAGAGTTGTGATTCAGTCGGCATCGAAGCCCAGGGCCCGTTATCTGGCCTGACTTTGAATTTGCTTACTCTTTGTCGGACCTGGTTTGACATTTAGGACATCCGAATTCGCACAGTCTTGGTGATTTTCCAAAGAATGGGATACAACAAATTTGATTCTCTAAATGATACAAACCTCAAAGTCCAGTTTATCCTTTAAACCGACACAGATTAATTGTGCATGAAGTCTGTGATGCTATTATACTGGGTCAGCTGGCCCTGCAT
>NW_023339751.1:17916640-17930285 GCF_004916995.1 Morone saxatilis | reverse complement strand
GATGTTAAAGTTATTTAATTGTCACTTTTAGTATCCTTCGGGCTTGCACAGTCACCTCACCTTACCTGTATCACTAATGCTGGGTTGATGAATACAAATGATCTTCTGAGTGGTCCTATCCTTTGGCTGTTGCCAACTATTTTCACTGGAGCAGAGGAGCTAAATGACATCACATGCTAATTGGCATATCTGTGATGTCATTACGTATCCTTCAAACTGTCAGCTGGCTGCTTGTTCAACCACAATGTCTTGTTTTCATTACAGAATATTCTGTTGGTTTTCTTTAGTCCAATCCAGGTTTTTGTTCTTACAACTGACCGTCCAGTATGTTCTGTAGTGTCCTTGGTCTTGTATAAGTATTTGTTTGTCTTCCTCCTGGTATTGCTGCTCTACCCACTCAAACCAGGCACTGCAATTTAGTTTGGCCCTTCAGCGGTGGCGAGGGCGGTGTATCATGTGAAAAAGTGACTGATGAGTTGATTTGGTGGTTTGATTGGTTGTATAATAAGTTTTTCACCTAGGAACTGAAGGAGTATATTTAAACTGTCTTGTGAAAATGCATCTCTCACAACAACTTTAATTACACTGATTGGGTTTTTGAAAGCTGAAATACTAAAAATTGCTGTTGCACCCAGAGATTATTCAAAATGCAGGTGCACTGATATAAAAACTTAAAATGCACTCAGACTTGAAGAACATCAAAGCAGTCCTGAAGAGACTGCACTTTGTTTCCTGAGAACAAGGCAACATTTGAGACACCTGAACACATAAAAGAGTCTCTGTGTTTAGGTTCACAGTTACTTCCAGGTAAGGAGGAGGATGCTGGCTAGCACCCAATGGAAAATGCTGGAAAATCCAAAGACCCATTTGATAGGTTGAATAGAAAGAGGGATGCGTGTGTGTGTATCTGTGTATAAATACTGTCACAATGTGTTCCGGTGTTTGCATTAATAGGTACAGAGTGGGTACCCTAATAAAGGTTGTGTGTGTGTGTATTTTATGTCTTGTCTTCACTGGAGAGTGTAACACAGTACAGACACAGTGTGGATTTGTGTGTCCAGGTCACTAGTTGGCATAATGTAATCCAGGGAAAAAACAGAAGGATGGATGGAGAGGAAGCAAGAGAAGATGACGAGACAGAGTGAGATTGGTGAGATGAAGATGAGAACAGGGAGATTCAAAGCGAGGAAACACGGAAGCAGAATCTTAAAGTCTTGTTGTTCCGTCTTGTTCCTACTGTTGAACGTTTGAGCTTCACTGCACACAGTGATGTATGAGTTTGAGTTTTGGTTTGACACTAAAAGGATGTTTTCACATCTGCTGAAAGTGGAACGTTTTTCTGTGCTAACTAAAAATCTTTAAGGGGTCGGTCTACAAGCATGGTTTGTGACATTACAAATAATGTGAAAGTCAAACCTGGTCCAGTTTGCAACTTCTACAAGTGTTTTGTCGAAACTTGAAGCCACCTGTGTACATACACTGAGAATGGACATTACAGTACAGCAGGAGACATCTTGTGTCCAATAGGAAAACTTTAGAAATTAATACAATTTGCATATTCATAGATTCAACATTTTTTAATGAGGTTGAAGTAGTAGATTACTTTTTAATGATCTTGATGTGGAAATTATACTTATTTTTTTACATATCATGCATAGACACACATTACTGTTCCAAACAGACTATTTGTATATGATGTAATACTGACTGGATTGGATCTTAAAAGTTTGTTTATTCCATGTGTCCTGGAGGGAATGAGACATCTGCTTGTCCACGCAGATTCTGAAATGAACAAAAAAGGAACACAGTCGTCATATCCAGACAGAAGTATTTCACAGACAGCTCTGTATGCAAGATATGCAAACACGCAATGACAGATACGTAAGAAACAAAAGTTCACTCAAGGTCATATCAACACCAAAATGTACACACATTTCTCTCTTCCTCAGATATAAATTCAAAACACATGTTTAGGAGTTGGACCCTAAGGAAGCTGTAGGAGAAGTCCATCAGGGTGGACCTTAAGTTACATCATCATTATGTGGTAATGCAGGTGAGAGCAGGAACTGTTTTGAAAGTCTTTTTGAGTTCCATCCATTGACACTCACAATATTATGTATTTCAGATTCAGTTCCACATCAAACTTTTAAAGACCAATTTTCCAACTAGATAGCTTATAGTTAAATGTTAATGGAGCACTCCCTGGTTTTTCAATAGCACCCAATTGCATTCCACAGATCTCCCCCCAGTTAACTGCTCATGTTTGAAGCTCAACACATCAGCAGTGAGCTAAGAGAACGTTTTGGGAGGAGAGAGTGTAGTTTATCATTCAAAGTGATGATTAATGCATGAATCAGGGCATCACTCCCTAATGCACAGGGGATCATGAGAAAATCCCTCTTCTCTGAAGTTACACTAAACACACTGTATTAGTCTGCAGTTTAACCCCCAGTGTTTTCTTTCCAGTGCACCAGGAATGCTTTTGCAAACATTCCCCTGTTACCATTCAGTTTTTATTACACCTACTACATATTCTCCTCAATCGTCCTATGTTAAGTACACCTATAAATGTGCAGAGAAAAAAAAAAGGAGCTAATGAGCCTGCGTCATATTGGAGAAATATGATGTACGATCAGATCAGCTTTAATGTCAGTGTTATCCCACAACCAGTCGGCTATGTCAGTCAGAGCTCACTGCTGAGAAGGTGCAAGGTAGGAAGTGACAAATATACTGTGACATTCGAGCAGGTCACACAGGAAGTGTGTAGGTTGTAGGTCCGTGTATGCAGTTGTCGAGCGGATTGAGAGAGAGAAGGAGCAAGAGTGCAAGAGATTGTGTTTCCTTTAGAGCACATAGTTGCTTGTCAATGCGTGTGTGAGAGTGAAAGAAAGAATGCAAGTGGTTGTTAGAATTAACATGAGTGTGTGATACGTGTGTGTGTGTGCGTACCTGTGTATATGTGTGGTTGACAGAATTAATGATTGCGAGTGTGTGTTTAGTACTGGTATAACACACAACACAGTTTTTCTACGAGTGTATGACTGTATTAGTATCTGTTGCTCCATGCGTGTGTATATGCTTGTGTGTGTGTGTGTGTGTGTGTCTGCTCGTTAGTCATCCAGCAGCCCTCTCGTACATCAGCCGAGGTGCCAGTTTGCTGAGCAGACTCCAGCGCTGATGGATGGAGACAGGCTGAGCTCGTCTGTCCTCCTGCCCACACAGAGTGCATTGCTGCTGGGTTCGCGTCACACCAGCCTCCCTTGCCCCGCCGCATACACCTCAGATGTCAGCTCTCTAAAGAAGAATGTACCTCAAAAGCACACATTCATAGAATCCCATGGACATGCCCACACATATTAAAACACACAAATTGCACTTACTTTACACACACACACATGCTTGCATAGCTTCACACAAGTGTAGTATTATGCTCTGTGTTGTAGTTTCCAGAGCGATGTCTCCATTGCATTGTTTTTCGTCCAGGTAGCTTGTTGAAAGATATTTCACAGGATATTTGGAGGTAGAAAATATGCGTCTGTTTCACAAAGGAATCAAAACAATGTTCTTTTGGAAATAGTTTTCGGCAGGTTGTTGCTCTCGCATGTCACAGCATGAACACTTTATCCATCCACCTCATACTTTTGTGCAGCATCTCTGCTCTGAGTTTCTGTTGTGCATAAAGAAATAGCTACAGCAATAAAAACAATAAAACCACAAATAGTAGTTTTTACATAACTCTCTGAGTATGAATTAAAAAAACATGGTAGACAAAGCAACCTCTTGACAGTCTTAACTCAGCTCACATTCCCTGTTAGTGAGTGAACAGTCCAAGGCTTGGTAAATTCAGTTCCACAGTAATAGAATTATTATGGATCCTGGAGGGACATTTGTTTTCAGAGCCTGCGTTTGTTTTACAGGAAAAACATACAGATACACGCAGTACATACATTTGAGTAATAGGAAGAGCTGCATTAAAGGATTGGAAAGCGGTAAGCTATAAAAAGATATGAATGCCACCAAAAGCCTGTAATCACTGTGGTAACTTCAAAACGTAAGAAAGGCTGTTAATTTTTGAGCTTCAGAGGTGTTGATAAGTGAATGTTTGAACTTTTAAAGAAAGCCAGGCTAGCTGTTTTTTTTTTTTAAAAAGCTAAGCTTATCGCCTCCTGACCTAACAGGGAATGTGAGCTGACCTAGATCCATACCCCTCTAGCTCAATGTCCACAGAGACAAGAGTGGTATAGATATTCTTATCTAACTCTTGGAAAGAAAGCAAATTAACAATTTTCCTGAAACAAATACTGGAATAGTGAAATTATGCTCATGTAGTAAATGTTGGTTACTTTACACAACTTCTGTGTATGCACATACACAAAAAAACACACACATCTCTTTGGCTCCTTAGACATACAGATATAGCAAGAATTATGAGCTGTATATAGCGGGATAGTATAACCACATTGGGTGAGAGCGTGAATATTTTAGTAGGTTTTATGTTTGTCTGGCAGCTCAGTCTGCTCTGTGCAATCTTTACGAATACACACATACACACACACACACAGCACACAACCACACCACACACACACACACACACACACACAGACATATCGTAGCAAAAACATACAGGCCAGCTCAGCCCAGCACATATTGTGAATAATTTATCTTGGTTAGTCATCCACATTTTTCCCAGGAGACACACACTGATTCAGGCAGAACAGCACCAGCTCACCCACGCTGACAAGTTTCTTAGACAGAGTGAGACAGAGTACCATATGAACAGGTGTTTGCCTCATTTGACATGTTTTCTTAGACAGAGTGTGACAGAGTACCGTATGAACAGGTGTTTGCCTCATTTGACATGTTTTCTGTCGGGGAAGGATTGGGGAGCGTCGTTTGTGATGCCAGTAGAATAATTGGAATTGAAGAAATGCTGAGAGTTGCAGGGGATGGAGGTATTGAGAGGACGAGGGAAAGAGGGGCTAGGTTAGAAAAGAGAAGGTGAAGAGAGGGATAGCGAAAGAAGGTTACAGAAAGAGAACGCACCGCAGCGGCCTGGGTTCGAATCCAACCCGTGGCCCTTTGTCACCTTCGGCTCTGAGTATTTTTTGCTTAGCTTCATAGCTTCACCGCAAGCTGTGATATTTGCAATCAATAATTGAAAAAAAATTTATATGAATAATTAATCTGCACCTCACAGCACCATATTTCATGTTTGTACTGAGACCCCTTACCACCTATCATGGATTTGACCTCCCATTCATATAGAGTATTTTCCTTATTCTCTGCATCTTCCAAACTAATCACAATAGGATTAGAAAATATACGTATATACCAGTGTTTTGATCCGTTTGTAAAAACGTTAAATTCAGTGACATTTTGACAGAAATTGAATGACATTTAACAGCTAATAACAAAAAGCCATTTTAATATTTATGATATTAAATCTCAGACATCTATGTACAGCCATCCCTGACAATGCCTCAGGCAGCAAAATTCATACTATGGCTCAGCATGAATTTCTAACTTGCCTGATAAAGAAGAGATGGAGGGAGGAGAGACACGGTTGAGAAGAAAAGAAGCATGTAATTGTAAAATTAGTACAAAATAAAGGTAGTATACCGTATGCCTCCTGTTTCCATTCCATCTCTCTGTCTTGCTAATTTAGAGCTAATGTGGGTAGGTGTGTGAGTAGGCTTTGCTTATTACAATTCCTCTGATAGAGGTGGAAGCAGTCTCATACAACAGTCTGCCTGTAATGGCCTTGCTTATTTTGACATTTGACACATAGAGAATATGCTTTTAAACAAAACAGACTCAACATTTTGATTTCATTTTGATTTAAAGATTAAAATTGCCCTCTCTCTCTCTTCCTTTCCCCGTGTTGCTGAATCTGTTGTGAATCAATGTTCCTTTATTGCCTTTTAAAGATGGCTGTTTTGTTGTGGAGGCATCAGACCATAGCTTCTCTTTGAAGTGCTCTGAGTGAAGAATCCCGGGCATATGTGCAAGAGTTTAATGAAACTGACTGAGAGAAAAGCTACGTTTTTTTTTCTTTCTCTTTTTTATTAAAAGCTATCAGGAGCCAGAACGTGTCCTTCTTGGATAGTGTTCCCCAGAGGAGCACGAGTGCTGTCCATCACTATTTCTCTTTTGTTTAATAAGTGAGGAATCTTTATTGTCCCCTGCTATGAGATCAAGGAGTCTCTCATTTGTTTGTTGGATTGTCGGATCTTGATTAAACTTGAGAGAATAATGCATCACTCCAGCCTCCTTAAAGAGACACTGAATGGCCCTAAAACAGATGCTGCAGTACAGGTCAAAACAACTGCATCACACATGGGCTGCCACAGTGATTACTTTTGTCTTACTTTAAAGGGTAATACATTTGATTTTACTGTGCCTAAAGCATAAAATGACACTCACCTCTGTTGTGTCAAAGTTCAGTTCTCCTGCGATAATGTGTCTGCCTCTTTCTTTATACAGTGGTTGATATAGATTTATGGTGACACTCAATAGAGCCCACGCTTTCACAAGCCTGCATTATTTCATGGTCCGCATGTACAATTGTTAGTTTTTCTTCACTGCTTAGTTCACCACCAGCCATTTCAAAAATCTATTTCACTCAGCCAACTCAGATGGAATTGATTATTTAGTAAAGAATGCAAAATATATATGAACAGAGTTTTGGTATCGAGAACTCAGCCTTATAGTCTGCAGGTGGGGCTTATGAAAGAATAGCAGCATCGGCAGCATCGGCATCGGCAGCAAACGACTGCAGCGGTCTCAGCGTAGGTTTCGCCTGAGCCGTGCAGCAGCAGGCACGGCCAGCTGAAATATAATACCCCTCTATTTCAAAAACGGAATATACAGTTTGTTGCCTTTTGAATACAATCAAATAAGAAAATGTATATTGTTGTTTTTTACAAAAGACTACAGAAATGTTCAGGCTTCAGGCAGACAAATGAATGATGGAATGATGAGACACCAGAATTTGCTGTTCGTTGCACTTGGACTCAATCATTAGCTTAAATATTTCACTAGGTCTGAACAACAGTGCAGCATTGAGCATTTTTGTTGCAGTTCCTGCTGGGTACCAGTAGAGGTTGATTGAGGTCGCAGATTGACCTGTTTTCTGTCACGTGACTTCATCAGTTGGAGTCTCATAGAAGTTTTTGTGAGGCAAACGTGACGGAGTTGATGAAGGAGAAGATGAAAGATTAGGTGACAAACAGATGATGATGGTGAATTTGAGGAAGAAGAGGATGAGCAGATTTTGCGTTTAAGTGTATGTGTATCGGTGTGTGTGTGTAATTGCCAAATATACAATGTCTGTGACAACATGACTAATAAAATGTCACTTTTATTTCCTCTGCAAATATTCAACAATTTATAAAAGCGGTTCACCTGTCCGTGCTTTGGAATTTGTTTGTGTATGTACATTTAAATATTTGTGTCTACGTGTGACATCTCCACAAAAAAATTCCCCCCAAAGTACATGTTGCCCTTGGTAACCAGAGCTCGGACAAGGATCTAGTGACTCATGTTACACTGCATAGAAAGTCCTCCATGTTTGTGTGTGTGTTATTTGTGTGTGCAAAAATGTGTGCGTGCATGAGTGTGAGAGGGAATGAGGCAAGAGGAAAAAGAATGTCCCTGTGAATGCATGTGTGTGTGAAACTTTCCCTACACTGGAGAGTGTGACAGAAAGTGTGTGTGCAGGCGTTCCCAGTCCATTGACGGGAGTCAGTCTAATGTAGAGTGAGTCTCTGTTTTCTCTAAGTAAGCCTTCTCTGAGGCCTGCAGCCAACAGAGCAACCAGCCTGACACAACAAGACAGCTGGCTGTTTGGATAACATCACACCTTCTCAGTATGTGTGTGTGTGTGTGTGTGTGTGTGTGTGTGTGCGTGAGCGTGAAACAAAGAGTGAACAAGAGAGCCTTTTAACATTTGATTACACTAAAATAGACTCATTGGACTGGTTAGCACAGTTGTTTGAATATGCGTGTGAGTGTATGACTACATGCATTTGTGCAAGAGAGACAGAGAAGAGTGTGAGACATAAGAGGGTATGTATGTTTTTGTGTAAGTGATTAAGGATTTCCTTCTCTCTGTGTGTGTGTGTGTGTGTGTGTGTGTGTACTTTGCACAAGGTATGGTTAGGGTTAATTAGTATTTATGGTCAACATTTTTTCAGCATTACATTTTGTAGTTTTCTCTCTATATGGTAGTTTTTACTGTTAGTGGCAGAGTCCGCCAGTCCCGCTCTGGATTCAAAATGTCTTCACATGCAGGAGAGATTTTCAAGTATTAGGCAAGCATGTAAACAAGCATCACTGTTTGTAACTTGATCTTTTTGATATCAGCTTGTTTACTTTTTACTCACCCATAACCTTGTCAGAGCTGTATTATGTTAGTGTCAATGGAAACGCTACATTTCCTACTGCTGCTACTTTACAGTAAAAGTGTTCAGCTTGTGTAACACGGGGTGACTTTTATTGTGAAACAAGCCCAGGAAATATTTGTCACTGTGTTTAGCAATGATCCTTCATCAAGAATACGTCTACAAAACAACGCAACATAATTTTGCAGATCGGTTTCAAATATTTCATGGTGTAACAGAACAAGGAGTAGCTGTTAGATGAAGAGCTACAGACACCTCCAACTCCTCAGCAAGGTAACTCCTTTTACTGTAACTGCTGCTGTTGTGTGGAAAACTACTCGCGTTGTGTTCAGCATGAAATAAGATTGCAGTTGCTCATGGCATGATGGAAACAGGCCAGTTATTGACGGACTTCTTTATTAAAACAACGTGGTTTGTTTGGCTGTGCTGTAAACAGATACAGCAGCTGCTCTTCTGTTGTATTTCTGACAGAGTAGCTGCTCAAGGAGTGTTTGTTGTAGTATTAAACTGCATTTGCTGATACCACCAGATCAACCAGGATTGAAATCTCAAATATCACAACATAGAGGTTATGGTTAAGTCTCCAGGGAATAAATATAAGTCACAGATATGTCTTCCTAAGTGATAAACACTACTAGTGTGAGTGTGTGACGCAGCTTGTGTGAAAGAGAAGAAGGTATTTATGTTGCCCTGTAATTGAGTTTACCTGCATTTGCTTTTTTTGATGGAGAAAGAGCGACTGATAGAGAAAGACGGGGGTACAGCAGGAAAAAAAGAACGAAACATCCATTTCCCTTCATTTGACAAAATATTCAAAAAGTGCACATAAAATGACTGAGGCGAGAGAGAGAGAGAGAGAGAGAGAGAGAGAAAGAGAGAGTGTGAGAGCAGAGATGGGGGATATTTTGTGAGTTGTGTTGTACACTTGCTAAATGTCAACTCCATCCAATTGTGCATGAGGTTGTTTATAAGGAGACTAAAGGCTAAAGATGATACCCTTCACTTCCCAGCTCAAATATATGCAAATCGCTCTCCCTCTCTCTCTGTCGCTCTCTTTCTCTGTCTGTTTCCATTGCTGTCTCACACAACAGACTATTTTGAATTGTTGTGAACACAACTCTACTTCATATAAATCACCACCATGTTGCACAACACCACCAGCCCCACTCAATGAAACTGGAAATTAAAAAGACATTACAGTTCAGACCATTTCCGACAGCAAAATCCGCTGTGTGTGATGCTAGTGGTTTTTCAGATATGAACAGATTTAATGCTGCAGAACAGACACAAGGGTTAGAAACTAATGGATTTATAAATGCACTTGCCAGTTTTTATGTCCCATTAGACACTTCTCCTTTTTTGCAGGAAATGTAGACCTTTGTGTCCTCAGTCTGTGCAGGTTAGGAAGGAAATACCATCATTACAAAGGTGTCTAGCAATTATAATGCATTTGTCTGTGCAGGTGTTACTTGCCATAAGAACTACTAATGTATATCAGGTGTTGAGTCAGTTGATTTTCTGAGGAACTGTTGCTGGAGCACAGTGTTGCTCGGAAGAAATGCAATTGTGTTCAAAGCTAAACCACATGATGCTTTTAAATAGCCTTTAAAGGGTGGATGACCAAAAAACAAACGTGTTTTTTCTAGGGCTGTCCCCGACTAAAGATATTCCTAGTTGACTAGTAGTCGTTAGTTAAAGCCAATAGTGCTCGTCAACCATTTATGCTATTAATTTAATCATTTAAATATATATATTTGAACAACCTCCAGGAAAACAAAACACAGAATAGATAACTTCCAACCTCATAACTGAGCCCGGCTCTGTTGCCCCACTCTGGCTAACTTGTTCATTACGGCCCCGCTCCCTGGCAGTCCAAAGCTTGCGGTGTAAACAAACCTTCCCCGGTACTTTAAGCTTGCAGTGCTTTTGGTTTTCTGCGAATATCCAACTAATGAAAAGTACTTCGACAAACCATTTAACAGTGTACTCGACTATCAGGGGACAGCCAAAGTTTTTTCACTTATCGAACCAGATGTACAGATTTGGTTTTATTTAACCTTGTTTTGAGATATCTTTATTTCCCTGTTTTTTCTGATTATCTGCAGGCCTATCTGTGAATAGTTTTCATACAATAAAAAACAGTACCTATGACAACTGTTAACAGTGGAGTCCAGAGTAATAGTCAGAAAAGCATTTTAAAAAGCTGACTTTTGTGGCAAAGGGTGAAGTAAATCTGGGCAAAGCTGTTGTTGCTTATTAGCTGTGTTTCACGATCCTGCCTTATCTGACTATATACTGCTCCATAAAATAGGCATGGTTTGAAGATCGTAATGAGAGAGTTGATGGCATAAATGTGTGAGCATAGCTAAAAAACTTCCTAACTTATAGGTAGAAAGCTAGCTTTCCCCTTTTAATAAGTCTGTGAGTGAAATTATACAATCCTTAGAACAAAATCCATTTTAGTGATTGCCTAGCATTTGCATGTGTTACTGGTTTGCTCACCAGCCACAGTTGTTCACCAGTTAACCCTACATGTAGTTCCAATTTCACCATGCTTTCAGAATTGCCTATTTTGTGAGAACAATTTATAGTGCGGCCAAGCCCTTATTAGAGACATATGGGTTATTTTTGGGGTTTTTGGGGTTATTTTCTTAGTGCCATTTCATTTTTTATTTGTTCATAATGGAAAAAGCAGTACAACAAACCCAATTTTTGGTGCTATTTATTGCTGGTATTTATTTCTACCATAGCCATTAAATGTATTTAATTACCTCTCTGTACAGTAGTGTGAATTGCCAGAGGCGGAATCCGCCATTCTCGTTGATGGATTAAAATGGCGTGCACATACACAAGGGATTCACCAGAAAGAACGCATGTATTGGATGTAGTTCGGAAGAAGAGCCGGTGTATGCATAGATTGCACAGATTGCACAACATGACATAATCTAATAGAGTGGAACAGCCAGTACAAGACATTTTGAAGAGGACATTTTTGTTTCAGTAAAAGTACAGCTAAGCAAGTTATACACCACAACTGAAATCTTGTATTGTAATCTGCAATCTGAAAGCTGTCAGACAGTCATGCATTGTTGTCAGTTTGAGCCACTTTTGGTAATATTTCGTGTCCTTTCACAGAGTATATAAAACATATTTGTTGTGTGCTTTGGAAGTGTTTTGCACAGATGACAATATGGAGCCTAACGCAGTAGGAAACACCAAACAATGCAAAATATGAAACAACCAATGCAGTAAAAAAGTCAACACTGTAGGAGCAGAGGATGGACGACAGCATAAGGAAAATGGCTCTATCCTCTTCTGTGAGGGCTGCTGCCAGTTTCCAACTGTGGGAAAGTAGTTTAAAACATATTTGGTGGTACAAATTGGGTGTTTATTTTCCAATACACAATAGCAATATATTATTTCAAAAAAGATTTCCCGAAAAGGCCCTAATGCCCCAGAAGATCAGAGCGAGGAGACGAGATGTACCCTCTTAAAAAAAATAGGTTCTAACCCTAGCATTATAAAAAAAATAAACCTGGAACCACAACAGTTAGGAACATTTAACCAAAACCAATAGATCCCTTGACTACCATTGCTGCATAACCGAATACCAGCAAGCAGCAGCAGAGGGACAGAGCTGTGGAAACTGGGCTAATATACTCAGATAATTTATGTTGTTTGGGCTCAGTTCTGGTTTTTGAGGAGGGGTTACTGTTCCTGGCACTTCACTACAAATGTAAAACCCTCCATTGTCAGCCCCTCTTTGCAGAATGAAGGCTTTTGTTATGGTGCAATTTTGTATATAAAGTTTATTCAGCCCTTAACGTGTAGGAGGTCCTAATATCTAATACAGCAAGGCCATTATTGACCCCAGCCTGCAAGGATGTTAGAGAAAGCAAACATTATGCTTGAAGACGCCCAGAGCTCATTCAGCTTGAAGCTACATAAAATACACAAGAGAACATGCACACAAACATGAATTCATACCGCTTTAAAAAGGCGCTTTCATAATTGCACATATACTGAACTGTGCACACTCGCACATTAGTAGACACACAAAGATTCCTGGCCTAAAATGAGCTCATCTTTAGCTTCCAACCACAATTGATTTTCCATACTTGCAGACCCAGAAACACACATACACACAAATACAAATACATGTGAACCATGTCGGAGACTGCAGCTTCTCCACCACGACAGCCAAGTGACAAACATCTTTTCTCCCCTCTGTCTCCTGACCTTGTTAAGTAAAGAAAGGAGGAGCGGAGGAGGGGAAGACGATATGATTCGGAGAGGCTGGTGGATGAATTGCTGCCAGGATTTCTGAGATAAATGGTGCGACTCAGCCACGTCAAAGATATTAGGACAGGCACTGAACACAAGACCTGCTCCAGACCTGGCCCAGAACCCAGCAGGGGAGATATGGACTGTCCAAATCAACACTTCTGGGGCCTCATTTAGCAAAGCATGCGTAGAAAAAGTTTGTGTAGGAACTTTTTGTACGAACAAGACAGCTAGTATTTAATTGTAATTATACAACTTCATGCCCAATTAGAATGATAAAACCTGTTCCACATCCATCTGTTGGTGCTCATTTATGTACAGACACGCCCCGAGAATGCTAAATATCACTTTGTAAGTCATAGATGTTTGTGGGTACTTGTGGACAAAAGTAATAATTTAAAAAAGTACTAATCATTTTTAGTTGAAAAAAACAAAAAAATGCTTCAGCGTCCTGAACCAGACGTGTGGGAAGATTTCCCAGCATGCACTGGGGCAAAGAGTTTATGGACATATGTCTCATTTTACACACGTTGTTAATGGTGGTATTGTATTTCTCATTGTGTTCTACAGTGTTTCATCTATTTCCATAACTCATTGGTTGCCAGGGGTTATTTGTTATTATGACAAATGAGGTTATACAGCAAGTGACGTGGTGTGCACCAAGTTTGTAATTTTGCTTGTCAGTGAGTGGTTCTAAACTTGTAATTTATTTTCCTCTCTTCTGTTCCGATAATGTTCTGTCTTCAACTTCTCTTTCTCTTCCTTCTGCGTTCATTTGGGTGGGTCAACAGCATTAGAGATGACTGTCTAATCTAATCCTCTCTAATTCATTCTTCTCTAAAACGCAGACAGACTAAGAGTGTGTTGTAAATAATCACCTCCAAAATGGAGCCACCCAGTCTTGCCAGGAGCTAGAAATTACTTCCTGCAGTGAGTTACATCTATCTATCTATCTATCT
>NW_023339751.1:17913791-17916558 GCF_004916995.1 Morone saxatilis | reverse complement strand
GATGGATGGATGGATCTAGATTTCCAATGGTTTTTGTCAACATGACTCAGATTACATGAATTAGAAAGATTTGTAAAATTAAAATATTTAAATGAGAAATCCACCAAAAACCTTTGAGTATCAAATAGTCCCTGCAGACTTAAAAAGGTGGCTCCGAATAGTTTCTAGTCTCCCCTCTTGCTGTACACTTCACAGAGGTTACAATGGATTCAAAACATTTCAAACCACTCAGCATAATCCATTTATAAACCACTGAGCCAATCCTTCCCAGTATAGCGGAGCTACATTACTTTGAACATGGCCAAGATCAACACTCTGACAGAGATGACAAGGTAAAAGAGTAGGGTGTTGTTGGTAGGATGGTGAACAGAATTGCTTTCCCAGGTCCAATTTTCCAACCTTTACCAAAAATATTTCCACTCTGGACAAAGTTTTAAACTTTAGCTCAAATTCCAATCTAACCATGGCCAAGCTGTCTTGTCAAAGTAGTTTAACCTCAATCAAAGTTATCCCACTTGCTTAAACAAAGCAAACCTTTACTATATATGATGAACAAAAGAAAATAGAAAGTCCAGTTCATGGGATTGTCACATATTCCGGTTTGTGGTGGAGGAACACAATGTTCACATAATTCATACTGACAACAGGCAATCTGCATTTCAGAGTTTGTGCTCAATTTATTTATGACAGCTCATTGGAAAAATATGGAAGAGGATGGAAGTCTCACCATAACTGTTACCACAACAGTGACACAGATGTTCCCCTTTGCAATGACAAGGCTCAGTGCAGCCTTTAGACAAACTGTGTGCATGTGTATGTTTGTGACGCAGTGGGAGGTAATGTTCTTGTGTGTCTTTTTATAATGGGTTTCTCAGTGTCCTTGTGCCACAGAGGCTGAAGAGCAGAACAATGGCCAAAGTGTTGGGAAGCATTAACAGAAATAAGAAAAACATTTTTATTCCATCAATCTTGAAATAATTGCTGAAAAACAACATTTGCCGGCCAAGAAATGTCCTTTTAACTCGGCGTCTCTGGCAGCCACTGTGTGTGTGTGTGTGATGGAGTCAGTTTCTATGTGCGTGTGAAGTTGTAATGCTTTTTCCATTATGAATCATTTTTATTATTCATAATTAAGAAAAGCAGTGAGCCTAATACTACAAAGCAAAACAAAAACACCCCCGTCCAGTAATACAGCTGGCCCATAATCCCATTCTCTAATTGGAAATAGATGAGTGAAGGAGATCAAAACATCCATATTGACTGGGTAGAGGGTGGGGAGGGGGAGGTGCGGATTTTGGGTGCTTTGTTATAAACGCACCCCGCTTTTCCAGAAACATCCCCCTGTTAATGTACAACCAATTTGCATTAACAAATCTGTTTTGTAGGGAACACAATGCTGTCCAGATTACTTTTATACTCAACGCATCTGCAACTGTCTGAATGTATGTATTTTATTTGTTTCCTTCAGTATCTGCTGCTAAAGCATAAATAGCATTTTTATGGTTATGTTCAGGCAACTCAAAGCACTTGGTTGAGGTTAGGGAAAGATGGTGGTCTTGGCTATATATATATAAAAACACAGGATGCATTTACTTTTTATTTAACCAAAACCCTGACATTTGCAGGACATGAACCCCATTCTCCAGTGTGAAAGCCCTGTGCCTTGTAGACCAACTTTGCCCAACTTTCTGGATTGGAAAAACATTGGCAGTGTGGCACTGTAATAAAGTCAGCAATTACATTTTTGAAGAAATGCAATTTGGCAGAGCAATTTAGTAGCATACAAACTTATTTAGTAGGAAACAGGGTTGTAGATGGTAATAGCAATATATCATAATCTTATTAAGTACCATCAAGTTCTCAACAGCATGAAAACATGCAGGATATCAAGTATCGCGGATACCTGATTAATATTTTGGCAATACTATTTGTGAGTAGTCCAAATAACTAAAATTCATAATCCAGTGTTCTACAGCATGGTTAAAACTTTTTGACAGATGTATCACCTCACTTAACAAAATTACACGTTTATCAAATTTGCCCTCTTACACATTTTCTTTCACTCCAAAGGCAGGTTGGGGAATTTTGAGTTTAAAATAAAGCAACGTTTGCATTACGCATTGAAACTCCGGTGAGAAAATTGATTCAAAGCAATAAAAAAAAAAAACTATAATAGGCTTGCTCTCCTCTGCTCTTTGTGTTTTCATGCTTTATTTATCATAATGATAGCGAGAAGTCGTCCATCATGATTGCTCCTGTAGCCAATTCACCGGCCATGCATGGTACACTAACGCCTGCTTTCCTCACACGTTTATTGGAATTGACCCACTCAGCTGTCTGCTGCTGTTATTACCTACATTTCTCTGCCCAAACATGAACACTGCCTACTTCTCTCTCTCTCTAGCTCCCAACTTGAAGCACCCCTGTCTCTGCGCTTTGGCCATTTCCATGGCTACACCCAGCCCTTTGACAAGCCAGTCCCTCTTCCTAATACAAAAGGGGGAACTCAATTGATTACCACATGGCTTTCTGGGTGAGGTTTGTGTTTGTGCACTGGAAAACAGAGCAAACAAACCAATAGATCAATGCACAAGCCAATAAGGAAGCAAGGGCTCTTCTGTGTCATTTAGATAGATAGTTAGATAGTCTGAAGCAACCTACACCTTCACAGTGCACCAAACCTCATAGTGTTTGTCATGTATTAAGTTCTTCACTACAGATTCTTTACATTGTTCCTGTAATCACATCACTGAGTGAATGTGTGTGA
>NW_023339751.1:17896096-17913704 GCF_004916995.1 Morone saxatilis | reverse complement strand
GGTCCATTTACCATCCATCCATCCATTAATATTTCCAAGCTATTGGGAGGTTCGAAGGGTTTCAACAGTCAGCCTTTAAAAAAACATCCAAAAAACCATCTGATCAAACTTGCCAGCAGTGCTAATGACACCAGCAAGTCCATCCCTATTTTTTTTCCTTCTTCTCTTTTATGCCTGATGCTTTTGCTCAGTAAGCCGATATGGGCGACCACCAGTTCAGAGCTGCCAAGTCAATAAAAGCAATTAGATATGAAATCACTTCAGAGAGCAGATGATTTCTTACTGAAAATCTGCTGATCTGTGCCCCAGCTGAGCTGCCTGGCCAAATACAACCACAGGCTGTGAACAGCTTGATTGATTGGAGGAAACAGTGGCGAGACAAAAGCAATTCTGTGGCAGTATTCAGCGGCAGGCTTATTAACAGAAGGAGGAAATGCCTTTTATTAAAAAGATCATGGTTCATTCTGCTATGTTTGAGACAATAAGATGAGATCAACTGTATGTTTTATCTTTAAGGTGACCATTATGTTTTCAGGTAACATGTTATAATGCTCACCATCTTGTATATATTTGCTAAATAGCATTACATTTTGACCTGACAGTGTCGCAAGATGAACCATTGAGGAAACACCAAAGTTAATTCAATTCATCCTGATGGGTGTACCAACATTTCATGGCAGTTTGTCCAATAGCTGTCAAGACATTTCACTAAAAAACACAAATTCAAACCTTGTTGTAGCGCTGGAGGAAACAAAAAACTCGCTTTTTACTCCTCTGTAAGTAAACTGAATAAAAAAAACCCCACAATTTTTAAACAAATGTTTTAGTCTCTATTGTGAGCATACATAATCAGCAAAATATAACAAACATATTTAATAAATAGATGTTAATTCTTAGTATATTGTTTTGTCAGATCAAACAAATCATTTATAAGGGCCTTTTAATGAATGAAAATGAGAAGGCAGACACCGCCCATGTTCTGTACCTCAGCACACAGCTCTGTGTTGTTTATGTTTATGTTAGTATTTTTGGTACTATGACGCTGTAGGTATCCCTCCAGTGTCATTTGTAGACTCACTTACCGTCAAAGTCGTATAGTAGTATAAAGAGCAAGATAGTCTGCATATAGAGGTGGTGGGGTAACGTCACAGAGACTACGTCAATTTTTAATTATACAATCTATATTCTCGCCCATTTCCCTTTAACACTTCATGAAACAACTGAGGCTGGATTGAGGAGAAAGCAGAGTGTGGACACGATTTAAAACTGTTCTCACCAGAAATATCAGGGTTAAAATGCTCATATGTTTGTTTTCAGAAGTGTTCCATTGACCTGTTTTGACGTTTATTATGTGGACTTCTTGGTCTGATTGTGAGGATTACGGAAAAACGCTTGCTGATGGATACAGCGATCCACTGAGGTGTGCTGGTCATTTCTCAGTTCATAACACTGGATTTCCTCCTCTAAGCCCTCAGCTGGAAAAAAGACTGTTACCTGGACACCTTGATCTCTGCTTCTTGTAATATCTGACTCATACAGACTAAGGCTTGCACAATGTTTCCATATAATCTTTCTCTTTCTCAGGGGGTTAAAAAATAGGCTATATAAGGTCACCAGATGAAGGTTTATTAGTTCTCCCTTTTATACATATTGAGAAAATCTCAGAATCTTAGATGTTTATTTTAGATACAGAGGCAAATGAAATCATTGGATCACAAAAAATGACCATTAGCAGCACATTTGCTTTTCTACACATTTTTGTAATATTTTTTTATTAGTGGAGGCGTGTTGCACTGCAAGAGGACCTTGTTTATTGTAAACTCTGAATATACTGTATATTGGAGAGGCATTGTTGACTATGTGGTGACTTCATATCATGACAAAAATTTTGGTTTGAATTGGTAAAAAAAAAAAGATCAAATAAATATAATTTCATTAGAAAATTGTTAATGCATTCATTCAATATATAACAAAAGAGGAAATAAGATTTTAAAAGTTCAAACAACAAGTATAAATGCTCAATTGTATAATGTCCAGGACACTTTGCACATGTCTGCAGTGTGTGTGTGTGTGTGTGTGTGTGTGTCGTGGGACAACTTGACGTCTGTGTTAACAGGTTAGAGCAACCACACTTGTAGTGATGCTTCTCTAGATAGTCCAGGTTTCGCCTGTTTTTTTAAATTTCAAGCAAAAATAGTGAAAAGGATCTATTCATAGTCATATTGACATTATACCGGCAACAAATACACCTGACACTACAGTTTTAATATCCATATCTGTAGAATATTTCACAGACAACTGAACATCTCCTGTTCCAGATAAAAATCTGTCTAGTGTTTCTTCTGAAGGAATCCATTCATTTGTTAAACCTTTCATCGTATTTATCAAAGGCAAACTCCATATAGAAAGATAGGGCTGGCAGCAGCAGCAGAAACAGTTCATGTCATCTCAAAAGTCCATGTACACTGTACACCTCTTTGATTTGCTGGTAATTTTAATTGCCAGATCATAGACAGAAATTTAAGTTGTGGCGATTATTGCTAAATAACTGTATCATATTCTTGTATGTGATTAATCAATCATTTAAATATATTTTATAATAAAATAAGTATTTGTATTGAAAAAACAATTCTGACTTGGTGAAAGTAATGACGTACTTGCTGACACATTTTCAATTCATGTTACCTAGTCATAAAGTTTTTTAATCATGAGTCACTCTATTAGGTTACATTTTATGTTGCATCCAGAAGCAATTATAGTCTATGACAGTCTTATGACAGAGTGAAATGCACTTTTTCACGTCATAACAGCATCAAGTTTTAAATTGTGCTCACAGAAAACATATCAAGACCCCTGAAGACCAAACCTAAGTGAAGAATCTTTCAACATCCGACACAGTGCCGCTGCCTGTGTCACATTATTTGGATTTCTGACAGCTACAAAGAAGAACACATACAACCTTTACACAACATACAGTGTTCAGAGAAATACAGCAAATATTGAACTGATGTGCAGACTTAATAACAGGTCTGACTGCGTTTTAGAGGTGATTTGTTCCCTCTAACTGCTCTGCTTATTGGGTTACACTTCCTGCCCTCCAGCTGCTTTAACAAATACTTTGCAATTCTCTTCTTCGCTGTCATCTGTTGGGTCTGTCTATCCCTCTCTATACTTACCTATAGCTATACACTGTACATACACAGTTGGAAAGTAGAGAGAGATGGAGAGACTATTATAAGGCAGTTAAGGAGTAAATGACACATAATTTGTCGCTAAATGAGAACTCGAGTTTAGTGTCTCGATCTTTGTCTGATGTTAGCTGTTCAACTTTTCAAAAAAGACAGGAAAGGGGTGATCAGCAACCTAGTATGTGTTTCTTAGAGTTTTACTTATACCTGTGTTATTATCTTCTTTTTACAACTTCTTGGTCATTTTAATTTAGTTTAGCTGGCTGGTTGACCTCCAGTTTTTATTAAAAAGTTCACCCCAGTCTAACCCCATCCTGTCTGAGATTGTGTCTATGGGTGAAATAGTTGCCCATGAGATCCTGCAGTTCATAATTCTCTGCGTTGGTGTGCAGTTCTTTTAAATTGATGTTTCTGCACTGAAGTCGCCAATCATCACCTGTGAGTCAAACAGTGTGGGCAATAATGGGATGAATAAAGTGTGTCCTGCTGATAGAGCTTGAGTTTCTGTGGGAGTCTTTCATTCTTCACATTCAGATTATTGAAATATATCAATTATTAATTTATTTTAATGAATGGGTGTAATGGCACTGTGTAAAAATACAAAGACATGCTAACAAATTGACAGACAATGAAATAAACATAATTTATTATACTGTATGTGCGCATTGTTGTATTGGGGTATGGGTGGTTTGGGGTGTCATGACAAACTATTTCCTGGGAAGGTATGCTGTGCTGTAAGGAAGATTTGGAACCGTTGCCTTAGATTATAGTTAGTGCAAGAATGGTTGGGAATGAGACATAGGAGACAAACAATGAGTGTAGTTGATAGAAAGTCCTCTCAAGTATACCGTAGTTTGACCAACGTGTGTGAGTGCGCTCATATGAGCCTGGGTACACTCCTGTCAGTCATTAAATCGAGTCCAGACTCATCATCTGCTGCTGAGTTTCTCTCTGACCTTCGCAGTCCCTTGTTTAAATGTTAATTACATATTTCACATCTGCTACACTGTTCTGCCTCATAGCCTTGCAGCCTGAAAAGAATTAACTACAGTTACCTTTCTAAGGTATTATAGACTGGCTTCAAGCTTCCTGCATTTGTAAGCATGAGATCCTGGCACAGACATAACAAGTTTTGGCAAATCAGTCTTAAACACAGTCATAAAAAATGTCCTTTTCTCATTATACATGCTGTAATGAACCAATCTAAGCAGTGAAAATAAAACTCCTGTGGATCCCAATGTGCGTATTTTGAACGTGCAGCAGCGAACTGTCTGTAAACTGGAAGATTCAAGTTTGAAATGCATGCTTCCTTCTGGCTATGTAAAATACATGTTCATGTTAGCAACTGACACGTGCACATTCGCGTAGTCATAAGTAGTTAATTTTAACTGAACCAAACAGGTTAGTTGTGAAGGCACTCGTATTGTCCTTACTGGGCAATGTGTTAAATCACTGTTAAATTAAGACTTTGCTCCCTATGCTTAGGCACAGCAACTTTAATCATACCCTTTAATTGCATATCTAGAGTAGAAACAATGTTTATGCGGCTTGACAACTTGCTGTAAACAGGCAGATGCACAGTTGTAGTAGTTATGACCTGCTGATGGGGCCGGCATGCAGCCACAGCCTTCACAACATCTGCCATTACTTTTTTATAAAAATTTGGACATGTCAAAAAACAAACCATGTTGATGTTTACATGAACAGGTTTTGTGACTCCCAGCTGTGACTTAGTCCTGGACTAATAACCACACCGTGATTAAATAAAGACATGCTATCACTCATAGTGCAGTGAAACAGCCTTAAAATACAATCACAAACTACATCTATATATCCTTTTTACAGTACTGATGCAGAAGACATTTAAAGCGTACCTCCCCACTATCTGGTCTGGGCATTTGTGCCGCTGAATTTAGTGTCCTCATATGCAGTTTATCTGCCTGACATTACAGCTGACCAGTACTGGCTGTGCTTTAAAAAATGTCAATGTAGCCTGCACTCTGTCACTGTGACAGTTTGTGTTTCTGCTAAGCAACTGATGGCTGGTCATCCCTGCTGCAGGCTGAGGTGTTTGTGGTAGTGAGAACATGAAAGAAAAGGGCACATTTTTATCATGATTGGATTTGATTTCAAATATTTGCAACAGACAAGCGTGTTTTTTGTTTCAAAGTTGGGCTTAGTTGGCTTAACTGCTGCAGTTAGCGTAGGTCTGCTCTGCACACTTCATGTGCTAAGAAAATCCTTTGAAGAAGAACAGCTGATGAGTTGAGTTGTTGTAAGATTTGTTGTTTTGTCAGGATATGATGCAGACCGTACAGCCGATTGACAGTGTTATGAATTTTGTGTTAAGATCAACTGGGAGGGACTCAAAAGCCGACACAGACACAGATTGTGGATTTGAATTGAAGACACCAGCATTGGGCTAGTTACTCAGAAAGTTTATTTTATAACTCATTACTCTTTTCAAAGCAATATTATTACTTTACTTATTACTACCTGCCAACAGTGGTCATTTACATTACTAGTTATGACTTTTCTGCTACTCCCCAGTAACTCCCTTGGTAACTGTGCCCCTTCTCCCCAAAATTCATACCCACAACGTTTAAAATCCAATTTGTAAGGGTTTCTATCTTCCAAGCTACTTTCTTGTGCAATTACCGAAAATATGAATGGATTGTTAGGTTTCAAATCAATGGAAGGTGACAACAAAATGTATTAGTAATTACTTACACTACTAGTTACTGGGGAAAGTGATATTATTACTAGTAAACTAGTAACACTGGAAGACACACACAATAAAGACACAGTCGTACACACACACACTCCTTTTGTTCTTTAATTGGGTATATTTAGTTAGATTTCATATTCTGTGTTTTATTTTTATTATCTTATTAATAAATGCTTGTGAATATACAAACCAGTCTTTTAAATTTTGAGAGTGAATGCTACCAACTTGTACAATTCAGAACTCCAAAACCCTTCAACCTTTACTAGCCACATGATATGGACATTTTGGTTGTAGTTGAACTAGTTGAACTAGTTTTAACTATTAATTCAGTTTAAAATCAGTTTACCTTCTTTAAAGGTGGTGCCCCGAGGTTAATTAAAAAGTTAAATCCTGTTATGAGAAGAAAGATGAGCTAAAGTAAAGGTATTCCTAGTTTTTGCTATATTTACAAGAGTATAAATGAACAAAAGACATAATGATACAGCAATAATACCTACGAGGGCAGCAGGATGACATAGTGTGAAGATAATTTTTTACCCCTCTCCCCCTCTCCCTCTCTCCATGGACTCTTTGGTCACGCCTAATGATGCTGTACATATTTCATGCCACCAGTTGCCTGCCTCCCTTTAATATTGCGGTCACCAGGGATAGAGAGCTGACTGATACGGAGTCCAGAAATAGTCGTCCTGTCTCCATGGGATTCTCTCCACCAGACCTTTTCATCCGCACTATATGAAGCTGCCAGCTATTGATTAACACGCTGCCGGCCGAGTGTGTTTGTGTTTGTGTATTTTCATGCACCAGAAATCATTCCTGTACAGCAGTCTATACCTACAAATATCATTATATCCGGTGTGGTGGTAGTGAAAACAAAGTGTAATTTGGCTCCTCCCTTCCCAGCAGAACGTGGATGGTCCAGGCAACAGCCCGTGAGGTGTTATTCACGTGCCACTGCTTTCATCCTCTCTGACGCTTTTCATACATTTCATTCTCTTCTGTCTTTCTCTCTCTCGGTTCACGTTTTCTTTCCTCTCTTTCCTTCCCACCTGTATGAGTATGACGCATGTGTATGGCAGTGTGTGTGTGTCTGTTCGCATGCTGTCTGCACTATTGTATACGCACACCTTTGCGTCATTCCTCTCCGCTTGAGCTTTATACTGTACAATATTTCTCTTTTTTTTCTCCATGCTTTATTTCATTTTATGTTTTTGTACTTGTTCTTTTCATTTTAGGCATCTATGAATCATTCACAGCCTGCTGTGAGACACATTAATCTTTAATGGAAATCATTTACTCAATTTTTATTCAGTGTTACACAATTTCCTTTCTTCCTTCCTTCAATGTTGCACTATTTCCTTCTTCTTTTTACCTTCATCTTTTTTTCATTTTCCCTTTCTTGTCTCTCTTCATCTGTACTTTTTTTCTCTTCACTTTTTAACAGTGGAAACAAAATCTGGTCTGAAGTGTGTAAAAATTCGCAGAGACTTGTAAATTTATTTTACTAGTGTTTTACAGCTCTTCAAAGTAACTTCCAAACTGTCTGATTCTTGCTGGGTTTTACAGTAGCTTGGAGTTGTAGGGTTGTTTTGAGTATGATAGGTGAAGCAGAGATCATACAAGGTGCTGGTAATATTGGAAATGGCAATGATGATCTTTTCAATATTGCGTAAGACAGTTCAGGTTTTCTCAGTGTGTGTGTATATACATGCTAATACGCTAATGTCAGGTATAACGTTGGCCATGCTCACCATCATAGTTTAACGTTTCAACATGCTACATCTAACATTTGCTAATTAGCTTCAAATGCAAAGTTCAGCGGAGGGTGATTGGACAACTATTGGACAAATAAAAATTTTGACTGATGATGGCGCTGATGATTTTCGAGACATTTGACTCAAAACCACAAACGTCATGGGCACGCTAGAGGTAAGTCATTATGAAAGTCGTTAGGATACATCTTCTAGAAACCATGAATGTCTATACCAATATTTTTGCCAATCCATACAGTAGTTGTCGAGATATTATAATCTTGACCAAAGTGGTGGGCCAACCGACTGACATTGCCAACCCCATGGTGCTAGCATAGCTAAAAGGATATAGATCCAGATCCATTTTTCCATTAATTTCTGTTGTCGGTCTTGAAAAACTATTACTGAATGTGCATTGGATATGTGGAATATTGTCATCACTGTTTTCTGGCGTTACAAAAGTGGAAAGTCTGATATCATGATACTAAAAACACAATCTAACGGTTTATGCAAACATGATACTTTAATCCGATCCTTAAGCCTGTATCGCCTTTCTCTAAGAAATGTATCACTGTTCTCCATTTATCATATTTCTCCGCACACTTATACACACACCGCATAGACAGACACACACAGGTCTCACAGACAGGATTAGTGTGTGTGTGAATGGGCTGGGTTTAGTGGTCTGAGTGGTGTGGTCACTGGGTTGTGATAGTAGAGGAATGAGGAGAGCTAATACTTTAGTAGCCCCAGGACATTACCTGTCACATGAAATCACATACACACATTTATACCAGACAACCCTGACTCAGTGAAGGGTAGAGATAAAAGTATGAAGTGGTTCACATCTCAAAAGAAACACACACACCAGTTGCTGATGCCCAAAGTTTAAAACACAATACTATTAAGCTATTCAAATGGTTTCAGTGTGATATATACATCCAATAATTTCTTTAGCTATATAAATTATGTAAATGAAGATTTGAGAGAGAAAAAATCATAATCACATAATAATAATAATCACAATGACTTGTTACATTTTTGTACATTTCTTGAATGTTCCTCAGGCTTAATGCGTCTTGGACTGACTAATTCTGGTTAAACCCAAATCAAAGTCTTACTACTGAAGTATTTAAACCAGATTCAATAGTTTTTGTCAAATCATTCCAGAGATTTCCTGTTAAACTTTTACATGCCCTAACAGATTTTTTCATATCTTCAATATTTGACAAAGCCCACCAGTAATGTCAAAGTGTATCCATATGTCACACATTTCACTTTGGAAGCAAAGTCAGAGTCCTCGAGGTGCTAATATCCTCATCACTTTATCTTTGTCCCTTTCGCAGAGGTAATATGTTAATGCAGAGCAAGCTTATGATGTCCTGAAAACTACAGATTGGATAGGCTGTGACACTGCAAAGGGTAAGCAGGTATAGATAATGGATGGAAGGATGGAAGCTGAATCAAAGCTCTGAAGCTCACAGTGATGGTAAACACCATAAAGAGTGGATTTACTGGTACTGGCAAAGTAAATCCGTGCAAATTGTTCATCTTTGGCGATATTTGATGCACAAATTTGTGTCCCGTTGACCTTTGAGGTTCACAGTGACACAGAGCCCGAAAGCCCGGACAGGCTATCATTCAACATTGAACTTATTGTTCAAATTGTGAAAATCGCTTGCCAGCTACAGCAATTCACCAACTAGCCCTGCAAGTGGTCACTACGTCACCAAGCTACTAGATATTTTTGCAAAAATAAATTTCACTGTGCCACCGGTATGGCCGAGGCTTATAAGTGGATCAACATAGTTATTACAGGTCATAATGATACACCTGCTGACCTGCTTTAAATGTGATCTGTTTTAAATCTGCATCTGAAGCTCTGGGCTTCACTGTCTTTCTCCATGGACACATTAGGTCATATTACAAGAATAATGTTTGGACTAAAACTGTAACTGGTCACTTTATACACAATGCCCCTCTGTTTGTGGAACTTGCACTTTGTAACACTTTCATCAGGAAAATATAGCTCTTTTTTCTTCTACGTATCATCAACAATACTTGAGACTCTTTCTTCTGGAGCCTGTGAATGTTCCCAGTGGAGGGAAACGCACGGCAAACAAAGTGTCAAATGAAAGAAAACATGTAGTTGATATAAAATATGTACAAGTGTTTTTCAGACATTTTGTGTTTCCATCTTTGGCCCTGAGTTTCTGCACAGAAGAGAAAATAGAGCGACAGAGGAAAGTGGAGAGATGGATGGAGGGCGATGAGAGGAAAGAAGCGAGGGATACAGTCTCGCAGAGTGGAGGTTGATGTCTCTGTCCTGCCTCACTAAACCTCTCCTAATCCCACCAGGATTATGGATGTTTAGAGATGTTTCAGATATGAACAAGCGATGTCAGAGTTTAGCCGTGACCTTTGACTGATGTCATTTGGTTGTGTTTGGGCCTGCACTGTGAGCAGGGACTTCATCAATTCTGATCCAGCAGTAAAACGGTAGTTTATCTTTTCATAGGTACAATATGTTGTGAGTCTGTTTGTGCTTGTGTTTTTATCTGGCTGTATGTCCTTTTAACTTGTTGCTGTGTATGTGTGTGTGTGTGTGTGTGTGTGTGTGCATGTGTATGTGTGATGTTCCCAGGGTTTGTGGGTGACCTAAATGTCAAGTGTTACATACAGCCAAGCCAGGGAAACTGTCAGCACCTCAGAAAGAAAAGATATGTTAATTATTACAATTACCTGTATATTATTAGTTATAAATACACAACTATTCTAGTCCACTGGTGTATTTGCAATGGGCATGACTTAAAGGGCCCATCTAGCTATAAACATTTCAATTCAGAGAACAATTTCATGAAGTAAAGTAATGCATTCATTATTTTAGTGTCAACGTTTTTGAAAGATCCTCTTTAACCACAAGCAGCAGCCTGGAGGTTATAGGCATGAGTCTGGGAACTTTAGGCTCAAGTCGGGGAAAGCTGATTCCAAGAGCATGTCAATCCAATGATATGGAAGAGGCGGCTGTGTGTAACTCGATCATATCCATTATGACTGTCACATCCAGATTTCAACTCTGACAGGAGACCCAGACGGGCTGTAAATACATCCAGGAGGGATGTACATGTTATTCATGTGAAAATCCTCTGTCAGATGGAGATCAGAGAGAAAAATGGAGGGAAAAGAGGCGACAGGACATGGAAAAACAGGGAGGAGGAAAAAAAGAGTTAGCAGAACTGATATGACAACAAACATTCGGTCCGGAAAATGACATAGACCCACATATTATACTGGTTTTTATTAGTGTGCACATAGAAATGTGCAGGTGTATTCATGTGGATCTATATTGTGTGTGTGTGTGTTCTAATTTAATAGCTATTGAAATACTGAATGGGATTCCTGGAGGAGAAAGCTCTTTCACAAAGCAGCTGTCGGAGAAAAGGGCACATTTTAGGTTATTATACATATCCTCTTATTGAGTAGTCATCCTTTACATTGTGTGTGTGTCTTTTGTGTGTGTGTCTGCACACGCAAGGTGAAGCCTCAGAGCAGCTGCTGCCATGACTCCTTCACCATGAGTCAGCCAGTAGAGTTGTTCAGAGAAGACCTATTTACCAGCTCAGAGAGCCTACAAATTATTTCCCACCATCAGTGTTGGCCAGATCTTATTATGTATTAGTTTTATAAGCAATACCTTATGCTAAAGTTTGCATATCAGTATCACAGTGTTCAAAACAGAAAAAGTTGCACTCACAGTAAATCCTTAAGAATTGTGATGTTGATCTAATATTGACTCGACATGACGTCACACAAAACAATGGATTGCGATGGATCTTTGGCTGCTCAGTTGTAAATACACTCACACTAAATGACGGTGGAGTACAACACACTGAGACACAAAATGCTGCTGTGCCTTTCTTTAGTTAAGTGAAAATGGTTTTGACAGAGGACTCCTTTTGTGCTCTGCAAAAGGCTTGAGGCCAAACGCTTTGTGTGTTTGTTTCATTAACTACCCTTAAAATCATTATAGAACACGGAATGAAAAATTTGCTTGAGTATCTCTGTGTGCACATTTCTATCTTCTATATATTTGCAATTTCTGATATTTGAGTCTGAGAAAGTTAAAATTTGCGCTTGCTGGTGTCTTCACAGCAGCCTACGCATGATCACCTGCTGAACTGCTCTTTGAGCCGTTGTTTTCCTGTTGTGAGAACAAAACCTCGCTACAGTCCTACCTTTAACATAGTACACCATAAAGGTTTTGACACTGGACTTGACCTCTTTGGTGAAAGTACAACATATTTCAACTCTAACTCCATGTAAGTCCAATTAAATTACCGAACCAAGAAGTGTGAAAATTGACTCCATCTTTTCAAGGTTAGTCTAATTTTAAAGAAGGTGTGATTGGTTTTTCTTCGGCATTTCACAGCTTCGAAATTAGAGGATGATGAGTCAGCATTGAGTTCTCCACAACTTACTCTGGGCACAGTCCACAGGTGGTTGACAGGCGGTAAAACTGGTGGAACTGCAGTTGTTATGCACAGGGAGTGAGAAAATGAGCAGATATAACTATAACTAACCTTTGAAAGCCTGTGTCCTTTTTGTGTATCAAGATCAGAAAGGGCAACTAGACATTAAATGCAGCAGTGTAATGTGTTCTCTGTTGAGTATCACACCACTTTGCAGGCTCACTGACGGCATACACTACAGTCCTTAGGAGAAAATTGATTTCCTTTTATGCAGCACCTTGCACCAATACTCCTCCATGACAAAATAGCACTTTTAGATTAACACGGAACTGGCTGAGTAATCTTCATCATTCTGCTCATTCCAGGGATTTCCTCAACCAGCATCATTTTGATAAGCTGTGGCACTTCAGTGCAGATTCCTGTGTGGGAATACCAGCGCCGGCATCTGCCTCGGAGAAACACATCATATTTGCAGCCTCATAAAATGAGTCACACTTTCATTTTGGTCTGTGACTCATATTGCTGCATTGACTTGTTTGAAAAGTCAGAATCCGAGTAGCTTCCCCTGCCATAATAATAATTTAATACAGATCTAATATCCGATCCCCATCGTGCCAGAGTGTGGAGGGAATGAACTCATCCGGCAACTCCTTTGTCAGAGCCAATGCATCTCACTCACTGAGTTTGGAATGCCACAGTATCCATGTTATACACATCCCAGAAAATACTGGTAGTTTGTTACCAGTGTACCATATTTTTAGTGATGTTTTTGGTGTAAATCAAGACTTATTTTACCGGTACGTCGGCTATGATCCAACTCCCCTCAATCCACTTTTGGGCTATGCTAGCAGTAGGCTTGGGTGATTGTTATTATGTACATACTGTCCAATCGTGGCTATGTGCCGATATGCGATCCAATCGCCAGGAGGGGGGTCATTAAAATGCTAGCATTGACGACTGGGTTAGGAAATGTAACAGCTGCTTCATTAATGGTTAAAACTACAAACCAGCACAAAAATGACAATTACCGGTGAGACTCTGTAGGATTACAAATCAGAGCAAGCATATGGAGAATAGAGATGCGGAGTGTCAGATCCATGGAAAAGAGACAGTAAAGGGTTTGTATTTAAGGATTTAAAATTCACTTGTCACATACTGATTTAACGGAGCTCAGTAGTCTAAATGCCCTGTAGGGTGCAGATTCTAGAGATTATTTTATAACTTCTTAGTTCTTATAGGAAGTTAATTGACATTGCCTTCATTTTCAGTGTTGTAAAACCAGTTGTCTGCTATCCCTTCAATCTGCAGTATAAGATCCAATCACCAATCGGCACTGGCCTTGCTAGCAGTGTGGCATCAGGGATGATAATGTTGTCCGTCAGTCAATCTACTTTGGTCCAGACTAACTTTTGACCAATATCAGAAATGTCTCCAATACAGCCTAAAATGCTGGATTGGGTATCGGCAAGTATGCGATTCTCTGCACCAGTCCTGCATCCTGTAATTCCTTAGCCCCAAAACTGGACTCTGCTACCTCCCAGTAGTGTCTTTGCCTTTTTTCCCCCCAGAATGGTGAACTCATGACCCGCCCTATTCTGACTCTGAATATGATTGGCTTACCCATATATTCTTACTCTACCTAATCTCACTTCTCATGCCTCAACCTAACCAACCCAAACTAACAAAGGCAACGAGTACTAGCCAGTCACAGTAGGGTGGGTCATGTGCACTGTGCTGCCACTGGGTACTGGAAACTGTTGTTTTAGAGCGTAGAGGAAAAGTTGATTTCCAGAAAGTTTAGGAATGAGAATCTTTATCGGAACATCTCTACTTTTATCCGGTGAAATATGTACTGGTTTCCAGACAATGTATCCTCCTGACTTGGGAGACTTCTAATTGCCCCGACATGCTCGTATTTTTGGTTTTGAGCGTAATGTCTCAATAACTATTGATTGGATTGCCAGGTCTCCCTAAAGATGAATTTGAATAACTTTGGTGATCTTTTGACTTTTCTTCTGGCGCCATCATCAGATCAAAATTTTTATCTGTCTGATACTTTGGTTTATTTTTTCGTTTAGTTTACCCACTAAACTAAGATGATGAATGTGGTAAACATTATACCTGCTAAACACCTGCATGTTAATATTGTCACTGGGAGCATAGCATATTAGCATGGCGAAGTTTATCTGAAAGCACTGCTGGGCCTAACAGGGCCGGCTGTAGACTCTTGTTTCTTTATCTCTTCATGTTAATGTGACATCTTAACTTGATATGTAGATACTAAAATCAAAGGTCAAAAATTAAATATGAATATGAGCAAAGTGGCCTTTTTTTTGAAAATGTCATTAAATGATGTGCCCCCCCCCCCCCCCCCCCCCCCCATCATGGGTGCCAGTTACATTCACAGGGAACATGTTTATTTGTTATTCTCTGTAATTGACTTATGGAGACAAAGAACCACTTCAACATGTTTTTCTACAAACACACTGTACTGTAGTGTTACATATTGCAGCTCATTATGTCATCACTAGTTATTCCTGTATACAGAAGAATTCTCAGTCTTCCTTAATCATTTATCGAAAACGTTCAGTACAGTACAAAACGCAAAGGTCAGAACAGTGGGTAACAGTGTGAGGAAGGCTCCTTTGTCAGTTCAGTTGCACACAAATAATTAACTGCAGAGCAGTTTGCAGACACCGGGTCGTGTCCTCCTCCCTCTGCTCTTCATTGGCAGACTCCCTCATTCCCCTCACTGTTGGCGTTAAAGTTTAATGAGCCAAATCTGCAGAAACTGTCCAAACAAACAGCCTTGTTGACAAGACAAAGCTTTGCATTTAGCGCTCCACTTGCCAGAGGGGTTATCTCGGGTTCAGTGGAGACCATGGCTAATAACGGAGTCAGTAAAAGACTCAAAATAACCAAGACAGACCAAACCTCAGCGCTGTGCCCTGGATACAGGTTGTTTGGAAACAGATCTGCAGCAATTTAACTGCAGTGGAGTTACTCCAGAGTGGTCTAGTTGGCTCTGGTTTACAAAAACCCACAGTTACACCCTGATAGCTCTGGGTGGCTGCTGTTTTCAGTCTTTGAGACAAACAAACTGTGTATGTGGATTTGTTTCCCAAATCAACATTGATTTGAATACTTTTCTGCAGTAGTTCTCCATCCATCCATTTATTCTTTCTCTTAACCGCTTATTCTGTGTGGAGTTTCATTGGGAATGAGGCGGGCTCCACTTAAAATATAATTTTTATTGATTTATAATATAATATAATTGCTTGTTTATTTAATAATTACTTTATATCTCTCTCCATTTAGCTGATGCTGCAACTTACAGTGATTGCCGGTACAGGTTCACAGGGACACTTGCAACGAATGATTGAACTTCCTAGTTGGGTAATTCTACAGCGATAGTGCAGTCCTTCAATGAGCCACTCGTCTAGTCTCTGATACAAACCTGAACCTTGGCACCGAGCCTGACAAACAGACTACTGATCACACCATACAAGATAAACTGCGATAAAGTGACAAATTGCTACAACTAAGATAAGATAAGATGCTTCTTTGTTGTTACAGGGTAGGGGAAATTCAGATCGGCACAGTAGCACAGGGGAATGTAGTGCAAAGAGTAAAGAAAACAAAATAAAATACAATGAAATATAAAATGTATACACTTTTAAATATCCGCTGTTCCAGAGACTGTGTTGGCTGTTCAGCTGGTGTAGAATTTGACGAGCTGCTTCTGTGAGGCACTCCAAATAGCTGTAATTGTGAATTAAATGGCAGATTTAACTGGAATAATGTGGTACATGCCGTAGCAGTAATCTTAAAAGTGGTAGTGATATCAAAAACAGTAGCAATGGAGGTATGATTGACGGTAGATGTAAAATAGTAGAACTTTACAGACACCACAGTGGAAAATTCCTGTCCTGCTGAAACCTTACGAGAGGCGAAACACATTCTCCAAAACTGAGTCAAGGCACAGACAGACTGAACAGAACACGAGCAACATGATGAAACATACGGTAAGCGGCACTAAGTGTAATTATATGCAATATTACCCTGTGCAGACGCTCGCTGTTTAACTAAACACACTGATTTATTACACCGCTTGTGTGTCTACTTTCCATTCTGTTCCAGTATGTCATGCCCCCCTTGCTCTTTTTAATTTTCCCATGGCAACCATTACCAAAGACTTATGTTGTTTACACCACATAACAAGTGCCTTAAAAGTGCTTCACTGTGTGCTAACAAGTATTTTGACATGACTACAAATAAGCTTTGTGGCTTTTCTGTGGGCATGTAGTTCCACTTTATATCCATTTACTTGGAAGCATTTCTGCAGAGCAGTGAGCCCTCATTAGCTAAACTGAGCTCCTCTTTTGTTGTTTACTGCTTGCTGGTATTATGGTCTGTAATCCCAAACAAAGCAGGGAGAAAAAAAAGATAAATAACAGGTGACACAAGTGTTTATCACCTCACTGACAATTAGAGCCAATTTGCCAAGTCTCTGAGCACCTGCATTGACAGAACAAGGAGCACAGTGACCGGATTTTAACCTGGCACCCCCAAAGCTCCTTTCGTGTCATATTTCTCCCGGGCGCAATGCCCTCCCTTCGTCCTTTCTAGCCATTAAGGCTGGTAAATAGGGCCGCGACCCCAGCTGGTGAGCCTGTTAATGGGTGCGTCTGTGGGGGCACAGCTCGGCCGCTTGGTCCCCCGAGTGGGGGGCCTCTCTTTCAGGGGCTCTTAAACGCTGAAAGCTGGGGGCCGGGAGCTCCATAGATGTCCATGCATCCTGCTGGTGATGGCTCTACCATAAACGGTGGTGAAGTGGGAATACGTTCCAGATGCTGCGGGGGGAAACAAGCACACATACCCATGAGCATTCAATTCAGCCTCACGTTCACACACACACTTACACAGGCTGAAGTCTACTAGTGTGGGCCCCGGGGAAGAGGAGCTCTAAGCCTGCATGGAGAGGAAAGTTCAAGGGTCAAAGACCACATGAGATCGTCCGGTCATTACTCATATACAGACAGCATTGTGCGTGTGTGTACAGAGGGAATGTAGGGCAGTTAAAAAGGGAAGGTGTATCCTTTACACCACCACACCCTGCCTGTTATATACAATGAGTGGGTAGAGACTGATACGCTACACTGATACCTCTAAAGCAGCTGTTGTGATGCTGCAGTAGAGGCAAGTTAGCCCGGAGACGACGGGATCCAAGCAGGTGATTATGACATTTTCACAACAGGAAACTCGCACAGGGGCACAAAAAGCTGCACACAAGGTTTCTGGCAGTGTTTTTAATATAGTTTGATATTTGTGGGCACTGATAGAGACCCCTATGTGATCTTTCGTTAACAGTTTCTAGTCCAGACTGACGTACAGATAAACAGGCTCACACTGAGGAATTCTAAGCTGAGTTGGATTTACACCACACCGCCACCAGATACTGGTTCTGACTAGGTC
>NW_023339751.1:17886652-17896086 GCF_004916995.1 Morone saxatilis | reverse complement strand
TCAGTTACTAACCTTCACTATCTATAGACCTCACTACCATCATCTGTTTGTCTTCTCAGGCCCAGTATCTGTGGTATACATGTAGCTTTTGGTTGCTTCTCTTACCTCAGATTGGAACTGGGACAAGCTGTGGTCATGGTCACGGAAACATCCGCAACATTTACCGTATATAATTTCTGCAAATGCTAAAAAAAGCACTCTCAAGAGGTAAATTAAGATGATTTTGCACAAAAATGTAACTAAAACCATGTATATCACCTTACAAGGTCCCTACTGTAACAGAAAACCAAATCATGGAGGGAAAAAAAAGATTCCTAAGAAATATGAGTTCAGCTGAAAGTGCAGACGGAAGCCTTTTTTTTTGTCTCAGTTGCCTTCCTGCATCTCACACACACACACACAATATAATGGCATGAAGGTGAAGGATTTTCAAGAAATGTCCAAGAAGAAGTAGTAAAACAGCCTGCGGTACTAACTGTGTACAAAGACACATACTGCACTGTCAAAAATAAAATCTATAACTGAATATGACCATAGAATTTAATGAAAAATTGCATAGCCCGGCGCTTTCATCATGAAAATAATGTGCCAAATTCATCGTAAGCCCAATGTCTGTATTAGAAAAATGACCCAGCGGACACAAACTTTGCAACAGGATCAGGTCCTTTAGTTCAGGTTACAGGCTAACATATTACAATTACTTGAGCTTCTTTGCATTTTTAGGGCCATTTTCAATTTTCAATCAGTGTGCTGTTGCAACCCAAAGAGAGTGCAGCTATTAGTTGTTACAGTGCTATAAAATAACAAGTACAATTTTGAGTTAGTTCGTAACATTTGCCTTTCCAAAAATACATTGTTAATAGCTGTATAATGTAGTTTCAAAGTAACAATGCGAGAGGTTTGTATGCTGTTGAGGAGATGTGAAACGCACTGACGTGTCGGGAGCACACACATACCTGCAACTACAGCTTAGAAATGAATACAAATGCAATCACCTAAAACATTTGGACCCAAGTTGCATTTCTGTCCTTTTCATCTCTATGTGAAAGTTTATTGTTATTTCCGTTTACTATTGCTGTTCTTGGGGTCTTTCTTTCCTCCAATTCAGATTTTTCCTCTAAATCGAGGGTTACTGATTTGACTAAAACCCTCTGAGCCCGATTCGTGATTTGTGTCTTTGGACTGCACATGACTCGTTACTTGCCACTGCGAGACTGTAAAATGCACTTGTACTCGACCGCTGTCTCCGCTTTGTATCGGTGTGTGTGTTTTTGTGTCTTTGAAGACAAGTGTAAATTGTGTGTAACCCAGACACGGCAGTGTTGGCCACAGCCTGTGATGTTGTCCAGACCACAGGCAGCTCGCAGACACCACTACTGTGTGTGTGTGTGTGTTCCAACAAGAGATGAAACACAGCTACAGTAGTAAGCCAGACACGAGACCCACTAATATTCCATTACGTAGTGCTCTTTTCCGCAACAAGGCTGCTCACAGTCACATCATACAGCCATGATCAAACATTTGCTCTGTAGATTAGTCGCCCCCAGGGAGACGCTCATTACATTTACTTTACTTTTGAGGAATTTTGACGATAACAATAAAACAATACATTTACATTTGAGACGTGGAGCCAAAGTCCTGATCCAGAACAAAAGTTCACACAGAGCAGAGTGGTTTATTCAGACTAATTTGTTTAGCTTGGAAAGTTACAACATCTAACCTCAAGTGGCACCAAACAAGGACACTGATGTCTCAAAATGTCACTCCTTTTCTTGAATCTTAAAATGCAAGGGCTTATGGGTAACGGAAGACTGATGGTGGCATCTGATCGCCTCATGCTTGGACACCTAAGAATAACACTTAACAAAACTCTGTCCAGTAAACAAGGTATATGTAGGAGTCATGTGAGTTTGTTTACAAGCTGTAGTTCAGTTTTAGGATTGTCATAAAACAAGATCAGTTCAGACTCTCTTTGAGCTTCAGTAAACCTGACACTGGTGGATAGCAATTTTCATGAAGCTGGTTATAAATGGGCTCTGCTAAGAGTTTTGCATTCTAGCTATGAGAACCTTCATGTGAAAGACACAGGGTTTGAAATGTGTTTTAGGTCACAGGGAATACCTAGAGAGTGAGAACAGCATATTTAATGAAATGCAAAACTGGAAAATGAGAAGTAAAAGTCATATAAACTAATATTTACACAATATACTGTAAATAGATATTTGTGCTCCTATGATGAGCAAACTCTTATAATGAAGAAATATTATATAAGCAATATTTTAAGTATAGACAACTAGAAAACAGTGTAGCTGTAAATGAAAAGGCTTGATTGTTTGATTAATGCTTGATAAGGTCTACCATTTTCTACTCAAAACACCTTTAGAGAGTGGCACTATAATGCACTTACATTTCTACATTTATGTATGGGCATTTAGTTGATAGTTTTATGCAAAAAGCATTACAACAAGTGCATCAAGACATCATGGTAAGTTAGTGGATGGTGAAAAAAACAGACTTTAATCTGAGAACTATTAAAAAAATATGTTTGAAAAAAGAACACTGCTTTGCATCAATCAGTATAAATAAAAACTACTCTATAGCTCTGAAATTCATTAACCGGGTTCATGATCCAATGACAAAACAGTGACAGTTAAGCTTAAGTCTGTGAATGGTTTGCTTATTGCTGGTGTGAGACAGAACCAGCTCCGGAGAGGTTTTTTTTGTGTGTGTGTTAAGTCATTTTTGTAATCAAATGGAAACTTATTAAAGCCATTTAAAATATGGAGGTAGCTGTTGCACTGAACAGCATATGGGAAGCAATCCTAAAACCGACTTAAAATATCTGTCAGGAAAAGTGAATTAGCTCCAAAACTTTCCTTTTAAGATGCCCCTGAGAAAGGCATTGGAGTTGTGTGAATGTTTGCCTGTGTAGTGTAATTGGAGCTATAAGATACCGAGAATACAGTTGTTTTATTGTACTAATTACTAATTACTAATTACTAATTAATTTTTATCTTCTGTTTTCTTTTCCTCTCTGTTGCTGTTTGTTCTCCATGTGGGTTCCCTGCTGCATGATGAGTAGGTAAGTACCTTTCACTGCTTTTTATGTTGTTGGTCATGTTCACACACACGCATGCATATACACACAAAATAAAACACTCATCCAAAATGTCATACATCATGCAAAAGATTACAAAATTAGTGTATTTACTAAGTTGAGTTATAAGTCGTTGGATCTCAGATTGACTTTCCTAACGCCTAAGTGTGTGTGTGTGTGCGTGTGTGTCTGGGAGTGCGGCCACCCTAATGGATGGAAAATCTCTTTACACACTCCAACACAAGATCAAACTATCCCTTACTCACACTCGCATACACAAACACACACACTAAGAGTAAATCTGCACACGTGCATAAACGCACATCTCGCATGGACACACACACACACACACACACACACACACACCTACACACATACACAATGTACTCTTTTACTCACTCTTTATTCTCTGTGACTTGAACTCACTTTTACTCTGATTCTGTCTATCAGTTCAACACACACACACACACACACACACACACATACACAAATGCAATATCTTTTCTTCTCTCTCTCTTGCTTCTTTTGGCAATCTCAAAGAACACTGTCATGGTCCAAGTTATGCTATTAATAAAGTTATTTCAGCCAAAAGTGCCTCACTCAGTGATGGTTTTGTTTTTCCCTCAGTCAGAGACTCTGGCATGGAGCTCGTGTCGTGGAAGATTAGCTCTCAAATTACTTAACATAAAGAAGGTGCTAAGATAGTTAAGTAATTCCTGTTTGTCTCACTGAAATAGCTTTAGAAGCATAGCCAAATCTGATCTTCTCAGTTATGTTCAAATATCATCTTTCAGATTGATGATTATAGCTGATGTGTATCTTTACAAAATCCACTCTAACAGTAAGAATAACTAAGCAGTCTTCCTCAACTGAAACCTTGTTGTTCCAAAACACAAATATGTCTTTAAACAAGTGACACCAAGTTAAATCCCCAAACCAACTTCTTCAAATTCAGTATTCTGTAGATCATTGATTCTGTCAGTCTCAACCTAAAATGGCTACTGGCATGTTGTACATCTCAGCACAAACTTCACACCTTTACAGTGTGTCATGTGTAGAGATACTGTGAGTAAGTAGATTTGACTTTGAGTTTAATAGAATCCTGTGGATGCCTGGATACCTCTTAAGACTTCAGTATCACTCTAAAAAAGCTTTCATAACTATGTTTTTAGTTAATATATGATTAAAGATGATTCAATTGAATGTGTGTGGCATTGCCTTCCATTATATAGCACACTGCAATACTACATCACTTGTAAGATATCAATTAGATAATGAGGAAATGGAAACAAATCTGGGATGACTGCACACATATAAGACCAGTGTAGCTGTACTTCACACACAAATGCACATAGAGCAGCACATAATCTCTTGCCTTGTTGTCAAACACACACACCCATGTACACGGTAAAAGCAGTCCTATTCCCGCCACACAGGAGACAGTATTTAAATGTCAGTCTTTTCTATTATATGGAAGCACAAAGAAAAGCAGCTGCACTTGCTATCACAGCAGACAGCTCAGGAAATAGCTAACAGTCCTGCACACACTTATTCACGCACACACACTGCTGACTGTAGTCTTGTCGATGTGCAACAGCTGGGCACAGCTTAAGTCATAGACGCAAGTGTAAAGGCATGTGGCCACAAGGTTCTTCAGTGCTTCTGTGTGCTTGTGTGTGTTTGTGCAGACCACCAGCAGCAGTGTATATGGTGAGATTACAATGCTGCACATATACAGTACAGGATCTGTATAATAATCAGAATAATAATTCAATACACACACCGTGTTACGTCAAAGCTTAGAGGTTATAACTTATTTTTGCTCTGATTGTTCTTCATAGAGTTTATTTCTTTATATAGTCTATAAAATGAAAGCTGTAAAGACACACTTCCATCAGAAGGAAGTGTACTATTTGAGGTCTATTTTTACTTGATTCATTAATTACATAATTGCCAGCTGACCAATGAAGGTGTTCATGGTTGACTTGGAAACAATTATAAAGACAGGGAAGAATGAAAACACGAATACAAAAAAGAAGGATGACAGAGAAAGAGAGGCATCAAAAGCCTTGAGAGAAGGCAACATTTAGAGGTATAAAAAGACTAAAAATACAGATAAAAGAAAGCAAGGCAAGGAATTGATGGAAAAAGACACATACTGAAGACATTGCAGTGTGTGGTAGTTAGTGTTAATCAGGGTGGGGAAGAGCCTCGCAGGCTGCTCTTGATGGGAATTGGCATGTAATCAGCTGGAATAATGTTTGGGCTGTGACAGAGCCCTGACAGGATGGGAGGTGTGTGTGTGTGTGTGTGTGTGTGTGTGTATGGCAAGAGATTGTGGGTAGACACTAGCCAAAGCAATGCAGCACACTCAGCAGCCCCCAAAAAGGGTTTATTCAAGGCCTCACTGCTTCTGTTACCTCTATTCTCCTTACACTCAACATTCAAGTTCCACTTCCAACATCACAAGCAACCAGTAGTGAGGAACCGAGGGTCAGAGCCACAGCGTCCCAGGAACATCCCACTGAAGGGGATGAGAAGTATTTCATTAAAACAACAGCACTCAGAAATATCGTCATGCTATCGTTTCACAGTTTCCCTAAATGTCAACATCAAACACTCTAAATCTCAGGCTTCCCGGCACAAAAACACCTGAGCCAGAGATAGTGAGGCCGCTGTCTCCTGTACAGACACACCTGTTAAAAGCACCTTATTAAGGGGAGAAATACAGTTTTTATACAGACTACAGACTGATATATATTGAAGTATAATGTGCAGTGTATTATACAGCAGGACAAGTTCTTATATATATATATATATATATATACATATATACAGTACATAGCACAATGTATATGCTCTTTACTGAGACATATAATGTCAATGTGCTTCACATAGACTAAATTATTAGAATTTATAAGGCAATTTAAAAGAAAGTGTACATTCATTCAAATTTAGAGAACCTGGTGAAGAAATAAAAACATAAGAACAGTCAATATGACAGTCAGGGGTGGAATTAACTACTACTATAACTACTCCCATTACTACTAATAATTAAGTCTTTTTTTGTACTATTACTTTTATTTTATTTTTCAAGCCTGTAATTTTGCTTTTACTTAACCCCACATCATAATTTGCTACTGAGTAAGCCTACAATTTATATGAAAACCTGTTATCTGCTTCCTTTCATCGACCATGTTAACCAATTTGGCTGTTCAGACAGAGCTCGCTGAGCCGCACCACAACTGCCATCTCCTCTTTTTTTTCTGTGAGTGGGCAAAACACATCGTGGGCCAATGCAAACCAGAAAAAAAAAAAAAAAAACAACGTTACAGCAGGCACATATTTGGAGAACAGCGCAGGAGTTGCAAGTGATTTAGGGACTGAAGATTTGAAGAGACAGAAACCTAATGGAGAAAGATTGGGGCCCTTGCATGGTTGTTTGTTTGCATTGGTAGAAATTTATACTAATTACATGTGAACTACGCAGGTTAAAAAACATTTTTAGTATGCTTTTAACAGAAGAAATTCCAAATTTCTTCATCAATCGCCCCTTTAGATTGAACGCTTTCTATTGATAATGCCTTAAACCTCCATGGTTAAAAAGTAACTAATACTAGTATAGATTTTCATTTTAGGCACACCTTAGATACTTTGGTAATTTTACGAGGTGTTTTGTGAAATACATTATAGTGATTATTATGTGTTGTTGTCTTTAGTCAATGCACCTGTCCCTTCCACTTCTAGTTAGTAAGATTGTATGAGTGTGAACAGAGAGTGACAGAGAGATTTCCCAGTATGAAAAAAATAAAGTAAGGACCTTAATCAACAAAACACACAGTCTTGTGGCCGCATTGCATTCTGGTCCATCACAGGTCACTGTCGGTGTTGAAATAGGGCTCTCCACCTCATCTGTGATGGATGAATGTCCAAATGGCAGCTTCAAATAATTAAAAAGCCCTCAATTTGATTACAAGTGATGTTAAAAGACTCAAACCAACTGCTCGTGTTAAACAGCTTAGTGATATTAGGTAAATCGTATCAATACCAAAGAAGATGTGAAGTGTCACAGATGTAGCGGCAGGCCTTACCACACAGTGAGACAGGATAGAAACACATGCAGGCTGTTATGCAGGGCATGCACATGCGTTACACATATGCACACAGACACAGACACATTGTGCACATCTCATTGATACACGCCTCCCATCATAAACAAGTATGTTACACATATTATACACAAACACACGCACACATGAGATTGCCCACAATTTCCCCTCCAATCAGACATCAAACGGCAGTCTGAGGGTTCCCGGGCCAGAGCTTTTGATCTGGTTAAATGGGTGTCATTGGGGCACACGTTTCTCCCATCTCCCTCCATCAGCAAACAGCCATTTGTCCCTATCGCTGATTATCCGTCTTATCTGGAGGCCATCAGCTTGGCTGATTAGGACATTCCCTGAATTCCATCTTTTCCTCACTGTTGGAATGTCTGTGTCTCTGCTGCTTGTTAAAATGTTGGCTCTAAACTGCACAAGTTTTCCCTTCTTTTTGTTTTCTATTGTATTTTATATTATTGTTTTCGTATTATTCTATGCGTATATGATCAATAGCATTACAACCAACATGTGATACTGTTAAGATTAATACGTTTTTTTAGTTAGTCATTTTTGTGCCTTTATCATTCAAATTATCGCCCACCTAAAGCTTTAATCAGTTTCACCACAAAATATTATCACTTTTCATGTGACTGTGTGTTTGCATCAGCGCAAAACGGTTGTATTTTCCCCCTCAGCGCTAACAGCAACGGTCCTTCCCAGAGCAGAGTCATGCAGTCAGCACAACCTGCCAATAGCAACATAGATATATGGAGTCCAACATGCACACTCAGGAAACACAGAGCTATATTTTCCTCTAATCACACATCATTCCTGCCACTCATGCCACTAATGGTCGGCAAGACATTGTTTCCTCCACTTCTACTCCTTCTCTTGACTTTCTTAGAGTGGACTGATATCTGCCAGTCTGACATTTATTCAAAGTAACGTTTCTTTTAATATTCTTAAAGGTTAGGGTTCCTTATTCTTTTATCCAGTCTGAGCGGCTTTATTCTCTCACTGTTTATCATTGTAGTTTAAAGTTCTTTTAAGGTCTCAACATATCAGATGAATTTTCTAATGCCTATTGTAGTTGGTTTCACTTTGTGTGTTTTGATTCTTTGCAAAAATAGCTGGAATTTCAACATGGCAGTTTGTTTTGTATGGATTTTCCATACATGCAATTTCCTTTTACACAACAAACATTTAGAAATTGGTCATAATGAAACAAGAAAATGCACAACATTACGCCATTCACAAATAAAACAGTGTTCACTGATGTGCGCATTTGTAGTAAACACTTTGATTTCTCTTTATGAAATATTAGCTAATTTAAATGGTAATTTAAAAGAAGGAAGGCAATTATACAAAACAATTGTTGGTATATTCAATATATTCATTTTCACTCTGACTGGGTGACACGAGTAATTATTTTTTCTACTGAAGTACTTTTACAGCTGTTAGTTTTCTGTTTTAATGAGTCATGAGTTGTAGGCACATACATTAAATGCTGTCAAGCCTGTAGCACTGTACCAAGTAATGCATTAAATTTTTTCTGTGTGCTTACCAGTCTGCTGCTGCCTTTTATTTAATTTGTATCAGCAAACTGCTGTATGAATCCAGACCAGAAACAGGGTTGATGGAAGGCTATTGTAGAAACATGCCGATTCAAGTAAGGCAACCCAAAGTGTCTGTAGATAAAAAGGACTCACTCTAAGGTAACGAATTCCTATATACAGGTGATTATACAATAATGAAAACATACCTATGGGTATTATATTCCGACTGAGCTTCCTAAATGTTACACACTGGACCTTTAAGAACATACAGTGCCTTGCGAAAGTATTCGGCCCCCTTGAACTTTTCAACCTTTTGACACATTTCAGGTTCAACATAAAGATATAAAATTTTTTATTTTGTTGAAGAATCAACCAACAGTGGAACGAGAACAAATTTGTGACAGTTGGAACGGGAACATTCTATTGGATATTTTAAACTTTTTTTAGCAAATAAAAAACTGGAAAAGTGTTTGTGCGTGCAAATATCTCGTGCCCTTTACTTTCAGTGCAGGCAAACTCACTCCAGAAGTTCAGCTGAGGATCTCTGAATGATCCCAAAGAACTGTCAGGGAAGGTTGTCCTAAATGAACTGGATGGTGATAAATAGAATCCACCTGTGTGTAATACAAGCTCTCTGTATAAATGCACCTGCTCTGGTGATTAGTCTCAGGGGTTCTGTTG
>NW_023339751.1:17872762-17886552 GCF_004916995.1 Morone saxatilis | reverse complement strand
CAATTGTGTCCCACTTGTTGGTGATTCTTCACAAAAAATAAAAATTTTATATCTTTATGTTTGAAGCCTGAAATGTGGCAAAAGGTTGAAAAGTTCAAGGGGGCCGAATACTTTCGCAAGGCACTGTAATTTGGGGCTGCAATGTAACACTTATTGTAAAGTGTATATTGTTTCTGTAGCTCTCGCAAACACACATAGCTCTCTTGGTGTCTTTTCTTTTGGTTTATTCAGGACAAAGCGAGAAAAGAGAGAGAACGAGAGAGAAAGAGAAGGGAGACAATAACAGCAGGTATAGCTGATTTCTATCTAGCCTGCAGCCTGACTGTGCCCCATTTCCACCAGACTGGAAATAGAGGAAAATCTCCTTCTTCCTTTTTGTCTCTCTCTTTATTCTGTCTGACTTTCATTCCTTCTCAGTATCCCTAGCTCGCTCTCTTCCCTTTTCTCCCTCTCCTAAGTCCTCTCATCTTCTTTTCTGGGTGATGTGAGGCATCATGCCATCTGTCAAAGTCATCTGTAAAATGTGCACATTTTGTTGTATGGTGCTAACATTCAGTGTTTCCATATGTGCTTGATTTGATTGTTACCAAAACCCTCACATACACCTTTTCTGAAATCAAAAACAATAACGAAACAGGTTGAAATCGAGCTGTTTAAAATTATAGAATTATTAAGAAAACATGCAATGGCATCACATCTACCTGTTTATTTCAGTGGATTTCTGAAATTGTTTAGTGCTCCTGAGAGTTTCTAATTAAAACCAAATGAAAAACCTCAGTTTCCCTGGGTAAAATCTTCTGGAACCCATGTTTGCTTTGTATTATCAGCTGCAGCAACAGGTAATTGGGAACAAATCATTCTCAAACTTCATTAGTAGAAAATTAGAACAAGAAGACGTCACTGTACGCTGATGTAGTAAAAAATACAGTAATTTAAAACCCAAGAATATTTTCTATGACCAGGCTTCTTATTCATGTATTCATGTCTTCTTGTAGATTGAGCTTCAAATAGGCTTTTTATGTGTATGTATGTGTGACAGATGACAGAGTAAGTACATCAGTAAGATATTTTCACACCTCAACATCCCTTTAATCTTTACATAACCTGCACCTCAGAGGAAAGGAAAAGACACAAACACAAAAAAACAAAGAAGCAATTTATAGTTTCAACCCTCAAAAATATACCTCCTTTTCCATCTTGATCAAAAATTGTAACCTAAACAGTCAAGAGGGCAGGAGGCAGCAGAACAGATGGAGCTGAGTGGGCCGATGCATGCATTGACGCACTTGATTGCTGCTTTGGCTGAGTGTACAATAACACCAAATTTGCATATTTAGGCAAACACACACACTTAACACTCAACATGCCATAAGCAGCACATATATATAATATAGGTTCACACACTTACATTGCCATAAGCAGCGCTGAGTCAGCCTCTCTATAGTTAAGTTTGCAATGTCTCCGTGCTAAGGGAACCAGTTAGCCATCTGTTGGCCTAATGAGCTGACTCTACTCCACAAAAGCAACTCAACAGCACAGCTTCACCCCTCTAATTCCCTCATTTACAGCTCCACAGTATGTTCGAGTCTCTAATCTTCTACTGCTGTGTTCAGCACACAGTCACAGTGCTTTTACACACAGTTCTTGACACGTTTTATGTTTTTTGTTGACTTGTTTGATGTTTGTTGTCATGTCAAATTGCCCAATTACCCACTTGTCTCCTGGTTACGAGCTATATAGTAATGAAATTATTTAAAGGGGCACAATGTATTGTAATGCAAACGTGGTCTGTGCCATGGTCGCACTGGGAAAATTTGTCCTTGGCATTTTTTTTCTGGAACAGCCTAATTTTTCCCCACCATATGCACGTATGCATTGCATAAAGCAATATGAGGCTATTCATAATGTATGAGCAATAGATATCAGAGTAGCAGTAGAAGGGATCTTTAAGTAACTATTAAATCAGGCCGGCACCATGACGGGTCTGAACGGGACTTAGATCCCTCAGTTGTATTTTAATCTAAATCAGTGGTTCTCAAATTGTGGGCCATAGGCCCACTGTGGGATGACAAGGGGGAATCCCCTCTTGGCCTTGCTCCATTAACTCTGTCATTACATGAGCTAGCACTAGTAGTATCACCTGCTGGGAAGTTATCATGTTGCTCGTCCTCAGAGGCAGCCTCCTCTTATTACCCCTGCCCTCCACTGTGATCTGTCCAGACTCTTACTGCCTCCTCTTCATCTGGCACTGGCAAACTGTTAATGTTAATCCTGCAGCTAGCAGGATTTTGTGTGGCACTGGCATCTGTAGCATTTATGAATAATAAATATGTTGACATAAAACCCTCTTACCTTTCGCATTCTATATACACACAGTATAGGTAGCCTACGGACAATTTTGGGTAACCCCTAATCTGAGTCCCTGTTCCAACACCAAGTGGGCTGCGGCCACCAGGTCAGATTTTGTAGCCCACATCGCTGGTGGGGGGACTTTCTTGTTTAACATTTTGTTACTAAAATAATTTGTAGTTTTAAGGTAATGTATGGCCCAATTAAAATGTAGACCATGAGGTGCCTTTGTGCCCTGGAAGCACAAAGGCTACTGTTAATGTTCTCATACAATCATAAAATACTAAAGAAAACTAAAAAACCCACTGAACTGTAGACCCACTGAACCTAACATGGTTGTGTCTCATGGCTCAGCCCTTTAACCGCAACAGAAATGCTTCTATTACCACATTTGTTTAAGGGTACTCCACCGATTTAGGACTGCACTCCAATAACATTATTATATAATATCTATTTTAACTGTTGATGATGGACACTTCAAATAAAAAGCTCAAAACTGATGCAGTTTCGCCTTTTTTTATCTGGCTACTACATTACCCACAGTACTACAAGTGCAGACAATTTGGTGAGAGATTTGTAACACCATGTCTGTGTCCACTGGAATCAACATAAGAACAACGTTCCTTAGCTACTTTAATTAAACTAAACAGACATTTTATTTGCCTCCCATCTGAGGACACTGCACACAAATTAAACTGCACCCTAATTCAAATATTAAACAGACTCTTTTCTAGGTCTGGATATTACAGTAATACTCCCTACTTTTGTAGAAAATATTGGTTTATTCAACCCCTGTCAAATTCAAATATTTCTAAATTAGCTTAGAAAAATACATTGCTTCCCAAATACAGACAAAAAGCAAGAACAACTGACAAACCATATTTTGGATTTGGCTTAACTGAGCTCAATTAGCTTCACGGGCATTGCATTGCACTCGTTCAATCATAGCTCTCTTTGGATTGAACTAACAAGGTCTGAGTAATGAGCCTTCATGCACATGCTGCTAGCTCGTAGTTAAGTGGCATTAATCAAGGCTGCCCACTAAGCCCTGTGGATTTCCTGAGACACAAAAGGTGTAATGGCCTCTATCATAACATGCACAATATTGCTGGCTAAGCTAAGTGGAAAATGGCACTGTTTAGACATCTATTACATTCACACAGCCAGTACAGAGTTTATTGTAAAATAGATAACTTCAGGTCCTTAACTGTGGAGCAACTGCAGAGTTGTGCCTCTAATTCCCTTGGCTCAGAGGTTTGATTTGGATAAGACTGTGTTTATGTGCACTCTGATTTCTCAGAAATCATATGATAAAAAGCATTTGATATGAAGTTCAAGGAAAAAGAGAGTGAAGCTGAACCCCCTCCCTTCCTCCACTCCCCCCTCTGTCAGTACACTGTCACACACTGTTCGTCTTTTGGTGATTTTGATGTCTGATGTATTGTTTTCGGCTTAGTTTGTTCAAGATACCTATAACATGACAAAATATATATTCTCAATTTAAAATACAGTTTTGTTACTTCCCCTGCTCTCTTTCTGTCTCTCTGACATCTGCTGAACAGCACTCTGAACAGGAGTCTTGGAGTGGTATTAGTGCTGAAATGGGTGCTGATAGGAATCTGATGCATGGTGTGTGTGTTTGTGTGTGTGCGTGCATATGTGCCGGTAAGCCTGTGTTTTTATGAACCCTGTTAGCTGTTGGCTTTCTTCAACAGTACGTCTGTCTGCATCTAGTTAGTAAGGACACACACACACACACACACACACAAAGCTTTCTGACAATTCTCGCACCCGTCACCCATCCCTGTTGCATCCCACATCATGGAAAATTGGCTCCTATCCGGCTCTTTCTTTCTGTGTCTCTCTTCGCTGTGATCACATGGCTCAGATGTGGGATAAGAAAACAAACAGCTGCTTCTTAAGCTGGTATACTGGTGAGGACTCATCTTCACACGTCATCAGCTCTTGATGTTGCAGGTCTTAGTCCTTCTCCGTTGCTTTATGTCTTTAGGTTTATGTTTATGTGTGCTTTGTGATCTTCTGAGTCTGCTTAGGTTACAATATTAAAGGTTTCCTTTTTTTGTGATCGATTTTCAAGACTTGAACCTAAAGCGAGTCGACATCTTTGCTAGCACAGCCAAACAGCAAGCAAGTGCAACAACATAAGGCAGAACAAGCCGGCTAATATTATCTACTTGTCTAACAGCAAGAAGGCCAGCTTGCCGTCTGTCTTGCAGCCTTTTATTACTAAACCAGTCTGAGATTTACTCTTGTCTCCCCTCTGGTCTCTTCAGTTTTGCTATCTTTGTAGAGGCTGCTGAGCCCGTTTACATTGCCCGCTCACCCAGTTCCGGTTCTGGCACTACTTTCAAGCTTTCAAGCCTTTGCACTACGACAGATACGTCTCTCTAAAGCCTCCTTAAGTGAGACACTGAATTCCTTTCACCTCCAGCTGACACATCTCTTTGAACCTTCTGAGGTGAATTAAAAAATGAGTATTATTATAGTTTAACTTTGCTTGTGATGCAGAAAAACCTTTCAGAAGTCAGCAGAGAAAATGTCCTTGGCCCGGCTCTGTTTGGTCAAGTAGTTGCTTAGAAATAAAACCGTATGTTTTATCGCTGCCATCATCAGGTAAGATACTGCACTCGACTGGATAAACACAAGGATTAACTAATAGACCGTTGGCAAGGAGTCGACCTGGCTGCATCCCTCTTTTTCACTCCTTTCCCCACCTCCCCCCTTTCTCTCATCTTGCCTTTTTCTCCCCTCTCCTTGTGTTCTCTTTGTCTACCAGCGTGTGCTTTCATTTGAACCTCTTTCTTGCATCATAAATGTTTGAAAATCAGACAGAATGAGTAGCACAAACATACCCACACACCGCCGTGTACTGTAAGAACGGGTATTGATTAGAATAAAAACATGATCAATACAGTGACTGTTGACATAGTGAGATCCAAAGGGAGGCTGGAAAGAAAGTAAAGGCTGACTGTGCTGAGTCTGTTCTCTCAGCTTGTCATCTCCTTCTTAATCTCCCTCTTCTTCTCTCTCTCTCTCATGTTTTATTTTTGATGTACCGATTTACTGGGCCTTTCCTAGAAGGAGAAATGTTATAGCTAAACTTAATCTTTATCTTCCCATCACAACCTCTGCTGGACCTGCTGTTTTCATCCAGGAGAACCTGCTGAACTCAGTCCTCCTATTGTGTTTCAGTATTACAATTTTACACTGCTTTCTACCTCTCTTCCACTAAATTTTAGAGGAAAATATTGTTGTTTTTTCTCTACTTTTCCATTTATCTGACAGCTGGAGCTGAGTTTACTCTCCAGATTAAGATTTTACAAACAAAACGTGATCCATTTATACCATGCTAGATGGAATTATATAGATGAGACAGTATATAAAGTATTTAAAACGTCCTCGACCTCCACCAGCTGTAACATTAAAATACTGCTTACATGTTAAAGGATCAGCAATAATATTCCAATAATATATTTATAATAATCTAACTTTCTGAAAGGGACCAGTCTGCCCAACAATTACAACAAAAAACTTTGAAGTGCATTTTTCTGTTAATATGTTTGTACTTGCATGTAGGAGTTTTTATCAAAACTCATATTATATTTCAGAAAACATTATACAAAACGCAACATTTCAGAAAACACGATACTTTGTTGTGTCTTGTAAAACGCCTTGTTTTTTTATTTTATGTTTTCTGAAATGTCATTGAGACTATTTTTACAGAGCGGTTTTGCTACTTTTACTTAAGTAAAACACAAGAGTACTTCTTTTGCCTCTGGTCATTTTTTATTCAGCATTTTCTCTGTCTGCTGCTCGTCTTCTCTTTGCGTGGCCCGCCTATCTTCTTCTGTATCTTCCATTGTTTCTTTTATTCTGTTGCCGTGACATTATGAGGCATTTACTCATCCACTTATCCAAAGCGACCGGTCTCACTGACTCTCTTGGTTTCTCTTTTTCTCTTTCAATCTTTTGCTCTCTGTTTCCGTTCCCTCCCCCCGTCTTGATTGAAAGGGTATGCATGGTTGGCACAGAAAGAAAGAAGGAAATAGATAATGATACCAGACCGTATTGTGTGGAAAACCCTGACCTCTCACGTACCCAATCCGTCACACACACACACACACAACACTCTTTTGCAAGCACAAATGCTTATTTCATATAAACACTTAGAGCACATGTGCACCCTTTTATAGTGTTCCTCCTTTTTATCATAAACATACTTCTACTCATGTTCATGCTAGATGCTTTCACAAACCACAGAGATCAATTTTGAGCTTCATGATACCTTGATAGAGTCGATTTACAGTCACACACACGCACAGACTCTCACAGTCTGCTTAAAGTCTGTTTGATGATTTTAAATCTTCTTCCGCTTAGATGTGTCTTCTGAGAGGCAATTTATGATCCACATGAAAAAGTGAAGTCAAATATTTCTCTCTCTGAAGTTGTGTGTCTGGTGTGTACTTGGCTGGATATGTGTGTTTAATTATTTAGTTATTTATTTATTATACATATTGATGTAAACAAGACTCCTTACTCTTTGTTTTGTTTTGGTTCCAGTGTTCTCTTTCACCAAATGTTGCAAATTTTTATTATAAATAAAATTATTCCACACAGACTGTTTTGTTTTAGATTTTGAGTGTATTTACTATGAGGTCAGCATTTCCAGTAGCACAACGTTGTGCATGTTGTCTGCTGTATGTCTATCTTTTCTCTTATCCCCCACTGTTCCTCCAGTCTCCAGTGGAGAGGACGCTTCAGTGGACATTTAAGTCACATTCTCCATGTACATTATGATTTACATTACATAATACAACTTAATATACCTAAGTGTTCCTGTAGGTAACTTTGTTTTGGATGCAAACGCTGCACACATATAACTGCCTCCATAGTCGTAATAATAAAAAAAAAACATACAAACAAAGCAGCACATACTGTAGCATCACAACCACAAACTACACATATTGCATATATAACGCAACCAGTGATAAGAACACTGTGAAGCTCTTGCACAATGAGTTTTAAAATGATTGCGTTTACATTGGGGTGCTGAATATATCTGCCAGAGGGTAAGAGCTCATACCCGTGGAGAATAAGTGGGTCAGACAATATTCTCTGTGCTTGCTTGAGATCAGACTGCTCATATATTGACTGGAGGTACTGATGTTAATATCTTTCCATAAAGGTTATGGGTGGCAGTCTGTACCACACAAGCAAGCTCAGATTTGATACGGTGAGACTGCCATACCATGCCGACATCCCATACCTGACTATGCTCTCTTATACAGCCTGGTAGAATAAAAACAATCCTCTGATCCACCCACTATACCCTCAGTCTGTGTAAAATGTATTATTTCTTAAACGAGAACACAAACTTTCAACATGGACCTTCCAGCTAAAGGTCCAAGGTACTTGTTGGAGCAGATGTGATTGATTGGTTCATCATGTATGACCACTGGACTATGATCCCCATGGGGTCGGTTTTTATAACATTTGGTTTGTTGCACAGAACCATCGGTTTTTTTACACAGAACCATCTGAGAAGTCATCGTTAGAATCTGTTTGGAAAAGGGCAGGCACTTTCAAAAAACACTCTGAGGTGATTGGATGAACCATCTATCTATCATTGTGTATCACAAGCAACCAATCCGATCAACAAACCATATAACAGATATATCTCTTTTCATCTAGCAGAAAAGCAAAAAAATGATTTCCATTGACATAAGCCTCCAGTGCCGTTCCTTGCTCCTCTTCAAATGAAAAATGCCTCGCAAGGTTATGCCGTCAAACTGCTGCACAAAACTTGCTATTTCAGTGAAATAGGCTATAGGACTTGTGTCCTGGTGAGGGAAGCTGGGGATAGCATCATCATCTGAAAATGTTAAAATGTGGTTCCTAGTGTGCTGATTGATCTGGATTCTGAAAGGGTATTGTTGCTGGAATCAATTGGTCAAAAAGGAAAAGTGCCACTTAATAATAAAAGGGTTGACAGGTCCAGGTCTACAATCATCATTATCAGTTAGACAAGGTTCCTTTGGAACTGGAATAATGATGGATTTATTCCAGAGGGCAAAAACAGTGTGTGAGTCCACAGACCGCTGGAAAATGGGGCACAATGCTGGGATGAGCTCTTCTGCACAGGTCTTTAAGAGAAGAGCAGAAATGCGATCTTGGCCAGTAAAGTTCTTTGTGCATACATTTCTAAAAAGTCACTGAATCTTGTAGGGTTCAACCACCAACTCAAATCAGTAGTTATTGAAATGGTCTCCATTGTTATTCATTAGTCTCCATTAAGAAAAGTATTGTTATTCACTAATATTCTTTCCATTGCAATTTGCTGCTTTTATTGATACACCAACTTTACACCTCAGCCAAGTGTGGTATTTATATTATATTATTTTATTTCAGCTTCTTTCAATTTGCAATGTTTCCACCCCCTTTTTTGTGCATATTGAACATGTTTGACATTTTGTACACCATCAATTGTAGGATCGTGCACCTTCACAGTAAAAGGAAAAGGGCACACATTTCTCGGACAAAACTGATACAACGATTAAAGCAGGTTGATTAGTTTGGCCAGAACACCATTTAATATTCTGTGAACTGGAATATCTCCCTTTTTCAGTGTGCCATACAACTGCTGCTTGTTTTGTGTTGAATGCATCTCCTCCATCATGCTCATAATGAAGCTGCCTTGTGAGCCCAGGCTGCAAGTCTTCAGGGACCTGATTACGCACTTGCACACACCCACCTCCTCTCCTCGGGCTTTTCAGGCATCTTTGTCAGCTCATAGAGGAGTAAAGCAGGTTTTTGGCTGTATATGGTTTTGTCTGGATCCTGAGGTCATTCATCAGTATTAAGTCAAAGGCAGTTTGTCTCTGCCATATGCACCAAAGAGGGCACTCTCTTACACCTGCAACTTGTCCAGGATCCACTGAGGACGTCAAGGACCAATTTTGCCAGATGTTAGTTTGACATCTTGACGACAGAGCATGCTGTCAGAGCGGGCTGTTGGCCCAGTCTGAGATATTTAATAAAAGGAATTAACTGGCCTTTACAGTGTAGCATCCAAAGCAAATGTTCAGAACAACTGCTTGTATGACAGCTGTTTACAGGTATTAAACATCAGCAAACAGCTGTCATATTAATAATGTCTGCTTAGGATCAAGCAGCATCTCCTGGGTGTTCTCTTATAGTTTTTACGATTTGATGCATTTAAGAAGTCTATTTTACATATTAAACCCCCCAAAAATCACAAATACATTGCATTTCTGCTGACCATTCTGCAAGTGTAAAAGTTTTGAGACTGATTTCCAGCCTTCCTGAGAAATATCAGTTTCAATTCATGCTATTTAAAATAAACTCACACAGACTAGAAATCCTACATTAAGTAGCCTAACTTACTATGAAAACAACAAATTACTGTTTTTGCATTACTGTTTGAGTAAAACTTAAACAACATGTTAATTAATAAAAGTTTAGAGGTTTTGGTGGAGTGAGCCAGGCTAGCTGTTTCCCCCTGCTTTCAGTCTTTATGTGTAGCTATGCAAATCTATTTCTGGCTCCACCTTAAAGCTAGAGTGGGTGACGCTGGAGAAACTAGCAAGAGACAGCTAGGTTTTGAAAGCATCCGTCCGTGCCTGACTAATGCTGGAGGACTAGTCAGCGGACAACCATTGTTGTGCAACTAGCTAGGTAGCTTTAGCAATATATCTGCCTAGCCTTGTGGAAGACAATGCACAATGAGCAGAACAGTTGATTGATTGATTGATTGCTGTGGAGATGTAAAGAGAATTTCCACAAATATAAAAAAAATCCTTTTGGAATGCATTACCTACCTGCTTTAATGCACAGGCATACGATTAATATTGATTTTCTCAACTTACTCTTGGCAAAAAAAAAGTTAAGTTTGCAAATAGTGTATTTCTTAACTAAACTTATTCTAGTTTGAGAGCTCTAATATTTAAAAATTATAAAAAGTCAACAAAGAATTATGAGCCATCAGTATATTAAGGGTTATTAAAAAAATATTTTTTTCAATAACTTTTTCAATAACTCACATCCATGTTGGAATCACTGTAAGTGGATTTTCATAATGTTCTGTAAAAAACCAAAAGCTCCTGGGAAGAAATAATCTTAAAATGATGACATTTTGAAAAAATGTTCAGTTGTGATTTAGTCTAAAACATGCACCATTCTTTATAGGGCTTTAGGGCTGCACAATGCAATTGCCCAAATACTCATAGTGATCATATCAAGGTTTTCCTGACAGTCCAAAGTCAATCTGACAATTATATTTAATGGACCACCTTGCCTTGAATTCATACACGGAACACACGCATGTCTCCACACATTTATCTTCCTCAAACACGGCCACACAGACTTTGCTATCAGCAATTCACCTCTGTGTGAATGATTGAAGTGGCTAATTCACAGAGGGACTGATCAATGTGGCAGCGCTATTGATCCCATATGTCATCATGCTCCCATCACTCCCATCACTCACCCACTGAATAATTTCATCATTAATTGATATTCAGTAAGAGGTGTCACTCAGATAGAACACACAGTGTGCCTGAGTCCATAAATTGATATTGATATTGTGCTGAATGCATCTAGGAATGGTTTGATGTGTAGAAATATGTCAGTCTTATCAACTTAAATGAAAAAGTGTGCCAGAGTGCATGTTAATTTACTTTTCATTGACACTTGTTCCCAATCGCATGTGTGAACGTAGCATAGTAGTTAAAGCTAAAAAACAGTTGTAATCGGATGACAGGAAATACAGATCCAATACCTGTCCACCGAATAGTCGAGGACCATCTGATCACCTTTGGCAGGGGATCTTTGTATCTGGCTCCCTCAAAGGGAAAATGCTGCTATAATAGGTGTAATTTTGAATATGGCATGAGAATTACTGCAGGCTGGGTTTTCACTTGTTACCATAAAACAAAAAAATATGTGGGTTTTTGAAGTTGTAACATGTAACCTCAGAATGTAAATTGCAGAAACTATTCAATTTCATATGGACTAATTTCGCCCGAGGCTGTAGCCAAGGTCTCAGAACACAGGAATAATGCTTATTCACCATATTCAGGCATACAGTATTCAGTTTGGTTTGTATTCTGTCACTCTTTCTATTTATTCACTCAAGGCCTTGAACAAAAACCTTTTGCAAATGTGATTTGTTTGTGTTTCATTTCATAATTGTACATTACAGGATACAAAGATACAAGGTTATTTAATTGTCATTACATGGAGTGATTTCATTTGTACACTGACATTTAACTGATCTTTTTATTCTACCATAATCTGTTATTTGCAGTTTTCACTTGTACTATTTCATCATACTCTCATCGAAATTGTTATTACCTCCAAAATGTCATGCTTTACTTTCAGAAATAGGAACTCAGTTGAAAAAAAAATTTGTTTTGTCACTGTAAACTTTTCTTTTCATCTTGAAAATGTTCCAGCTCCTCAGAACATCTCTTTTGTTTTTAAAGACAGCAATACATGGAACATGTCGTTTATCCACTCAGTTGCCACCCAACAATTTGTTTGCACACAGATGCAGGATAAGGCCTGTCAGTGCACAAATATATAAACACAGATACTGTATGTCAGTTCTAATCGAACTTTGGTTGGGTCCTTGTGCAATCAGAATGCAATCTGGGGGAAAAGATTTCTTATGCACGTATCCCGATGGCATGTAGCGCGGTCAGATTACCCTAGAAAATAAGCAGTTCATACAATGAGTCCGACCACATCTAAAGGCAAAAGTGCTTATACCTGATTCAAGTGGACACACTCGAAGGTGGAGTGACAAAACAGCAACCACTGTATTTTTTGAAAGAATAAATCAGCTCACAGGTGTATAAGAAGATGAAAAATGTACAATCCCAACTTGAAACCACTCAACGTTTTTTTTTTCTGTAAGGGTAGAGGAGGCAGGCTTTTTCATTTTCCTTTATGGCCAGTGTGGATGATCACGCTTCCTTCAGTTGTACTCGTGGTGTGGCTCGTGGCTTTTCTGGCTTGTACATTGTTCTCTATTTATTCTTCGCACAATGTGTCAAAATGAACAGCAGTAATTAAGCCTGAATAAGGACCAGCAGAGTTACAAAGAGAGGGGACAATAGAACTTTACATTAGTATTTTATTTCAATACATTTACATCAAGAAAAACCACACAAACTGACTTGAGAGTTCGTTCATGGCTTTGTAAACAGCAGTGGACTAAACAATCTCAACTGAAGCTCCACTTGTGCTCACATCGCTTCTTCTGGAGATTTGAACTGCAAGTGCACATTGAAAAGTTATTTAAATGAAAGTGAAGAGGGTGCATTTTATACCAGTGACTAGTCAGGAGGATCAGTGGTTGCACACACACAACCAACACATAAACGTACCACAGCTGGATGCTGTTTATAAATCTGCTCTCCGTGCTGTCTGTCTGTCTGTATGACAGTAAAGAGGTATTAGAGAAGGAGCCAGTATCAGATGCAGATGTGGGCTGGATGTTAGGAACGGTCAGTATTTCTCTGCTGTTACTCAGCAGCACTATTCATGCACACTTATACACACACCTCCCCTTTTAATATTCCTTGTGGATCCCATGGAAAATAAATGGCGGCATCAATCATACAGAAGAGCTAGGAGGAAGGAAAAGACAAAGTGATGCTGAAGGAGTCCAGAGAGAGAGAGAAAGGCGAACTGACGAAGAGACAGAGAGATGGAGATGGAGAAGGGAGGCAAGGGAGAAACAAAGAGCATGAAAGTTTAAAGACAAGACAGAGAGGGTCTGGAAAGGAGAGGCTGGAATATGACTGAAACATATTCTATACACAGAAAGCAAACACTGAAAGATCTGTAAATATCAGCAAGACAGATGGCATCTTTAAAAAAAAAAAGCGGTTGAGAGAGAACAAGCAGGCTGGGGCTGCTAGTCAGTGCATATGTTGCCTGGAAGCTGCCTTATGAATTTTAATTTGTATTTGCTCATTAACCAAGTTACCATATGACTTACAAGGGACTGAGTGGTTTCCTTGCGGCAGCAGAGGAGGATTATTTTGGGTCAGTCAGGCAATGAGGAGGGTTTTGATTGGACTTGGATTCAAAATGAAGAATGACGCAAATATTTTAACGAGTGCATCAGTGTTATCACAGCTCCAAGCATCCACTTTGATCCTGATAGGATCTTCAGTATTACTGTCAAGGTTTTTAGATATCAGCTTTGACATGTCTGAAACCTACAGTGGAAGCTAATGGGATTATGTTTGTGGAGCTCATAGAAGAAGAAGACAGTAACTTTATTTAAACAACATTCTAAAAAACCCTTAAATACTTATTTCAAAATGATGCATAACTAATCTCACAAAACACTATAGAACAACCATCATTCTAAAAATGTAAAACCAAAG
>NW_023339751.1:17870331-17872737 GCF_004916995.1 Morone saxatilis | reverse complement strand
TGGCATGTGGAACTGCGAGCTGGTGTGCAGGAGTTGTATTTCGGAGCAGTGTGTGTAAAGTAAGAGTGGAGTAAAAGAATTTCTTAAGTACTTCTTCTTCTTTCTTCGGGTTGGAGGTTTTGTTGGTGGGAAAGAGCAAGGAGGATTTTTCAAAACTATTTAAATTTTTCTTTTTTAACTGGGGTATTGTAGTGATCATTGGTTGTTATATTAGTTATATTTATTTTATAGTTAAGTTCTGTTTTAGTGTTTTTGTGTGTTTTTTTTTGTGTTGGTGTGTGGTAGGGATGGGTTCTGAGACGCCACCTGGTGTCACTGAGACAGGGAGTGGAGACTGGGTGATACACAGCTACGGTAGAGAGGTGGTTGTGGCTGTGGGAGAGAGATAGAGGAAAATCTTGATGCTCTCTGCATGAATAAAGCGCTCGTGTGTTTTTGACAAACAGAGCTGTGTAAGTGAACTCATCGAGAGTGGTTTTAATATTTTGTAGTGATGAGGAGTTCATTTCCAATTTCCACTGGCTGGTGCCTCTACCCGGATAACCGTGGTCCTGCGAGTGCGGCGGAGGCCTCGCGAGCTGCCGCACAGCAAGTTTTTCGAGAGATGAAGCAAGGAAAGAGAATGTAAATGTTGGGTGAGTGTAGGAGAAGGAAAGTTAGGGGGGAAAAAGTGGGAGGTGGCTGAACATGCTTGGGGCTACTACACCTGGGGAGGTGGAGGCCTAGCGCAGACAGAGGCAATGTGGAGGCTGGTGAAGTAGGACAGGTGAGAGGCAGGTAACAGCAGGACAGGTGGAGCAGGTACAGCAGGAAAGGGGAGGCAGTACAGCAGGACAGTGGTAGGAGGCAGGTACAAGCAGGACAGTGGATGCAGGTATAGGCAGGACGGGGGAGGCAGGTACAGCAGGAAAGGTGGATTGCAGGTATAGCAGGAACAGGGTGGATGGCAGGGTACAAGCAGGAACAGGTTGAGGCAGGTACAGCAGGAAAGGGGACGGAGGTAAGAGGACAGGTGGAGCATGGTACAGGAGGTGACAGGGGGAGGCTGTTGATATGGAGCAGGAGCTTGCAGTCTGTGTGCTGGGGCAGCAGACAAGAGCTGGTTACAGGCGGGTAACTGATAACAATCAGGTGACGGATAATGGACTCAGATGGTGAGGTTGACGTCTGACAGTGTGTTGGATGCAGGACTGTGACAACTCAATACTAGACTTGTATTTACTTAAAGATGGTAAACTGAATTTACGCTAGATGATGTCTGCAGGATCAGTGAAATAAGTGAATTATTTCCCTTGATATTAAAAAGTATAATAGTGTCAGACGGTGAATGTTACTCTTCAGAAGGTTGAGGGAGCAGAACATGACTGTGGATGAGAAAGAGACGTTTGACATCTGAGAAAACATGTCACCGTTCTGGAAACATAAGTGGTTTTAAATGGGACCAACAAGAACAGAAGAAAATGAGGATTATTCAGATAAAAATAACATGATCATACAACACTGGGTGTTTCTTCTCTGTTGTGTCTATTGTTGTCTGTTTTGTTCCTTTTTCTCCTCTTCTAATATGCAGCGCTTAAGGTAATGCAACTCTTTAAATATTAACGGGGTGGAGAAGTGCACAGAAAAAGCCTTAGTGTCAGAGGTTAATTAAAAAACAGAACAAGTTAAGATGGTTATACTTCTCTTACAGGACCAGCGCACCCCAGTGATGAGCCTGAATGAGACACGACTGGGGAAGTATGGTGGGGGTGGTCTGTGCTGGACTTGAACCAATAGCAATGAAATGTTACACTTACATGCTTTAACACATAGGAAGTAAGGAAATTGTTTCTGGAAACATGTTGCTCTTGATTTTTTTGCCAAAGAAACTAGAAGAGTACCACTTCAAAGGAATTAGTTTCTTCAGCTTCAAGCAAATAACTGGAATTCAGCAGTAACACCACACACACACACACACACACACATACACACACACACACACACACACCACAACACACACACACACATAAAGCCTGAAGCACTGTGTCAACTGCTTGTTCAGCTAGTGTTACTGTGAGAGGAGGATCTGGTTTCCTCAGTCCATTCATACTGTATGTGAATTAGCTAAATCTCCCCGGTAACAGTAATATAATAAAGTTTGGTGATGCTTTAAACGGTGCTTAGCCTGGTCCTAATAATGCCCGGAAAGATTTAAATCCTGTTTAATGTAGCCTGGCAGAGGAGAAAAAATCACATCATTCTGTAGCTTGCAGGTTCATTCGCAGCAATTGTGTGTGTGTGTGTGTGTCGTGTGTGGTGTGTGTGTGTAGGTGTGTGAGGTGTCCGTCCTTCTGTGTGGTGAGGTAATGAGGTATATGAGTTTTATATTGTCCGATTTATTATCGCAAGCGATTGTGTGGTTTCGTT
>NW_023339751.1:17869843-17870306 GCF_004916995.1 Morone saxatilis | reverse complement strand
GTGTGTAGGTGTGTAGGTGTGTTTCTGTGTGTGAGGTAATGAGGTATATAGTTATTATATTTCATTTATTATGCATAGCTGATTTGTGTGTGCGTTTTGTCTCCACAGGTTCATCCTCGTCTTTGGATGTCTGGTTCTCTCAGTTTTTTCCACAATCCCTGCTCACCAGGAATTCTCCTCACACTGTCTGCTCATCCTGGTACGGCACACACACACACACACATATTCACACAAGCAAGTGTGTGAGTTCTTATTATTCAGCCCTGATGAATTATGAAAGTTTCACATGATTAAATTAACAGTATCGAACATGTGTGTGAGAGAGATGCTCATCTCTGCAGTCACAGTCACATTGTTACAATTCAATTTAACTTTACAGTCTATTCCTCAGATGTGATTAAGCAGAAACTCATCAGTCAGAGCAGGTTGGAGATAAAAAAAACAGTGATTTGGCACAAATAAA
>NW_023339751.1:17869240-17869732 GCF_004916995.1 Morone saxatilis | reverse complement strand
TTTGTCCAGGTTTTGAGATATCTGTCTCTGAATTTCTGCCTCCACCTCAATAAAATGGAGGAAAATGATTCTGGACATCGTGTTAAATTTTTTGATGTAATTTTTTTCTGACTGGAAGCAGGGTGCAACAGCTACCCTCACTTTAAAGATATTTAACATGTTATATCTTGTTTAATTTGCACAAATCAGTTGTGGTTTTATGGTGGGTTGTGCACAACACTATTTTTTGGCCAAGCACAGTAACTTCCCATTGCCGTCACTGCGTGGTTGCCAGATTTTTGTAAACATTTAACTAAATATAAGGTTGCTTCCAGTATAAGCTAACTGGCTGCTGGCTGTAGATTCATAATTAACAGACAGACATGAGAGCGGTATCAACTTTCTCATGTAAATCACTGCAAGAAAGTGAGCATATTTCCCAAAATGTCACACTGTTACTGCAAAGGAAAGTGCTGTTATTTCACAACTGATTGAGACTAATGTAACTGGGTT
>NW_023339751.1:17860452-17869177 GCF_004916995.1 Morone saxatilis | reverse complement strand
CAAGTGTAACTAATAACAGGAACGATGGCTCTGTTTTACTATGTGTCACAGTAAGTCATGCTCGTGAGCCAGCATAAGACGGACTTGGAGCCTAGAACTGGTACACCTAAATGGAATCCAGCCATTATTCATGTTATTAATTACATGTTTTCCTCCCAGGACATGTGAACATATGTACCATTAAAAAAAAGCTTATTAGTGACGTAAAAACACACTCAAAGCGATGTACTCAAGTACAGTAATGAAAGCACAAGTCATTTATTTCAGTTTGGTTTGTGTGTGAGAGTACATGTGTTTTCTGTATAGTTTCGGTGGTAGAGTCACAGCTTAGCAAAAAACTATAACTTCCTTGACTTGACTTTATGTATTTTTTGTGCTTCTGCATTTGTAGCATTGAAAGGTTCAAGTATGTTGGGTTTTGTGTGTGTGTGTCCTACAGGAGTTTGTGATGATTGTAGTGTTTGGTCTGGAGTACATCATCAGGATATGGAGCGCTGGATGCTGCTGCCGCTACCGAGGCTGGCAGGGACGCCTCCGCTTCGCCAGGAAGCCGTTCTGTGTCATTGGTAGGTGTGTGTGTGTGTGTCACTCCATCTGACAAAACTAATGAAGCCTGGCTTTACTTAAAAGATGTCTCTCTATGCCAGTCATCATCACATCACACTTTTTGACCGGATTTAACTGGATGTCTGGGCAAAAAACAAATAAATAAAATACTAATGGTGTTGCTATGTAACAATATACTTTATCAGTGAAACCATTCAAAATTCCAAATACATTTATGGCATCTGTTTACTCTTACCTCAGGCTTAATATTTCCCAGGTGATTTGCATTCAAGAAAACTACAGATTTTCTTGCAGCAGTATTGACAGTAACATGTATTTCTGTTTGATATTCACAATATCATCCTGTTATAACCTTAGTCAGTAATTTTAAGAGATTGTCCCCAGGTATTGATTGATTCCAATGTGGAAGTGCTGTTTTTAAAGTGTCCCCTGAATACATTCAGAAGATAGTGGTTCTCTATCCTGCTTAGGTTGCTCCAGCAGGGAGGAAGTCAGTCTGCTGGGAAATACAAGAGAAGAAAAAGTGGGTTATTTTAGGGTTGTAGACAGGATGACAGAAGAAGACTAATAGAGATAGAGAAGGAACAAACAGCTTGTAGTGAATCAATAGTTGTTTTAAAGGTGATGAATGGACGGGTGGATAGATCTAAAAAGTAGGTGAGTCAACCGCAGTTCCTGTTGCTAATATTGCGGAACCTGTGACCTTTAATTTTAACCCTTACTCCCCAGACATCATTGTACTCATCGCCTCTGTTGCCGTGGTGTCCGCCGGTAGCCAGGGTAACATCTTTGCCACCTCTGCGCTACGTAGCCTTCGTTTCCTTCAGATCCTGCGCATGGTGCGCATGGACCGCAGGGGAGGGACCTGGAAGCTGCTGGGATCTGTAGTTTATGCACATAGTAAGGTAGGACATGTTTCGAACAGTTTCTCCTCTTCTGAACTTAATTTATGTTTCAGATACTTCAGATACAGTGCAAGCGCCATTGTTTTACCTTTTTTTTATCTACATTATCTTAGTTGTGCTTTTTGCCCATTCAGTCATGATGGATATTGCTTTTCATTCTGCCAGTTATTCTCCTGTGTATTCCAGACTACTGTTGCACAAGGAGCTGTACTAATAATAATATCAAACTTTATTTATGTACTGTAGCACTTTTCTAAAACAGACAGACAATTTAAAAGGGTTTGGAAAGGAAAAACTGACTGTGTTTAAGACAGCACATTTGTGAATTGGGAGTAAGTTTAGTTACAATAGAGTAACAGTTGAGATTGTTATCTTAACTGTTACTCTAATGTCATGGTGAATGTCCCTTTGAGCTGTGGAGTACAGTATAAAGCTTAATGTTTTGTTTTTTCATCTGTGTCTGTTGTAGGAGCTGGTGACTGCCTGGTATATTGGGTTCCTGGTGCTCATCTTCTCCTCCTTCTTGGTCTATCTGGTGGAAAAAGAATTCAACAAGGAGTTCGCCACCTATGCCGACGCTCTGTGGTGGGGCACGGTGAGCACACATTCATACACTTGAGCATACTTTAGGCCTTTTTTAAACACCAAATAAATAAAAATCATACTTTGCTAGTGTTTTGAAAGTCAGACTTTTTTGTGGTATGATTTAATGTCAACAAGTCTGATATTTTTTAGGACTTCATCATTTGTTTAATTAAGTGCCACTTTAATCCAAATCAAAGGCAGCAACAAAACTGCAGTCATCCTGTTTTTAACTGTGATATATTTCTTTTTCCAGTTTATTTGTGACCTTAATGACACCTGCAATACAAAAACCAACACAAAGGCCTTTAAAGTCACAGTTGGCTGGCTGTACTGCACTGTTTCCTCCTACATCTAAAACCCATTATTCCTTGAGAACGTGGAAACAGACAACACACGAACAAGAAATGGCCCGATCAATAAATTCAATTTTCTCCTGCTGCCAGGTGAGACTGGCCTGTTAGGCTTTTGGGAATGACGCTCGGACACACTGCATTACATTCTGTGGCCTTGGAGCGTCTTTCTGGTAGATACTAAAAGCTGTTATGTAATTTCTGTGAAAAGGTGAAGTTTAGTTAGCCACGTAAGCTTTTAAGATGTATGAGTCAGTGAGCCGTCACCATTGAGAGTCCAGCATCCATTTAAATCTGCATTAGTCACAATTTTCTATGTGCTTATTCAGTCTTTTATTCAGTGTGTTTACTTATTTGAAAAACATATAAACCGTCTTTAGACATCAGTCTGTTTAATGGCACACACTCAACCATTGAACAGATGTTGGAGTTCTATTCATGTATTTAAATTGTGATTGCCATCATCTCATGCTTTTAAGACTCATTAAATCTATTAACAGAGGTAAAAGCTGATTTCATCATGACCATGGCATTCACAAGGTGACCAGGCTACAGTTATCCCGCTTTCTGTTTTGCTACTGTGAAGTTGGAAAGTAATCAAAGTTAACACTAATTAATAAGAAATGCTAGACTTTACAATATTAGCACTATCCTCTCTTATTACCTTGCAATTTCTTCCTTCTGACCACTAAAGGCAAGCAGTTTGTGAAACAAACATGTTGGACATGGACAGCTGTGAGACATTCAACCAGCTTGTGTACAAGATTTGCTCACAAAAACCCACCGAAGCTTTGCATGAAATTAAATTTAGAAAGTAAGACCAAGGAGCAGTCAGTTAGTGTACAAAAGTAAACCTGTTTTATGTGTATGTTAAGAATAAAAAGTTATATTTATGTTGATGTATCAGTACTATATGTAGGATCTAACCCATATATTTCTGGACTGTGTCTAAAATCACTTTCTATTTACTACATAGCACTATTTTTTCCTGTCAACCATTTTTTTTTTAGTGTCTGACTGCAATGCGCCATATTTCATTGATGACAAAAATGACAATCATCCAAGACTACAGCAGTCAGTGTCCACAACTTTACTGTGGATGAGTCAGTGAGAGACAGATTTCAGACCAAGCCCTAGTTACCTGAGTATTGACCTCTGACCCTTCAGATCACTCTTACAACCATCGGCTACGGTGACAAGACCCCGCAGACGTGGACTGGACGGTTATTATCAGCTGGTTTTGCTCTGCTGGGGATCTCCTTCTTCGCCCTGCCAGCTGTGAGTCAGACAAATGATTAAAACACCAAGATTATCATTTTTATGTCCTCACAGCTCCATTAGGTTAATACTAACAGCAGCAGGGACCAAGTTTTTTTTTAAAACTCAGTGTTTGCATGTGTGTTTGTGTGTGTTTCTGCGTGTAGGGCATCCTAGGGTCAGGTTTTGCCCTGAAAGTGCAAGAGCAGCATCGACAGAAGCACTTTGAAAAGAGGAGGAACCCAGCTGCCAGCCTCATCCAGGTAGACACACACAGGGAACAAACACACTTGACTGGATTTTTTTGGGCAGTTCAGGATCAGTGTGAATACAGAGAACTTTCTCTCCTTTTATGTGCAGCTTTTCATGTATGTGCTTCATGTCTGTTTTGAGCATCTCTAAGCCTCTCACAGTGTGTCTCTGTAACTGAATAAAAGCAGTGTGTTTGTCCACTCTTTTCACCCCTTTAATGATTGTGTTGGGAATATGTTGAAGTGTGTATGAGTGGTTTCACCATCTCTCCTCCTATCAGAGTGAAGGTGTTTCATTAAGTATTTATGAGTGTGTGTGTGTGTGTTTTGCCCGTCTCTGGGCTGTCAGGATGTGTAGCTCATGATGACTAACGGTGTGTGAGGCGTGCTGTCGTCTCTCAGGTCCAACAGCAACACACACTGCTGGGATTTATGAGCCGTTTCCATGGCGATCATTCCCTGGGCGGACGCTCCTCCAAATCGTCACTCATTGTAATAGACAAGACCAGCTGCATTACTTTATAATGAACAATAAATATATCCTGTAGAGTGTGTGTGTGTGTAGCCAAAAGTGTGCTATTGTCTGTGTGTTATGTTTCTCTATGTTTGCATGTGTGTGTGTCCTGAGAGTGCTGTGTTTGCTATGTGTGTGTGTGTGTTCTGTCTGTCTACCTTCTCTACCTTGACCTACTTTTTGAATTTTTCCATTAAATAAAGCACCTGCTATTGTATTATTTTTTGTCCTTCAGAAAAATCATTGCTTTAGATTTGGTAATAATTTATATCAGTTAAGATAATATAATACTTTCAAAATATGGGGATATTGTATTACCTGGTGTACCAGCTGATATATACAGCTATAGCTAGGATTTCTGGGGGCAAACACAAGCAGTCAATCAGAAGTCCAAAACTTGAACACAGTTTTCAAAACTACACATTTGGAAGTGGAAATAACCCTGTAAATTGTTGCCCAAACTGTCTGTTGTAAACATATTACATTTGTGTCTTAAAGTCTATGTCTCAGCAGGCTGGAAAGGCCTGTCCCTCTTCAAACACAGCTACAAATATTGACAAGAATTGCTGCGTTTTTGCCATAATCCATTGCGGCAATTGTTTAATACACAACAATTGTGATTCTTGTCAACTTTTAAAGCAAATAACTATTACATGGTTGTGTAAACATATCACTGGAACTACACTAATAGAAAAGCCACCACAGGTTGTAAAATAGTAAAAGCCATAGACGTCACTGTTTGTCTTAACACCCTGCATACACTTTTGATCGCAGGGTGTTACAGTAAATGGAAATTATATGGCTATACATACAATTTTGCATTATTACACTTGCCACAATTGCTTAGATACTTTGTCATCTGTTTGATATCAACTGCTAGTGTTAACTTAGAAAGTATTTACATGTCAAAGCTTCTTTGTCCTCACTCAACTTTACCTACAAAACTTGACTTAGTGATGGACATGTTTGTGTTATAATACAGTGGTTTATTATATTATATATTAGGACAGGTATGGGTGCATTCACCTTTGTTTCACTTCCAAATATGTGGTTTATTTGACATGGGTAATGTTGGGATTTATTTAAAACCAGTCTTATTGCCTCACCTTAATGTCAGTACGTTCCCAGATCTCAGTATGAAATTAATGATATATTTTCATACGTATTTGTGTGAATAATTGATTCAACCTAAACAAAGCTTGACAAAGACCAGTGTCCAATTGATCTTAAATAACCCACTAAGGTAGCAATTAATTCCATGTGTTGATCTTTTTTCTGTTTTATTGGCTGTATGTCAAGCACCTGGTCATTGTCTGTTGTCTGCCAAGCTCATAACATTTTCCTCAACAGGTAAAAGGAAACTTGGAAGCAGCTTTGATGTGTTAAATATGTGGATGACATTACTATTCTGTCCGTCACTTCACTCCCCCATCTTACACAGCTCTCCCTGCTTTAAACCACTGTGTGTATGTGTCTGTATGCTGGGCAGGATATTACCACAAGCCTCTGCAGCTGGTCAGTTCTAAATTTCACCTGCTGCAATAACTATTTCGCCTTCCAACTGTATTTTTAGAACAAGATTGAATCTCCAAATGACTTTAAAGTGGTCTCTAGAGTAGCATAACAAGCAACAGCCAAAATTGACCAGCATTTGGCAGGTGGCTGGTGTTAATTTCCCACCCTGTCTGTGTAAAGTGTTTATACAAAGACTCTCCAGTCGTGTCACAAATCTTGTAACCCCACCTGGCACCATTGAGGAGGTTCATTCGGCTGTAAGTAAATAATGGTTTAAGAAAACAACCTGTTAAAATGATCGTGGTCGATGTAGGTAATTTCTGCAGATTGACTGGTACATTATTTTCCAAGTGAGGGTTACTGTTGAGCCAAAATGATACATTCTGCATCTGTGTGGCAATGAGGGTGTGACATGTGGTACCAGTACCATTGAACGGCACCCAACCGATATATCCAGCCATTTACTTATCTTTATTCAGAGTGAAAACATGAGTTACATCTTGCACTCAGTTAAACCTCAAATACCGTTGACTACTTCTCTGGATCAGCAAGTCTGTTTAGCAAAGCAGACAAACATGACCACAGCTATTGTTGAACTAGCCAAGTCAAGTCATTGGACATTTGACTGGATTTGATTGGTTTTAAAATGTCTATTTAGTCCAAATAGCTCTTAAAGTCAAAGTATGTTACTTACCATTCAACCTACCAAGATACTGCTTGGTTAATGTTGGGAAGGATGGTGGTCATGGTTAGAAGAAACCTACACTGACTTTGCTTATGAGATTGAATTTGAAATGATGGGTTCCCATTGCATTATGTGAGATTAACAAAAGTCTTTATGTAGAAACACACACACTCCTCTCTTCGTAGCCCTGAGAACCTCCAATATGGCCGCCAGCTGGTTACATCCCCCCAAACGCCCTGTGTATGTTACATGTTCACATATATCTCAGTCACCATATGTGTGCCATTGCCCTTCTGTGTCATGTTTGTGTGTTTAGGTGTGTGTGTACATGTGTGAATGTGCGTGTCCTATCCATCTCTGCTCCCTCCCCCACCTAGGCGGCTTGGCGTCTGTACTCCACCGACGGTGCTCGTCCCTACCTCAGAGCCACCTGGCACCACTACCAAAGTGCCCTCCCCCCCCTCAGGCATGTATCCCCACCTCCACCAGCACCTCCACCAGCACCTCCACCAGCACGACCATCACCGCCCCACCTCCCTTCGACAACCCCCAACCAGAATGCAAAAACATTACCCAAAAAACTAATCAGCCTTTTCTTTTTTTCCCTCCTCACCTTCCTTCTCTCACCTCCTACCCAACTTATATGTTCATCCCTCGCCCCTCCCTCATTTTACCCTGTTAATTATTTCATTTATCAATATTTTATTTATCCTGTCGACTCTGCACGTAGTGTGTCTGGCGTAGTTATGCTGCTGATGAGAACTCGGTTTCCATTGCTACCTGGAAGCCTCATTTGAAGGCGTTGCATACCTGCAGCCCCGCCAAGTAGGTAACAACTTACAGACTTACAAACATGGCCGCTGCTGCTCCGCCCGTTCTCCTCATCTCTTTCTCCTCAACTAGTGTCTGCTCGTCCCCATTGGTGTAGCAGCAACTTTTTTTTCCCACTCTGTGACTCACTGTTATGCAGCATTGCAACCATTCTTTCAGAAGCTTAACTGTATTACCTTTTTTTCTACCAATCAGGGATGGTTTGCTTAGCACGCATGATCTTCACTACTTCAGACAGTTAAATGCCTTGCTGAATTGCACATTGGAATATTGTTTACTGTTGAAAAGGGTTCTTAGGAACAGAAATGTGCAGGGCCAATTCAACATTAACAAAATAAAGTGGCCAATTTTCATTATTTTGACAATATAGCATTGTAAAAAATAAGAAAAGTGAATATTTGACACTTATATGGCATGATATTAAAGGGATAGTTTTTTTTTTTAAGTGGGATTGTATGAGGTACTCCATATTCAGTGTATCACATCCAGTAAACTGAACAGGGGGAAAACCAAGCAATGCACTGCTGAATACAGGGTCAGCAGAAAAACGTATTTTAGTCACAAACCTCTCACCTTAAGTTTAAGTGTACACTATATTAGGAACATTTACACCACTTCACTTTGCAGTCAGACAGCCCTTTCCTTTGGCACTACATTTCCTCAGCCTGTTTAGTATCCATCTGCACAAGCTCTTCTTCTGTATACTCAGAAGACTATCATAAAGTATCCTCTTGCCTCGAAGGTGAACGGTATTTCATCACAGATTTTTACTCGCTCAGTTGACTTGTTTTCTGTTCCATAAACCACTGTAACTCTGGTCTAAGGAGCTGATATGCGAGGTGATACACTGTGCACAGCACAGTTCGGCAAAGGAATAAGGAATTTATTGATGGAGGCAATGTAGTGCCAAAGGAGGGGACTCTGCTTACAGGTCTTTCCATAATATAATGATATGCTCTTGCTTCTCCAAACTGGGGGCACACTGACCTCCATCTACTGCACTACTACTAGTACTACTACTAATACTACCACTACTACTACTACTACCTCATTTAAATGTAAGTAAGGCCTGTCTTTTTAGTCACAAACATTGCTCCTGTCCTAAAATTTTAGTCTAGCAACAGTTTTGACCCTGGTCTTTATTTATTATTATTATTATTATTATTGCCTAAATACACACACTTTCTGACTCTCCTCACAGAGATTTTCTAGAGCTTATAATGCTCTCACATCAAAGGCTTGACTGGCAAAGTCACTCCATGATG
>NW_023339751.1:17847149-17860352 GCF_004916995.1 Morone saxatilis | reverse complement strand
ATATTTGTTTTCTCTTCTATAAACCGCTGCAACTCTGGTCCGAACAGCTGATCGGCAGCGCAATACACCGTGCGCGGCACAGTTGGGCTTAGGCATAGTACAGCAGTTATGGGTTGTAGTGCCAAAGGAAAGGGCTGACAGCAAGAAAGCAGTGAAAATGTTCTTAATATAGAGTATTTAAACTGATATTGAAACACATTTTTCTGCTGACCTTGTATTCAGTAGTGCACTGCTCTGCTTCCCTGCCGGCACTCCTGTCTGCTCCTCCAAACTGACCTCTGTCTGTTGCAGGTAGGAACACACTGGCTATGGATAAATACCTCATACGTCCCAACTTCAAAAACCTGAACTATCCCTTTAATTCAGGTTTTTATCTGGCTCCAAGTTCATTGAAAATATCTGCATCCGTCTGGGTTATGTCCGACACAATTCCTGGGGCTTCCAAACAAAATTCAGTTTTGGCATTTATATGAGTTAAGTGGTTTACTAATGTTTGTGTTGAAAGAAGGATGATTACCATTCCTGCTTTCACACACACAGCACACATCACACACCACCTACACACACACACACACACCATTTAGATCCTTACCTTTCAGATCTAAATGCTTAACCCTTACTGTGCATGGCCATAGCTTGCATGTGCTTGTAAATAATTAACCCCATTGAATTCTTTCTTTTCTTTTCTCCTTATGGCTTGGTGACTCCCATATCCATTAATGGAAATGTCTGAATGCTATTTTAATCTGCTGGAATACTGATTTCTCTCCCTTTGTCTCCTCTTCTTCATCCTACTAACCTCTAAAGGAAAGAGCAGGGCGAGACTACTTACAGGTTTGTATGATTCTCAGCTTGTTCCTCCAAAGACACAAACACATACACTAAACATGTGATGCAATTATGATTTAATTATATGTTTTGTCACAGCCTCTTTATATCTGTTCTCATCTGGTTTGCGGGCTTGTTTAGTTTTTTAGTTAATTCATTGTTTTATTACAGATTTACTGATTGGGTCCAATGTCCAAGGATGAATTTATGTATTTATTTGTTTGACAACTACCAGGTAATCAACTGAATATTGCGATTGCAATCAAATGGTTGGGACATATTGATAAGTTGCTTTGTTGGTTGCTGGGTTCATTGATCAATTGATGGGAGGAGAAAGAAAAAGGATAACTAGCGTGTGCGATAACAAGGTTGATGTGTCCTGATAAAAGGAAACCAGAGGTGTCAGGTCAACATTTGTTTACCGTTTGAGTAACACTTAAAAGAACAATATCTAATACGTTCTCTAAAGTGCTCTGCTAAAGTACACTTATTGATTTGAATTGTGTTGAACTGAGAAAGACAGGCAGGAGGAGATGAAGTGGTAGAGACTGGTAGACTGAGACAATACAGCAAATAAAGTAGCTACTTGCAAATTACCTCTCTGGAAGGTACAATGTGTCCCAGCTTTCTCCTTCCTTTATGTTCTATTCCTACCTCACTTTTCCAAGTCCTTCTTTACATCTCCATCTCTGATTTTGTCTCTCTTCCTCCTTTCACGGTTTTCCTTTCTGCACTTGACTTTCAGGCAGAAAAGGGCGATGGACTTCTCTGTCTTTGTTCAGTGTGTGTGTGTGTGTGTGTGTATGCATGCACACACATGCCTTCAAGACAGGAGTCTGTACCATGTCTGTACCATGACGCACTTTTTCCATTGGGATGGTATTTATATAACTCATCAAACACAAGTCTACGAGAGACAACGAAGTTGAGAAAAGGGGAGGAGAGGGAGGTGGAGGGGAGATAGGGGGATTTCAGAGAGGAGAAGAAGACAGAGAGAGATTTGTGAGTTTAATTATGCTAGTATAGTTTTTTACAGTGCAGCAACTTCTTTGGAAACATTCGGGGGCCTTATATTGAGCCAGCAGCTTCTTAGGCATTTAAACTTAAAACAGCCACACACACAAATAAAGAATATGTTTATTCTCTCAAACACACAAACAAACGTTCTTCTCATCCCCAAACAAAACTACATTTAAGTAGGCTTTGTTGCATCCACAACAACATTCATCCCCCAGAAATCCTTCTGTTTAAATGGCTGTGTTTAATTATGCTTTCCTTTCTTAGAAACTTTTGTTACAGCAATTTCAATTTACACTTGTGAAATCATTAATTATGCACTCTTTTATGACACTATTTATTTGCTCTCCACCAAGAGAACACACAGCCTTCTGTGTTATTAGTGGTTTTACAGACTGCCGGCTGCTCGGCGGCGGTAGGTGCCGTGGTAAAGGGATGGTGGTTTTTGTTTAAGCAGACTTGTAAACACCAGCAGTAGTAAACATTTGGCGCACCACAAAGTGCTACAGCAGACATCATGCTGAGTGTAAGTGTGCTGGATATTGGCAGTGAGAGACAACGTGAAATAAAGGATAATGGGGGTTTAATCTGGAGTTTAGGCAGGTGTGCCTGGGTGTGGGTGTGTGTATTTGTAAGTCCTGGTACAGTTTATTTCAACTCCAGTGATGTGGTGAAAAGCAAAAGGAGGAAGACAGGCTACACCTCCAGTAAATGATGATTAAAATAAGTAAAAATAAATAAATGATTCATACTTTTTCTCTTACTACTTTCAACCTGGACATTATTTCTCATGCATGCTTCCTTATGGGAAAATCAAACAAGGTTTATTCCAAACCTGCAAGCCATAGCGCTCAATTCGTATTTATTGCTTAGATCTGATTTTTTTTTTGGGCTGTTCACTTTACTTTTTAAATGTGGCTCACATGAGATTCTAGGGTAAACAGGTCACGGTCCTGTAGTGACCTGCATGAGAAATGTCAGTCTAGAGTGATTGACATTACCAACCATCACACTGAGATCACATTGCAAACATTGCAGACCTGAATCTCATTTGGACCACATTTGAAGTGGCCTGAATCAGAATTTGAAAAGATTAGATTCAATGTGATTTGTGCTGTTCACACTGTCATGAAAAAATCTGATCTGAGATCTGATTTGGGTCACTTTGGCCTGAAACCTGAATGTGGCCTAAGAGTCCACAACAGGGCTCAAATAATTCAGACCAAACTAAGGAAATTATAAAGATTTAATTTAAACTACATCCCAATTAAATGTGAATACAGCTTGATTTTTTGTTTTGTGTTGGCAGGACTATTTTAACTTTTTGCTACTTTACACAGTCTGGATCTTCTTATATGGTTGGAGAGCCAAACCCAGGAAAGCAAATGTACATAGTTTAAGTCCAGGTTGTACATGTACAAAGTAATGCTTTAAGACTGACTTTAGCTTTAGATTAATGATTTATTTATGATGTGAATTCATGGCACACATCATAAATTTTTCTTCCAAAAATGAAAACAGAGTGCAGATGGGTTTACCTTCCACTACATCCCTGTTCACCTATTTCCATCCTCCTCTGAAATATGTCCCCTGTCCTTTCTCAGTATGTTTACTTTGCATCAATATTGACAGCAGAGAATTTCTTTTCTCCTTCCTCTGCTGAACTCCTATTTTAATCTCCTTCCTCCTCTATCTCTTTCCTCTCCTTTCCCGCCACCATCTCTGTCTCTCCCTCCTTCGCTCTAGTAAGGGTCTAAGTAATGGGAGGCTCTTCAGAAGGTATACTCGGAAATATAGGAGGTACCTACAGTACTACCCAGCATCCTCTCTGCCCCGTCCTTAGCCCAGCAACCTGTGGGAATGACTGACTAATAGCATGGAGTAGAAAAAAAAAAAAAATCTTAACTCCCTTCTTACCTCATTCTCAATCCCTTTTACCCCAGAAAGGACTTTGTCTCAGACAACTATTTCTGCCTGCTGCCTGTCGAATGCAAACAAGACTTTGTTACCATGCAAATTAAAGGGGAATTCCACCAAAAGTTATCTTTACACTGTAAAAGTAGTCATGGTTTAAAAAGGTCAAAATAGATAATACAAGAATGCACCACATTTCACTGCCTCAGGTAATTAACCATTTGCTGCAGTCAACAAATTCTATGTTGAGCCCCTGTCATTCTGAAAAGATGAAGTACATCATGGGATGTTGCTTGCCTTCATCCTTTCATAATTTAAAACTCATGAGAAAAAGAAGTCAGTTTTGGGGAAATTTTCTATTAGTAAAAAGTGAAAATACAAGGTCTAAATTCCCCTTTACTTTATATTTTATATATTATTTTATATGTGCCTGTTAGCCCACCTAAAATGTCGCTATCCACACTAGAAACTGTTCCGAGTCCAGCCACATGAGTATCTTTGGTTTAATTTATATTCTTCATTCTTCAACCATCGGTATATAGATTTTTAGAATAAGTTTTACAAAATAAAATAGTTCAATAACAATTTAGTAAAAAGGAACCGGAATACAATGAGCAATTCATGGGGCTGGACACAGTTTACTTTAAATTATCCCCCTACAACATAGTTATGCACATACAGATTGGGGTATTAAGCTGTTCATTTTACTGCATGCTCTGTGCATTAATGCTTCTCTCTTTTATAGCCATGAAAGAGTTGCAAATAATATTAATAGATTAAAGTATTCTTAAAAGATCTATTCAGCCCCATCCACTGTATTTTAGAACAAATTTCACTATAAGTGGAAAGTACAGCAAATTCAGAAAATGGCAACAACTATATTATAATTTATTGCCTTGAACATTTGAGAAGATATATTCCCATGTGCTATAAACGGTTCCTATACAAGTCTTGTAAAATAAGGAACATATTGCACAGATCTTGGTTTGGGAAATATTGGCAAATAGAAATTAAAACTGATTAAAAAATTCAGGTGTGACCCTGAGGTCTGGAAAAAAAAATGTGAAATTGTGGCATGGAAAATGTGTTGGAACCCTGCATCTCTCTCTCCCATTGGTCTGCTGCATTGCATGCTGGTCTATTTGCCTTAGTAACATGATAGTTTACTGCAGCGAGTCTCATTGATTGAGAACTTCTGCATCTCCACCAACCCCTCGAAGGTTACCAAAGATCTAAACGTTATGTGGATGTTAAGTGCCTGATGCTGTGTGTTATTTATTTAAGCTGATAAAAATCAAGTGATAGAGGAAGACAAAGATTGATAACAATAACATTAATAGTATTATTTTAATAGTGATACAATAGTGTTTATAGTAAGGTAAACATAGATACATCAATATAACATATCATGGTGTAACTGCAGTGAATAATTGAGACCAAAACAGAGGTTGTGTTTGCAGATTAAAACCACATTTGTGATAAACCATGTTGCTTCCCATTGAATCTTTGATTCGTTGGAGTTAACAATAAACATTGATTTACATGCTGAAAGTAATTTGCCATCACAATCTCTGAAAGATTATGCTCTTTTTGCTCAGGATGAATAGTCTAAAGAACATTTTCCCCAAAGAAATCTAACAATGGAAAACACCATTTTGAGGCTGTTTTAGGCTTTTCTCAATAATGGTCTCATTTGTTTGAGGTAGTCTCAGAATTAATGTGGTGATGATGTATTAATGTTACCATGCTTGACATATCGCATTTAAAAATCTCATTAACTCTGTTTTGAAAAGAGAATACTTGAATAGATTATCAGGTGATTGCAGCACTTCATGATCCAACAGTGACAGTTTGTTTTGGTGGCTTGGCGGGCAGTCTGGCTGTGTTCTGGTGTTTTGGGCATGTCAGCTGGATGGATGATGTTTGGGCTGAAGGAAAAGACAGAACGCTGCCCTGTGTCTGCGCTCTGAACTCTTCTCACTCTCTGAGGGGAAATAGGTGTTGACAGCATCCCTTTTTTCTTTCTCTCTCTCCTTGTGTCTGTGCGTGTCTCTCTATCAAACCTGACCTCTGCCCGCACACTCTCTTTCTCTATCAACTCCATCCTTAACACACTTTCCCCAATTTCCCCTCACCTTCCCCCCTCTGGATCATCACTTCCATCACTCTTTCTGTCTCCACCCATCCCAAATCTTTCTCCCTGCTTCTTCTTTTCTCTCTCCTCCTTTCGGTCCCCCAACCCTCCACCCCCACTCTCTCTGTCTCCTTCTCCTTTCTTCCCTCCCTCCCTCCCTGCAGTCAGAAGTTGAGTTTTAAGGAGCGTGTCCGGATGGCCAGTCCTCGTGGTCAGAGCATGAAGAGCAGGCAGACGTCTATCAACGACCGTCAACGCTGTTCCCCTGGCAACGAGGTGGTGGGAGGCGCCGAGCTGATGGGCGGGAGCCCGGCGAAGGTTCAGAAGAGCTGGAGCTTCAACGATCGGACCCGGTTCAGGCCGTCACTGAGGTTAAAGAGTCAGACTCGCACTGCTGTCCCAGATGGTGAGCCATGCAGTGTGTGTACGTCCATCTTACTGTAGCAACCAACACAACATCAGACAAATTACCCTTTTTAGCACAGTATGCCATTAGTAGATGTAAAGTTTATTTAATCCCAGTGGGCAGGTCATTGCAAACACATGCTCACAGAAATTAATTTTAGTGCTAATGGAGATCCTAAAGTTTCAAAAGATACAATTATGTCAATATGGCTGAATGTTTGGAAATTGCTTACAAGATGATGCACAAGGCAATTATAATATTTCCATTTGATGCTATGGTGCGTTAAGTGGAAAACACATTCTGGGTTTGTATATTTCACTCAGTGTAAATCATTCAGTGAATAACTAGAACAAGCTGATACAGAATATATTCTGTATGTGATATTGACAGTTTGGAATAAGAGAATATAAACATTAAAGCTTCTCAGGGAGGAAAAAGAGAAAATCTTTATGTTGAAGGGGTTAAGCAGGTAGTCTAATTTAGAGAACATTTACACTCAACATGCAACCACACAACCAGTGTACAAGAAAATACCACAATTAAACAAATAGCCTAAAATCAGACAACCAATAACCAAGCAACAACCAGCATTAATAAAAATGATTACAGGAGCTATAAAAAAATCCTCAGATATTAAAGGTTTAAAGCCGCTGAAAACTTAAAATCTTAACAGTTTCTCTGTATCCTTAATGGTCCAGTGTGTAGGATTTAGTGGCATCTAGCAGTGAAGTTTCAGATTGCAACTAACTGAACACCGCTCGCATCTGTATTTGACAACCTGGGAATGAGAAGGGGCTGTGAAGTGTGTAAGAGAAACTATGGTGGCCGCTAAACTCGTGAAAGGCCCTATTTAGAATCAGTGTTTGGCTTGCCTGTTCTGGGCTACTGTAGAAACATGGAGGCTGACATGGTAACTCCGTAGAAGGCGACCTGCAGCGTCTGTAGTTAAAAACGTCTCTTTCTAAGGTAACAGACGCACAATTCTTATTTGTAGGTGAGTATAAACTAATGAAAGCATATCATATTCAATTTCTGTCAAAGTATCTTCCTAAATGTTGGACTTTTAACTTCATATATATATTGTATATTCTCTCAATATTCTAGATACGTAGGATGATGAATGTCATGAATTTATGTTTTTCTTCAGGTGGGTTTATTGCCTTTTGGGAAAAACTCTTAATAGGCTTGAATTATTAAAAATCTCAATTCTTGCTTTTTGCACTTTTAAGGGATCACGACTGTACTATTATTACCTAAAATAGTGTATATGTACGTATACAGTATGTTGTGCACCAGTGTTTTTCCTCACATTTTCCACAAACTCCTACACTACAGTAATAAATGAAATTGCTGGCTGTTTTAATAGCACTTCTGTTTCTCCTCTTATTCCCCTGTATCATTTATTTGCACTGATTTTATAACCTTTATATGCATTATATCATTATTCACCCTCTTTTCATCTTCGCTTTTCTCTTCCTCTTGCTCTTTTTCTGTCTTTCTTTCTGTCTGTGTCTCCCACTTTTGTAATTATTGGCAATATTAATGATATATATATATATACCCTCTTCTCTCACATTACATAGCTGAGCTGGCAAAATGCTGCCCATTCCCAGATATCCCATCCAAGCAGGGCATAAATTTTAGCCTCTTAAAAGCCAAAATAGTATCAGTTTGAAAAATTCTTGGAGACTCGTGTCAAGATCCGCTATGCAGAGAGTGTTTTATGAGTTTTAACACTGGAAACGATTTTTCATGGGTCTACATTTATTGATGAAACGGCGGTCTGTCTCTCGCAGTGGACACAGGCATGACCGCAGAAGATTCCTTTGATGAGAGAGGCTGCCATTGCGATGTTACAGTGGAGGATCTTTCAGCTCCCCTCAAGGCTGTCATCAGAGCTGTCAGGTGAGATCCTGCTACAGGTACAACTCACATTTCAGGCCTTTCAGCTGATACAAAAACATCTTTAAATCACAAAAATCATTGACACGTTTGAAGAGATGTAATTCAGTCTGTAAAGGGGATTCATAAGATTCAGTAAGATTTGCAAACTCACATCCAAATACTTATATAAAGAGATAAACTGAAACTTTTTGTTTGATATGAATGCATAAAAAGAATACTGTAACTGAGACAGACAGAAAGGAAAGTCACTTTTACACTTTGCTTAGCTATCAAGTACATTATGACCTCCCTTCTGCTGACCACAACAGTCAGACCTGATTCTTCACAGCTATTGCTTTCATTTGTTGCCTCCTTATTTAGGAAAAATATTTTTTAATTATTCTCTGCTTGGTGTTTTACAGTGATGACCAGATTTCAGAAAGTTACTACAGAAATAATCTGACACATGACATAACGCTAAAACCACAAATAGTTGTCTTCGGTTTAAACAGATAAAACAAACAAAAATAAGCGTCTTTTCTCCTCTCCTGATCGGCTGCGTTTGATCGACTATAGCTATCTGATGACGATGTGTTAATGCTGAAACCATGCTGGGATGTGTGCTGGTCTGTCGGAATCAAGGACATGCTTCTCGTTTAAACCTTCCCACTGAGGGCTTTTCTTACATGGGTCCATTGATTGTGAAACCGCGGTGACAGCTAACTGAACTTAAGAGTTATCAATCAATTGATGATGTCACTGAACTGTCTTCTCCTTTTATGATTGGCTAGTTGTTGATCATATGGGTAGTACAATCCCAGTGTAGGAGTCACGTTACCTATTGATTGATTGGCCTGCCGTCTTACAGGCTGTTTATAACTATTGATCGGAAAGTTCATGAATGACTCAGTGTGCAGGACTTGAATTATTAAATTTCACTATATGAAAATACCTCCACCTAACAGAAGAGTACATTGTTATAGTATAAGGAACCAATAACTGTATACATGTGTTTTGTAGTTTGGTTTTGTGCACCCAAAAGAGTTGCAGTTTCTTCCAAATGATTGCTGTTGAAGAAGATCATTATGGTTTGTTTTTGTTTGTTTTTTAGATTGGTCAGTATCCCCTCACAGTGCTGCAGTAACAGCCTCTTGGGAGTGAACTGAATCCATAATATAACACAAAAACACAGACCCTTGTCTTTCTTCCCACCACTGTACATGTAATTCTGGATGGGAAAAACATACATTTAGCCATGAGTGCAGGGGGCTCACATGATGTTTGGTTCCCTTAAGCAAAGCTTTCTTGAATGTAGTTCTCGCATTCTCTCTTTATCTATATGACCTACTGCTGGGTTTCAGGGTATGTCTGCGGGGGAGTTCGAGCAGCCCTGCATAGTGTTTGTTGTTCTGTGTGTGTGTGTGTGTGTGTGCGTGCTGCTCTCTTACACTGGCACCGGCACCCTGTGAGCGAATGTTTATCCAACTGGCGCCAACTGATTCTCTCACTCCACTGCTTCTTTTGACCCTCTTCATATTTTTCATTGAAAAAATGGCAGTAAAGCAGGTTTTCCATTAGAAAATTACAGGTTGGTGAAAAGATTTCTCTGTCTCAAATATCATTCAGTGCCTTTCTGGATTCTTCAGGGTGACAGGACAGTACTGTATCACAAATAAAAAATTGTGATGCAAGATGAATCAAGGTTGCACATATATGGAATGAAATATGCATTTAAATGTTTGATAATATTCTTAACACATGTACAGATGCTGTCCATATGGAGCAAAGAATATTTTCTACAAATAAGCTGTCCCATCTGCACACTTGCAGTGAATAGCTGGCAATATATGTGTACATCTGTTACTAGGTTATACATTTACATACATATATTTATATTTTCAATCATCCTTCAATTTTATTTGCTATAATTACCAGTAGAGGTATCTTTAGTACTCTGTGTTTAGTTGTAACATTTCCTATAATCTAAAGCAGCTCCACTGGCTGCATCTGACCCCTGCCTGTACACAGTGTGGGTGTCAGGTGGGTATAACAGAGTGTGGAACATCCAACTTCGTCCAAATTGGAACTTTTATCATTGTAACAGAGAGTACAAGTTATGTAACAATTTCCAGTGGAATCTTTTTGGACTCCACGTTCAAACACAAATCATATCAATGGAGTAATGCTCCCTCCTAAATTATAGTTTGCTGATTATATCCAGTCAGTCATTACTTCAGTTGTTCTGGAGTTTTAGAAAGATAAGATATAGAAGATATAACATGCCAAGACTTTAACCTGCTTCATAGTTATACAGTGAGCTGGACTGATATCAGTCAAACCCCCTCTATTACTAGCCCCTCTGTTTCGCCATACTCACACACACAAACATCACCACTACCACCCAACCCCGGCCAGGCCTGCCCACCCAGCAGGCCTCCTCCATGGGCAGCCAGAGCCCGGGGCTTTCCCAGGGTGTCGGGTTGAGGGTTGGACACCCCCTCCCCTGTCAGGACTGTTATTACAGAGGGTCATCTGTCACCGTTGTTTCCACTTAGACTGAGAAAAAGAGGCAACTGGAGAAAAGCAGAAGCCACTGGGGAACCCAGATGCACTAAGTACTTAGATCTCCTTACCTGTATCAATATTATTCACTCAGCTGCGTTTCACCAAATAGAAGGAGATACAGAATTACACTCAAGTTTTAAAGTCATTCATTTTGGTTGACAAGAAAACCAGGGGACTTTGGTTTCCTGTTGGATACTCCTTGAGGTATTTGAGATTTTAATAATGTTTTCTTTATCACACTCCCAAAAAAAGATAACAACGATCGTCGAGTGGATTTCCCAAAGTGGCTGCTACCATCTAGTGGTTGTTTGTAGCAATTACGTACTTATTGTTTAATCCTCTTTTGACTTTGTTTCTCACTTTACTATTCCTCTCCCTCTGTATGTCTCTCTTTATACTTCTTGTGTGTTTGTTTTTGTGTGTATAGGATCATGAAGTTCCATGTGGCAAAAAAGAAGTTTAAGGAGACACTGCGCCCGTATGATGTGAAGGATGTCATAGAGCAGTACTCTGCAGGACACCTGGACATGCTCTGTCGGATTAAGAGTCTTCAGACTAGGTCAGGACACACACACACACACACAACACACATACATGCAACTGGTCTGACAACTGGTCTGTCTAAAAATCCTTATTCTCTATACACTGCAATGTTTACCCCTTTTTATGTTTTTTATTATGTGAATTATAAAATGTTTTACTCTTTACTAAGGACTTGCATAGTAGGTGGATGTTGTCGCCAATGTTGCTGCAGTTCCTACTAGTCCCACAATTCTTTGAAATGAAATTAACCCACTTTTACCTTTATCTAATTTCCAACCATGTCTTTTTTTAACCCAGTGTATGTGTATGTACTGTATATGTACATGTTTGCCCCCTCTCTCTCCCAGACTAGACACTGTAGTGGGTCCCCCTCCAAGGCCTGTCAGCAGCCGCGTCAAGACCTTTTCCTCTCCCTCCCTGCATTTATATTACAGCCAGGCCCGGAGGAAACAGTCTTCACCGGGGTTAGACCTGCCCCGTCCTGATTTCTGCTCACCAACTGCTTCCCCGACTAACATACCCAGACCTTGATGATGTCACACCCGGGTCAAACAGCGTGCATTCACATGCTTTTGCATCTATCAGAAAATCGCTTGCATCTTTACACATGAATAGCTTAACTCAACATGGTGTAAAGAAATGTAACTCTGTGCCAACTGTCTCACACACCTTGTAAGCTTTCTCTGCTTTTTATTCTTGTGGAGCTTCTTCAAGCTTAAAAGAACATTTACCAAATTGGCTGCTTGACCCAGGTGTGGATTTAGAGGTCATCAAGGAGCTCAAGCAATGGATTATGGACAAAACTGTGCATGAAAAAAAAAAGACAACTGAAGTTTTAAACTCCGATTTAACATTGTAGGTGGAAAATAACTGCTGTGGTCTGAGCCTCAATCATATGCATTAAGAATCAAGCACTGGCCACCAACAGTCATTCACTTTTTCTACTAAGGAAGTAGTCCTTTATCACATCATTCTTATTTTATTAGTAGTAAGTAATATACAATATTTTAACACTTTACTTATTCATGTCACACTGGAAACCATGTGATAATCCTGATTTGGGCCCCTTGAGGACCTCAACTAACTGGAACATCCTGTCTGCAACTGTAGACATACACGCTGTTCAGTGAGAAGCAGGGTATCTATTTTGTCCTTATGTAAAAGCCCCAATCCAGAATTTATTTGAACACATAAAAGTCCATTTACCATTATATGCAGGAAGTCTTGTTCATCATCATTCATACGTTCATTCAAAATCCAGCTGTTTGACTTAAGTTCCTATTTCGTTTTGCAGCTTCACACCACATATAAAGGCTCTCAGTTCTTCTTTCAAAAGTCTCTAATCATTTAATTTGGAAAAAGCGGGGGCACTGTCACACAATTATGGATTGGGATTTTTATATATTTTTCAAAAAGAAGTTTGTTTTTAGCTCTTGGTAAAGAGTGTCATCTTGTCTTTTGTTGTGCTGAATGAATAGCAGTGACTTAGGTGATGCCAGTGTTGTCAGTAGTACTCCTGGGGAATAACATTGTGCTTGTTTTCTGTATATGAATGTTGTTGAAGTGGACAAAGGCTGTAGATACACACAGACCACCTGAGTGATGTTACTGTCTCTCATCAGCATTGTTACTAGACTTCCATTATGTCGGTTGTCTGTATGAATTAATGTAAACCATAATGTTTCACTTTATTTAAAAGCAAGTGACTTTCTTTACCATCCATTAGGTGAGGCACTTAAAGGTCCAGTGTGTAACATTGAGGGGAATCTATTGGCAGAAATTGAATATAGTATGCTCATAAATCTTTAGTGTATAGTCACCTGACTATAGGCATTGTTGTTGTTTTTTTACCAATGAGAAGTTTTGATCAGGTGTCGGGTTTACAGGCAGGGAAGAGTATACTAAAAATGTC
>NW_023339751.1:17833786-17847124 GCF_004916995.1 Morone saxatilis | reverse complement strand
CCCCCGTCTGCGCCCGGCCACGTGGATTTGATTCAGGTTTTAATGCAGCTGCGATATTTTGTGTTACCGAAGTACACTGCAGTTAACAACGTTACCTATGGCCTGAACCAAGGCTCAAAAAGAAGAGATACAACAACACAAACAAAGATATTTCAACTGAAAACAACTATGCAGATAATTAAGAGAAAAATGAGCAAAATCCCTAACGTGAGAGCTGCACACTGGAGAATATGTCTACACGCCTTTAAAATTTATCCGGAAATTAATAATCATGTTTTGGGTTATTTTTTTGTGTGTTTAAGTTTCTGTTGATAACTAATTGTCCTCTAACTTGTTTCCGGCACTTGAGAAATACACTTAATCAAGGGGTGGGGAATCCACACCAGAGGCCCCCACCCATACTTCACAATAAATTTCTTTATGATACGTACAATCACCGATACAATATCCATAATACGGATTCCAATGAATCAATATAGACGCATACTTAGTCATGAATCGAATGATTACGCACATTGCCTCTTCAATCACTGATGGATGATCCAAGGGTACAGAGGTGTTTTTTACTTTTTTCAAAATTACAGCAATCGAATGCAACAATGAATTATATAGAACAAAAATGTTCTTGCATACTGTGTTTTATCTGTTTGTTTTATCAGCTTGTAACCCCAAAAATATAACCCGAATGTGGATTCTCCATTTTGCACCCTAGTTCCTTATAAGCTCGTCTCCAAATGCACCACCGCTGTTCGGCATTTCTTCTGCACTTCCTCGATCCAGTTTACCCCACCCCTGTCTTTTCCGATCCTCCATGCTCACCACCTCTCTTGGTAAACATCCCATTTTTGTGCCGGCCGCGAGGCCGGGAGTTTTGGTCTTCCCAATGTTTATTGTATTTTATTTAACTTTTGTTTTTTTTGGGGGGGTTAAGAATGCTCTTTTTTTTTTTTTTTGGAGCCAATTGGTTTTTTCCAAAATCAAAAAATGTCAAAGAAATGCCAAAATTTTAGAGGGATTTAATAACCTTACCTGGCGGGAAAGGCCGAAAGTTTTGTTGGCGGAGGCGTTTGGGTGTTTCGGCGTTGGGGGGTGGCGGTTTGTTTGTGGTTGTTTGTTGGGTGTGCGGGGGGTGGAAGGCGAGAAAAAGTAAAAAAAAAAACAAAGGACCAGAAGAGAAAGAAAAAAAAAAGAGGGAACGGGGCGTGGGAGGGGTTTTGGGGTTTTGGTGGGTGTTTTGGTGGGTTTGGTTTGGGTGGGTTGGGTTTGGTTTTTGTTTTGGGTTTTTGTTTTGGGTTCTTGGTTTTGGTTTGGGGGTTGGGTGGGTTGGGTTTGGGTGGTTTTGTTTTTTGGTGGCCCGGTGAGGGGAGGGGGAAAAAAGGCGGTCTTGGGGTGGGAAATCCCTAATGACCAAAAATCCCCTGAAACACTGTGCTTAAGGGACAATAATTTTTTACGCCCCCACATAGACAACACCAAGGGGTTTTTTTTATGTTTTTGGGAAAAAAACACGTGGTTGGGGGTTTTCTGGTGGGGTGGTTTGGTGGGTTGGGTTTGGTTTTGTGTTGGTTGGGGTTGTTTGTGTGGTGGTTGTGGTTTGGGTTGGTGTGGGTTGGGTGTGTTGGTGTGTGGTGGTGGGGTTGGTGGGTGTGCGTTGCTTTTGGGTTTTTTGGTGGGGTTGGGTGGGTTCAGCCTGTTTCTGGTTCCTCGGGAGAGGGTTTTTTTTTCCAAAGCTGGTGGGCCCAAAACCCAGAGAGAGAGAGAGAGAAATGTATCTGACCCAGTCTTTCTCCTGTCTCCAGAGTGGCCAGTGCAGCACGCTCTGGTCCCAGCTTGAGTAGCCGACCCAGGAACATGTCCTCTCCTGCCCTGCACTATTATTACAGCAACAACAGGAAGAAGCTCCCTGACTCAGGGTTACTTTTATTTCACTTAATTTGATTTTTACCTACAGTAGAATCCGATTAGTTGCCCCTACGGTGAACATTAGGGTCCCTTGCAGTCCCCAGAAGTACCTGACTGATCGTGAAACGTGAAATGCAACATTTGTATTAACTTTCTTATGGTACCAGATGGTTGTAGTTTGCATTAGTGCAATAACTACTAGACAGTCACACAAACAGGATTTTGAAAGTGAAAGGCATATATAAGTATTACCCTAACACACTTTTATTCTAACTCCTACTTGGTGAAGTTTTAATTAACCAGATTTGACACACATCTTTGAAAATGTGTCATTACACACACACAAGCCCAAAAATATTATGCCTATTGCTACATTAGATCCCATCCATAGTTCCATAGTTCCCTTTTCCCTTCACCAGAAAGGGGAAATGCTTTTGTGTGTAAATGTTGCTAACTTGTGTGCTGTTGTTTTCCAATTAATTCATAGATTTTTGTGGCAGATAAAACAAAATAATTTGTGTGGTATTTTCTGAGTGCTGGCCTCTCCTTGTTAGATGCATGTTAGTATTAAACAAACTTTATTAACTTCACTAATTCAACATTATTACAGCATTATTACAACATTAATCTGGCTACAGATTCGCTAGTCATTTGAATGCAGCACTGCATTTAGCATCAATGTATTTAAATGTCTTAAAACATAAAGAAAATATATATGTATGCTTCCTGCTTCTTCTTGGAATGGAAAGTGAAATTAATGAAATAAATAGCCGGTGATGTACTTCCACACTGCTCAGTGTTGTTGTGTAATAACTGTGTATCGTCAGTATTGGTGTTTTTCAACTGCAAGGATTGTGTAAGCATTTTCTGCGTAAAACTAAAACTGTCTGACTAATTTATTTATACTCACAAACGCATTGTCAAGCTTGAGATAGCAGGTTTTCACGTAACAGCAACAATATGATATTTGCTTTGTACATACTGTATTTGTAAAGCTATACAGCTCATATTGTCATTGAACATGGGATTTCTATTGGGTGCATGTTGGTTTTCATTTATGAAATTTTATACATTGAAAATTTTTAAACCTAAAGTTCAAGAGCCTGTGAACTCAATGCAAACTACATACTGCATGAAATCCAATCTGAAAATGCTGTTTTTCTTGTTTCCTGAAAACTGACAATTTTGGAGATACAGTGTTTTCATTTGAGAGCACTGATACAGCCATGTCATGTGTGTGGTGTGTTTTACTAACCCTAATCTTAACATCCTACTGCTGCTTTAGGTTTGTTGCCTTACTTGGGATAACCTGAAATGAAGCTCCAGTGTCTACTTATATTACAATACCATCATTTTCTAACATGTTAACACCAGTGTATGTGTGTGTGTATCAGGGTGGATCAGATTCTTGGAAAAGGCCAAATTCCTGTGGATAAGAAAATGAGGGACAAACTGCACCCAGATGGAGATTCTCTGGAGGGCATGAGCATGCTGGGACGGGTGTGTAAGGTGGAGAGACAGGTGAGTCAGGAAAGACTATTCTTTGAAAATGAATGTGCAAGATTGTATTGCCCCATGTTAAGACGCAAGGAGCTGATCTGGGCTGTTGATCAATACCGGTGACTCAGGACATCTCTGGTTTACAAAACTCACTTTCTGAGGTTAGCGTTAGTCTAACATCTGTTTTGGAAACAACAAATCAATGTTACGGGAAAAGGACTGAGGTCATAAATTGCTTAACATTCCTTCTTAAGTTTCTCTCTCTTGCTTCCTGTCTTGCCTCCCTCCATGCTCTCACACTCTTATTCATTTCTCTTGGTCTCAGGTAACTTCTATTGAATCAAAGTTGGACTCTTTGCTGGACGTTTACCGCCAAGTCCTACAGAAAGGCCCCTCAGCACTCACCCTGTCCTCCCTGCCCCTGTTCGAGCTGGACAACCACCAGCACCACAACTCAGACTACCAGACGTCCATCATCGGCAGGGATCTCCCCTCTCCCCAGGGAGGCGATCTGGTTGGAGGCGGAGGAGATAACAACAGGCGCTTACGCCGTTCTCTTAGTGCCAACCCGAGAGGCCTGCGACTCATTCTGGCACCTGCTGATGATGACGGTCCCCCAGACTCAGCACCTCCATCCTACCCCCCGTCCACAGCTTCACTGTCCCCATCACCACTGCTTCCTCCTGATAGCCCCTACCCAACGTTGGTCACCCCCAATTGTACCTCCAAGAGAGCACACTTCCCTGACCTGCCGCCCCCACCTTCCTCAACAGGGGGTTTTACCCTCCGGTTGCCCCCTATGGTCCACCTCCGATGCCCCGCTGACCCTATCCCAGATGATATGACAGCTGGAGTGGCAGAGGATGAGGAGAGCCTGGGCCCCTCTGTTGTTGTTGGATCCAGTGTAGATGCTGACCAAGAAGGGGACAGTGAGGCAGGTCCTGCTCAGGAAAGGGTGCAGCTACGGGAGAAGCCTGGCTTGAAATCTGAGGGGGTCTGGAGGAGGCATATGAGCATGGAGGTTAACCCCCTGCTGCTGCTCTCATCTAGCCCAGATGGGACACCTTCAGGCTGGGAAGGCAGTCTAGGAAAATCGCTCTCCGTGCACAATCTCAGCCAGCCTTCGACCAACCGGGCTCCTGGTCTCTCCTCAGCACTCAACAACAGCAGCAGCAGCAACAGTAGCGAACGTGGCAATGCCCACGGTGACCTTAGCACCTGGGACGGAGCAGAACTCTTCATTAGTGAGTGCAAACTAGAGCCAGCAGATGAACATTTTGACTTCCTGTCCCAGGGACCTGGTGACCCCTCAGACCTTCTACAGTCTGTGGAGGAGGCTGCGCCTCACCCTAAGGGAAACTCAGAGTTTCTCAGTCAGCCTCCACACATACAGCTGGCATAACCACACATACACGCTCACATACTGTATGTACACACCATTGTTGGGAAAGCCACTTTTTAAGTATTTTTACAGGACACTATACAGATTATGTTGCAAATGTCCAATCAATGCCTTGTATATGGACATACAATGTTTTTAGATTTTGTCTAACATGATGAAGTCCACTTTCATACAGGTTTTATTATGATATATAATTTCTATGGTGTACTAAAACTACCAAAAAAATCATAAAAGAAATCAAAAGTATAATGACGTATAAAATATGTATGAAGGTGGTCTTTCATATAAGACAAAATACACAAAACAATACACAAATAACCTTTCTTTAAGAGAATTTGCTTTGGTCTTTGTCTAAAGATATTCAGATTTGTTTTTACTTTATACAAAAATGGTAATTTTTTAAAGATCATATATTAATACAATAGGTTTGTTTGAAATAAAGAACAAGTAAAGAATGTTAACTAGATATCAGAGCCTGCAGTCTAACACCTTCTTAATAGACATCGGAGTGTAGAAGCAAATTCAACAATTTAGTTTATCACAAAAATAACTGTGAGCGATGTTAACTTTCTTTTCAAAGGAATTTCCAGCAGGCCAACATTTGAACTTAGTCAGAACCTAAACCCAAACCAAAGACCCAAGTTTGGGCTCATCACTGAAATAAGCAGGAGTCTAACTTTTTATTGTAGAAATTAAAAGGTATTGCTATTGGCTCTTTTGACTTGTGCCAACCTCAACAAATAAATGAGTGAATAAAATCAGAAAAAAAAATAGTTGCAAGCTACAAAAGTCAAGGGTTGTTGAACCTCAAACCAGCCACTGGAAACTATAGGTCAACCACTTCTTAACATGTGGTGAAACCAGTACAAACAGGTACATACACACTCTGTGACACACACAAAAACACACTGACACATACAACTGCCACAATCACCGTGTACTTTGAGAAGAGCGAACTTGACAAAGAGCTGAGACTGACTAATGGTTTAATTTTTCATACAAGTGCTAGTATTCAGAGACTTTCTTGAGAGAAAGGGAGAGTCACTCACTCTCCTCATTCAATGTCGGTCTTTGGCAATGTACAATGTCATCTTTTACTTATGCTTTCATATATATCACTGCATGGACTGTTTCCAAAAAAAATTATAAAAGGAGAATAATGGGTGAGGCCTGGTGTAATTGGAATAGCTATAGAGTTATAAAAAAAAGTTAATACTTAGCATGTACTGTTTACAAGCACAGAAACAATAGTTTAACCTACTACAAGGAGTTTGTAACCCATTATGAAACAGTCTAAATTTCATACTGATGCCTCTATATTACCTACACAAGCAAACGAGACCATCAGCAAGAAGATTGGCCATTTCCATATGATTATTCTTTATGCCTGCCACCAGGTCGGAATCAGTCTTATTCCCCTTGAAATAAATGAAACGAGACTGTGGAAACACTACTACTTCTGTCCACAGGGGCTGCCACAATCAACACAAAATGAAAGTTTCTTGTTGCTTCTTTAATCTTTATATGATTGCTTAGTTTCATCAGCGAGTTGTCAGTGATTTTGGGTGCAGAAAAAATAATTGGAAAAATGGCCTTTCAGCAAGTGTCCCACTCTTTGTATATGTTGATGGTTAAAGGTCTGAATGCTGAATCGCAGTAGGCTTGTCCAGCCAAGCATGAGATGCTGCATGCCTAAGCTGTTGCAATACTTAAAGTCAAGAGTAGTCACACACTTAATGATGGCCTGTATGTCCTTCTGCATGTTAAAGTAATGTTTCCTCCAAACCTTTAACAAAAAGGAAGTAATCTAATTTGAACTAATTTCAAAGTAGTTATATGGATACTTACTGTAAAATTTTATGACAAATATAATTCGGTCATTTAATGTTTTTTGACAAACCCTATCTTTTCACTGGGTGCTGGTTGCACCATGTGTATTAATAATGATTGAAGGTTGCTGGACTGACCTTATTCCCAACCCTAGGTGTAGTGTGGTGTTACAGGGTGAAATGTGCAATGCATAGACTCAATTTATAACATAGCAGATTAGCTTGGATTCACCCGAGGAACCCATAATAACGAGATACTGTACATGCATTGTTGTATGCATGTTCTTACTTTATCTATGTGTCCATTCTGCTGTTGACACTGTCAAAAATATAACATGTTCATGTAATTAAATAGGAGAGAGAGGGGAAAAGATGAGAAAAGAGTGCCCTGTAATCTCAATACAAAAGCCTAATTGATATTTTCTGTGACTTTCAGCATTCAGCTGATGCTCTTATCCAGAGCAATGTGCTTAAGGAAACATTGGCAACTCAATCTCATCTGAGACTGAGACTAAAATGTCTTATGTATGGCCTTTTTAACCTCTCTTGCTGCCTCCCCAAAAATCATGTATAATTTACCAGGATTTTGAATGTGCATGCAATTCCTCATCACCACATCAGTCAAAATTACAATATTTAACCATTCATGGTTGTTGTAATAATCTTTAAGAATACTCAAGTGGACACATTTATAGTTTGGAGCATTAAGTCCATATTCAGATCGAGAAGTTATACGCTTTCTCTGGCAGTATTATAAAAATTGGTGTGTTGCAAGGCTCTTAAATGACACTGTCCTAACTTGATAGAATTGTTTTCATTACCATCCTGCTTGTAGATGGATTGACTGCTCTTGGATGAGAATTATGCACAATACTGTGTCACCAATCTTAATTTGTGTTAGCCATTGTGATTTGTTTTTTTGCATGTTTACATCTTAAAGAGTATTCAGTCACAGCTGTCTTAAAAATGTATTTTAATGTGTTAATGACAACCTTTATTCATCACTATTTTCCAGTTATATTCCCTTTGTTTTGAATGGTGAGTAAGTGCATTGATTAGCAAATTAACACTCTGTAGTAGCCTATAACAAGTATTATCCTCTAACAAATGACAATTGTAAACACTATTTGAAATATTCTACAGCCCATGCAGGAGTTGTTGTGGTATGATGACATGTATTATCGTAATGAAAGCACAGTTGTTAATGGTGAGTTTGAGGAGCCTGAAAATGTGACATGGTAGTTTAATGCTTAATATTGGAATATATTTGTAGTTATTGATTGAGTTTTTCTACATATGAAAAGAGGCCAGTCAAAACAGTTAATTACTTTGGAGCAAGACATCGAACAAAAACTGAATAATGAGGAAAGCCCATGGGACATTGGGTGGATTATTCCCCTCATTAAACATGCTATTTTTCGCAATCTGTAAATTGCTTCAGGGTGCCTTTCCTGTACATGGAAATTTTTCACAGGGCTATGAAGGTCTTACCGACAACCCATAGCATACTGTAGTTGAAATCAAATTGCTCATTTTGGGTTAGGCATCCAGTTCACTTAAGTCATGTAGCTTTAGCCACAGACTTTAAGGCTTGGATAGCTAATAATACCATTTCTCTACTGCTTGAACAGTAATTTATTACACAACTGGCCTTAAAGCTTGATAATGTTAACATTATTATTTTTCTTTGAAATTAATTTATTAAAGTGCACATTATGTTCTCTGGATGAGAAATGCAAAAAATAATTTTATTATTCATTAATAAAGTACAGATTAACTAAAGCGTTTTGGTTTTTGTGGGTTTTTTTTTATTAGCAATTTAAATGTCAAGGCCAAAGTTAGTTTGGCATAAAAAGATCACAGACTGTCGTGTTGCCTTTTTAAAATTAGGATTTTATATGTTCAGGGTGATGGATAATGAATGTAAAAAGTATGGTATTCTATTAAATAATGGTATCTAAGTGTTGAATTTGGCAAATGTCGCCACCTTTTTATGGTAGATTTAGAATGTTACATTTTTATTAATTAAGTTACATGCCATATTCATGAAAACAATATCAATCAAAATATTTTAAAAATTAAATTTGAAAGTCTGAGTTTACAGGGAGGAAGTGAATGCGACATAGTCTTGATCGACAGCTCGACAGTTAATTGCGGTTAGGGTCAGCTAGCTGGTAGGAGGGGAGCCAAATTTAAAATGTCTGACTGGGAAGAGGAAGACGAAGTTGCTATCCCTAAGCCTACTACTAAATCAGCTCCGACGGAATGGAGATTGCCATGTGATGACCGCCAAAGGGAAAATGTATTTTTCGGCGTGAGAAACAGAACCACGTTTGGAGGCGCAAGAGGGGGCAGAGCTGATCGTAGCGGCGAGGAATTGGAGTTCAAAAGCCGGAGAGGTGCGGGCGAAGGCCGTACGTTTCCCCGGAGCACGGGACGACGGACCTTTGGCGATGAAGACTCAGACTCTTCCCCGCCTGTGACTTTCACTGTGGAAAATGCTTCAGTTGGGAGGGTAATAGGTAGGTTTCTAGAGCACTAACTTCAGTTTCGAAGACTAAGCTACTAACACTTTGCAGACTTAGTTAAACCTACGTTTAATGTGACGACGCTGTTAATTGGGTAGTTGTTCTAAAGTTAAATCAACAAAATATGTTAGCTTGGTTTGATAGCTTCACGTCTATCCTCCATGCTGCCGTCCATAAGATGTTTATGTTATCTAGTGTGTGGGTATGTCCTGTACACACAGCATTAGCTTATAGTACGTGTGTTTCCACTGTGTAACCAGGCGATGATGGTATTTTGTGTGTCTTTAGTACTTTTTTTAATCCTGTTTAAGGTCGTGGAGGAGCCAAAATTCGTGAACTTCAAGAGAGCAGTGGCGCAAGAATCAAGGCAAGTGGACTAGTGTCAAACTAAGTTAGTAGGGCACATTCAGAAACAAATAACTGGTGCTTGGCAGCCATAATATGCACTTAAATGTGGGGAAGTGCCTGCACACACACTGTTTTCTTGTTCCCAAATCCTTTTTAATGCCATGTGGACATGGTCTGCGTGAATACTCTATTCTGATTGGCTGCAGGGTGTCCATTAAATCCTGACTTTACTTTTTAAGATAATTGGTATCGGCCAATATTAATCAGCCATACATGTCAGTGTGGCTGTTGTGGAATAATGTTTGTGCTTTTGTGAAGGTGGAGGAAAAAGTTACATAGTGTAGTTTACTGTAACGTTGAAGCATCCTGCTGTAAACATACGCCTGAATTTTCTTATTAAATAGAGTTGTACATTGATTTTGTTGGCATTATATATATTTATATATATATATCTCGCTATTCAAGTCACTACTTAGGCTGCAGCTGAGAGCAAACTTTCTTTCATAATTTGTTTGTTAAAATGTTTATCGATTTGGGGATAGTTTTGTTTTGTTGTTAAAGCCGACTGTCACATTATATTTACTGTTTGTCAACCTTGTGCAGAGTTATAACTTGCTAATCTTGCTAGCATGGCGTTAGTTTTCTGGCTCATGGCTGAGCCAAAAGACTCTGAGCGGAGACGACTAGAAATATCTCCCGTTGCCAAGTTGTATCTAAGGTTTGTCCTATTTACTGGAGTAGTTCTCCATTGCATAGAAAGCATATGGGAGGGGTGTTAGTCAAACCCTCAGGTGTTACCAGGGAAAAAGTAGATTTTGATTTCAAAAAATATAAATTAATGGTCTTAATTTTTATTCCTTTGGCAAGTGACTACAATATCAGCGAGATAATGACCTTGGAAGCGTCCATAATCAGGAATTAATTGCCTCCACGGCGTCCACTCGGCATTCGTTCTGGATAATTGACACCTCATCAGGGTTTTATCCCTAACTTGGAGAACGGACGTTCTTTCTCGGGTCTGAGGAAGGAACAAGAGAGCAGACTGCAGGCTTTTGCCTTAGACTAAGTTAAATCCAATCATCCAATGTGCTGGTAAAGTTCTTCTTCGGCTGCAATTTTCCTTAACTGCTTGCAACATAAACTTCATTCATCAGAAACATTGGTAAAGCTCTGTAGTCCTATCCCAAGACTAGAGAGATTTCAGTTTCATTTAAACAGAAAGTCTAAAGAGTCGAGACCTATTCAATGAAGACCAGAAACCAGAAATACTGAAATAAGCTATAAAATGGCTGTAAATCATCTTCAGAACTCAACTAGTTCAGGTTCTAGCGATGTGTTTTGGATGGACGGGCTGTGGTTAGTATATAATGTTAGTATTATTCCCTGTTTTTAACTGCTGTTTTTTAGATAAACAAGGGGGACTATGAAGGTGAGGTGGTCATCTTTGGGCCCTCTGCTGCCCAGCAGAAAGCCAAGGAGATGATTGAAGACCTACTGGCAGATGGCAACTCTCGATCTTACAATGGTATGAAGTCATTTTTATATAAAATGTAGATCTTGATCCCAGAATGATTCCTGGCAGTCGGGAGTCTCTTTCCACTGATGTGGTCACATTTAACACTTTATTATTATCTCCTTTTGTATCCATGAATGGACCTAACCTTCCCATTTAACGCTATACATCAGTTAAAGTTAAAAAATGTTTTGGGTTATTTATCTAGGGCCCTAGACAACTAACAACCTCTCAGATGTGTTGGCACGTGTTGGAAATGTGTTTGGTTTATGTGAGGGCTTATGCCTGCAGAGCGTGTAGGAGGAAGAAGAAGGTTTTGCATTCATATTAAGAAAAAAAGAGTACGTTGAGTAGTTTCTATTTATGTATTATTTGAAGGCTACATGCTACACATTTTTAATATCGGTGTGTATGTTAAAGTACATGGGATTTGTTATTTGGTTTTTGTTTTGTTTACCGTGGTATCAAATTGGCTCGTAAATTGTTGAATTTCACTGCTATTGGTGTCAACTAGTCGGACCCTTGCAGAAGTATTAACGGTGCCACACAAACTGAAACTTTTACTATAGCATCCTCCAGTTCTTTGGACAGTTCAGCTTTTCAGAGGTCAGTTCAAATATGACCAATCTAGGGGTGATATTTCATTTTAACCTCTTGTTTTAATGAAGTCAGAAATGTTGTTAAATCATGTTTCTTTCAGAAATTAGGTCTTTTTTTTATTTTGTAATCAGTTGCTCATCTTCAAAAAGTGGTACATTCCCGGTGGCTCATCTCTTTCCACAGAAAGAAACCGATATAAGGCTCTTTCACATGCGGCTCACCTGCAGTTGTGAAAACAGAATTTCGGGTAAAAGAAGTATTCAAACCCCAAGTTGTGGTTATTGGTGACTGTACATGCTGCTGACAAAGAAAGTCAACAGAGCAGACAGATACAGCCTGTTTGTGTGCAGCAGCATGCAGCAAGAGACAGAGGTGTAGGTGTTACCTACTCAACAAACAATATCTTGGTCCAGCCTCAGTTCAGACAGCGTGAGGTCAATTTTTGTGGCGGTGCGGTTGCATACAGAGTTAATGGAAAGACTTGATTAGGCGTATTTGCCACTAGAGTGGCTTTTTATCAACACTTATGGTGCTTATGGCCTGTTTATTTCTATATTGATCTTTGTCCCAAAAATACTTGCTGTCACTTGCTGATACTTTATTACACAACTTTACTACAGCTCATACTACTACTACTCCATACTGCATACTGTTGTTTCTCAGGACCCCGTAAGGGGGGAGACTATGGAGGAGGTCCTGATGGAGACTACAGAGGTGATAAGGGAGTAAGCAAAGCGTCTGTATGGTCTTCAGCAGAATTACAGGTTGCAAATACAGCCCCGGCCCATGTGTCCATAGACTGGAACGCCATCCGGGAGAACAAGGACAAGTATGCGGAACTCAAGTGGAGCGGTGAGGGCTCGTATATTGTTACTACATAGACTGCAGTCCACAAGTGTTTGAAAATGAATATGGTTTTCATTGTCTTGGGCCTACTGTAATACTATAATAATAAGAATTCCCTTTTTCTTTGCTCTTGTTTATTGTTATTAGATTGATTAGACTAGTTATTTGCAAGAATGAAGTCGTCGTCCATGGTTTTAAACTATTTCTGTAATATTTGCAACTTCCTTCAGACCTTCCACCCATGAAGAAGAAGTTTTATATTGAGGCAGAGAGTGTATCCATGCTCACAGCAGAGGAAGTCATTGAATGGAGGTAAATGAATGAATGAATGAAGGAATCGCTTTATTGTCATTGTCACAGGTACAACGAAATTTACTTTAAAGGGGTGTGTTGCATATGCGCATGTGTAAGTGTCCATGGGTGCGTGTGTGCACATAAGCCTGGAGAGTCGCTTCCCCCCCAAAGCCGATCAAGCGTGCCGGCCGTGACCCCTGAATCGGCGTGAGGCAGAAGTGTTCGCGCCTGAGGTGGTTATCACGCACATGGAAACTCTTGGGAGTGTTTCGGCTATGGCAAAGGAGATGACATCGATTGTGAGAAGTATCGGCGAACAGAGTAAAGTCGTGTCTAGGTTTGACAAATGCGCTGATCGCCTACCCAAAAAATATAATCTAATCTGATTCGGCTCTGGGAGGCGGCTGCTCGGAAATCTCCAGGAAGTCGTTGAGTGAGACGCTCTGCCTATTCTCCCTTCATTCTTCCAGGACCCTGTATAGTTGACTCTGTTTAGGACCGATCAGGACTCTCATGGACTGCTGTGTTCTCGAAGCTGAAGCCATGTGAACTGAGGCCTTGATTGAGAGGCTAGCG
>NW_023339751.1:17824938-17833686 GCF_004916995.1 Morone saxatilis | reverse complement strand
AAATTACTATTTTGAAAAATCTTCATCTTATTTTGGAACAAAACTTTCTGTGTGTATATGCTGTGTGTGGTTAGATATTGACAGATGCACCTGTAGTAACCCGTCAGGTTCATTGTCTGTTGCAATGGGTAATTACCGTGATTCTGAAAAATCCATATTTGGAAATACCCACACTAACGGCAGCCTTTACAGGAAATCTTTAGCCTTTTTTTTGTTACTCTATGGTTGTAGTCTCCCGGAAAAAGCAGAAATGAAAGGACATTTGTCATAGTTTTCTGTAATCATATTAAACCCCATCTTAGGTGACTCAATATGTTGAGAACTGAGCCAAAGAAAATGTCATATATACTTTTGTACATAAACTCTCTTCAATTGAACCTAACCTTTCGCTTAAAATAATTATTCAGTGTTTCCTGTCTATCACTACTGCCCAAGATAATAATGGAAATTCTATTTAATTTAAAAAAAAAAATGTCCTTAGTGATTATTTCTCGTGAAATAATATTTGAGCCTTACATCTAAAGAAAATTTTATATTTTACAATTTCAATTCTCACGTGGGGTTCTCATCACATCACGAGACAAACTGTTGATCATTTCTTAGTTCCTTAGCATCTCCATAGTGTTCTAGGGGTTCTTAGATGGAAAATGTGTCTCCCTATGGTTGTGTCAGTGCATGATTAAAACAAAGAGCATGCTTCATGTGAAAATGAAACTACATAATCCCCCTTTACAATTTTACCTTTTACGATAAGAGGCTTGGCCGGATGGAATGCCATATGACTGGCTTGTGTTGTTCAGCCAGCACTGTATGATGCAATAATAGTTTTAAACAAACATGCTTCAATCATGTAGCTGTGAAGCTGCTGTTACCCCACCTAGTCTACGACTGTATGTCTTCTTAAACCTGCTGGTGTGATGCTGTTAGATTGGTATCTATGCTAACCATTTTGTTACATTGTCAGGTCTTCTGTTGCTGCGTCTGTCTTTTGTTCATCAGAAAATGGCTCCAACAAAATCATAAATTGTTCTGTTATGTTTTTGTTTATGAACAGGTTAAACAGGTTGAAAGGTATATTGTGTAAATACTGGTGCTTTGGAGGTCTTGGCAGCCCAATTTTATCACTTTGAATTGAGCGAGTCAGGCCTTTTCCCCCTGCCTCATGTCTTATGCTAAATTAGGCATGCAAGACGTGCCCTGACAGTTCTGTAATTAATGCACATGAGACATGAGATTCATATTGATTGTTTGGCAACAGTAAGATGAGTGTAATCTACATTAAACACAGTATATTTTCAGAGTAATGTTTGGCTAGTCTAGGTTACTAAGTTTTGTGTAAGTTTGTAGTTTTAATCATTTTTGTAATCATTTCACCAGTCTCAGGCGTGGCCGGTGTTGCTGAGTGGGGAGGACCTGATTGCAATTGCTCAGACAGGAACAGGGAAAACCCTGGCCTACCTGCTGCCAGGGTTCATCCACATGGATGGTCAGCCTGTGTGAGTACAGGACCTGTTGCTTACTTTCCTTTTTATCGGTATGTCTAATGTTGTGCTTTGATGTCCGTGAAAGTACGGTTTCTTTTTATTTCTTTCAGCTGGGTGTGCAATTGTGCTTACTAGTCTTTTCTGTCTTTTTGTCCCTCCTTCCTTGATAGACCTAGGGATGAACAGGGTGGTCCGGGCATGTTGGTGCTGACTCCCACCAGAGAGCTGGCCCTGCAGATTGAAACAGAGTGCAAAAAGTACCGCTATAAGAGCTACAAAAGGTATAGCAGTCTTCTATTATCTTGAGTCATTAAAGGCGAGCTTATGGCCTAGACACACGCTATCCTTCCATCCATTTGTTCACCAGGATTCTTTTGTATTGCATTTATCAAAGACAACCTCATAGTAGAAAGATAGGGAAACGGGTCTGTTCAGGGGTTCAGTGAGACAGCCGTCACGCACTGCTCACGTGGGCAGTGTGTCCAGCCTGTTTGCATCAATAATTAATTTGCGATGTAGAGGTGACATGACCGTGACTGTTCCTTCTGTACCTTCTCTCAGTATCTGTATCTATGGCGGAGGGGATAGGAGAGGCCAGATCAACCTGGTAAAGAGCGGAGTGGACATAGTGATCGCTACACCAGGCCGACTAAATGATCTACAGATGAATGAGCTCATCAGCCTTCGCTCCATCACCTACTTGGTCAGCTGCTTTTGTGCATGTTTGTTGTGCGAGAAGCATTGAATGTTTGGGTGTGAACACTGTCCACAAAATAAACCAGTGCCTCACAATATTGGTACATTTGAGGGGTCGCTTTACCCCACTGTGAATCACACTCGTAAATATAACAATCTCAGTGTCTTGCTTTATTTGTGAAAATGTGCAGGTGTTCGCACACAAAATGTCATGTGTGGGAGTACAGGTAGGTCGTTTTAAACAGCTGCTCTGATCATTGGCAATAGGTGCTGGACGAGGCTGATCGTATGCTAGATATGGGCTTTGAACCCCAGATTATGAAGATTCTCCTGGACATCCGCCCAGACCGTCAGACTGTCATGACCAGGTATAAGTCAAGTCACGTCAAGTATTTTAAAACAAACGTTAACAAACATAGTTAATGAACAGGACTCGATTCAGCCCAAGAGAGAAATCATTTACATTGCAGACACTAAGCATGAAAGGTGTTGGTCAGTGTTTCTTGCACATGGAAAAATTTACAATTATATATACAATATATACAATTTGTATATTAATAAACTGAGGGAATATGTTTCACAGAGCTAAAAAAAAAAGATCATTGTCTAAACAGAAAGTTATATAATCTGTATCACAAGTGTGTATTCATCCACATTTCATTGTGGGGGAAGATCATATTATAAATTAGACTTTTTAAATAATACATTCCTTAAAGAAGGGCTATGGAGGTTTTCTTTGAAATGCTGTTGGTTGCACAATATAGAATTGGAAAATTCACTTTGTTTCTCCATTTTTAACTTCATGTTTCAGTGCCACCTGGCCCACTGGTGTCAGACGATTGTCCAAATCCTACCTAAAGAACCCCCTAATGGTTTATGTGGGCACTCTGGACTTGGCAGTAAGTGGAAATGAATACAGTCCATCATTTACTGGGTATGTTGTCTGAGTGCTTTGCTGTTTGTATTTTCTCCTATTTTGTCCAACCTGAAAACGGGCCAATTAAACAGGAGCAAAATGCGAAGTGCTTGCTTCTCTGCTACAAAAACAGCCAAACTATTTCTTTGTTATTGACCTTTGGCAGATGTAACGCCTCTTAAGAAGTGACTTTCAGGCGTTGTGTACTCCTGTCTGGAATACACTTTAAATGCGTCCTGTGTTTCTCTGGTTCCCAGGCGGTTAACACAGTGCAGCAAACTGTGCTGATCGTCCAAGAAGAGGAGAAAAAGTCCTACGTGTTTGACTTCATCAGAAACATGCTGCCCCAGGATAAAGTCCTCATCTTTGTTGGGAAAAAGCTTGTGTGAGTGGAGAGTTAGTCACTAACATATGGCTTGAAAATGAAGGCGTAAATTGGTATTCAGCAGCAGTCGTGGGTTGTTGAAGCTAAAAACCCACAGAATAATCCATACTTATTTTTGCAATCTCAGGGCTGATGACCTGTCCAGTGACATGTGTCTGCAGGGTCTGGCTGTGCAAAGTCTTCATGGTGATCGTGAGCAGTGTGACCGTGAAGAAGCCCTCAAGGACTTTAAAGAGAGTATGTAACAGGAAGGAAAATGTGGTTTAAAAGATTTTTCATTCCTCTAACAGGGGAAACTCAACTCTTTTTGTGTATGTGGTGCTGTTGCATTGAAGCCATTGAGCTACCTCAGCTAGGCTGAAGACTCAAATTGACCAGAGAATAACAGTGTTTACCTTTCTCCAGGTCGAGTTCGTATCCTGGTGGCCACAGACTTGGCATCGAGAGGGTTGGATGTCCATGATATAACGCATGTCTTTAACTATGACTTCCCACGTAACATAGAAGAGTATGTCCATCGCGTGGGCCGCACTGGCAGAGCAGGGTAAGGGTGTTCTGCATTCTCCGCATGGTCACATGATTGCCAATCTTGCCTGTGTCTGGCTGTTTTTGGGTTAGTTTGTGATGTTGATGCATTTCTGTTCCAGACGCTCAGGTGCAGCTGTTACCCTGGTAACAAGAGAAAACTGGAGGATGGCCCCTGAGCTGATTCACATCCTGGAGCGAGCAGGACAGGTTAGCAGGACAGAAAGCAGGACGGGATGTTCATTTAAAGTATAAATAGGAATATAAGGCATCAGACTGACCAATAGAAATGATATTGTTAAAGAATAAACTACAGTACAGAGGGCTAAAGTGGATTTCACTTCATAGAAAGTATTATCACAAAACGGCTTGTTTAATGAAAATCTTGTTCACTAGCATCTAGCAAACCGTAGTAAATGTAATCTTTATGAATCCTGCTGCAGGAGGTCCCTGAGGAGCTGGTGCTTATGGCAGAAAGATACGAGAAGCACAAGAGGGAGAAGGAGATGTCTGATCCAAGAGGAGGACAGGGACGAGGAGGAGGAGGAGGAGGATGGGGGAGGAGAGATGGTGGAGGGAGAGGAGGCAGGGATCGAGGCCAAAACTGGGGATTCTAATGCATAATGGTCCATGTAAGTCCACACATACCACAAGCTTTCCTGCACAGGTCTACAAAAAGGAAATGTTCCACACTTTTTGACATAAACCATCAATAAGACAATCTGCAAGCATAAATGGACAGTAATGAAATACATTTATTTGTCTGATATTCTGATTGAGTAATAATTTAGGACTAATGTTCATTTTCTTCACTTTTTCCTTCTCAATAGGGTGGAACAGGATCTGATGCCTCCTGTGTTGTAATTACTTTTGAATGTACTTTTCCTTTTTTTTCTTTACTTTGAGTGAAATGTTTTTTTGTTTGTTTGTGTTTTGCTGGATTATCATCTATTGTCATTTAGAGGAAGTTGCACCTCATTATGTTGTGGCCCTATTTTAAAAATGTTTAAATTGCAATTTTGACAGTGTTCTGTCTGTAACTCACCAACCACGGCAGTGCTTAGTATCACTCTGAATATTTTGTATTTTCTTATGTAATTTCTTGATTTGGGCAGAAAGAAATCTGTATAATAAATTCTCCTTTTAAAGAGACGTGACACAGTGTATGGTTCATTGTTTTTGTAACTTTCATTTTTACTGTGTGATCTCGTGAGAATTAAATCTGCTTTGCATTATTTCCATAAACATAGGGAAAATGTTCCTGGAAGATTGCAAAGGTAAATGTTTTATTATAAATATACATGGTCAGTTCTTCAGTGACATGGATAGGAAGTTACTTTGCATTGCTGTCCATGCAAGATTTACGATGAGATGTGGGGGAAAACGATGTAAGCAGGAACTGAAACCACACAGCTGTGGGTTCCCATAAAAACTGTATATTTCACAGTAATTTCTCTTTTTATTGACAGGACAGCTCAAGATAAACAGGAAAGGGGCAGAGAGAGCGAGGGAATTACATAACAGCAAGGGGCCATATGTCTGACTTGAACCCCCTGGCTGCTGTAGCAAGGACTCACATTGGTATATGTGGAGCCAGCTCTACCAGGTGAGCTGCCAGGGTGCCCCGTGGTATTTATTTTATCATAAACGTTATTGATAAGATACTTGGAACCTGCTTTTAATAAATTGATTTTACACAATTTTTGCACAAAATGCAAAATCCCCAATATGAAAAGTCTCAACCAGCAAAGTCTCTAAATGTTGTTTTGCATTCTCCACTGAAATGAATGCAAGCTGGTATAAATCGGATATTCATTTTGCTTTTCATAATTTAAATTGCAGATTGGATTGGCTTTCTGCTTCATTAGCTTCTTTCATCTATGGATGCCTTCATCCTCAGGTAAGATGTCGTTTCAAGGTACTCAAGGTATCCTACCAAGAGTAGTCAGTTCTGGCTTAATGAACTGAAAGGAAAAGAGCAGAACTAACTAGAGTTCCATGATGTTTTGCATTAGGTGCAGATTTCACACTTGGAGGGCAATACAGGGCGACACAGACACAGAAAGGCCTTGTGATTGACAATGACAATATATATGTTTCCTGTGGTATATTATCTTTTTATTTTCCTTTGATTTAAATGTAGCACTTGTAGCACAATGATGTTACAAAGTATATACAAATAAGTTTCATGAGAAATAATAAATATGATAAACATAGGTTTAGATAATGAAATGGGTAAACACAAGAATAAAATTGTTACATTGATGCCATTTTGATCATGTTTTCTTTGGGTTCAGTGGCCCAGTTTCTCAGGGATGTTTCACGCTATGGGACTAGAATAATAACAAGCCCAACACTTGATGTTTGTTGTGAAGTCATCACTTGAAAATAGGAAAGCCCTTGTCAAATTCCTCTCTGATACGTTGAGCCAGACTTCTGCACCTCTTCTGGCCAGGATCGGAGAGCAGGTTCTGAGTTGGAATGAAGAAGTTGTTGAGTACACCTTCTTCCAAATGTCCTACAAAGTCCTGCAGGAGCATCTTAAAACAGTGACTCAGACTTGAGGCTTTCCAATCAGTGTCTTTAGTTCTGGAGCAGCAGGCATGTAAGAGCATGGTTTTGGCATGGTAGGAGTAGAACTTGTCAAATGAAGAATTCTCTTCCTTCAGCAGACTGAGAAGGTGCTTTAGGAGCTTCAAACAGTCCTTTCTGTATGTAAAGAGAAAGGAACAGGACAGTAATTGTATGGTTATTATTTCCAAACATACATACAGAAAATGTTATTTTAAGTTTATTTCTATTTTGTATGTGATGGAAATGAGATGAATTCTATAAAAGGAAAAAAAAGTTTGTTAAAATCTAACCTGCAGCAGGGAGTTCCGCCTTTTTCACAGCATGTCTTCTCCGATCCGTGATTCTTTATTATAGCTTTCTCAATGTGGGAGAATGAAACCCGCCAAATATCTGTGTGTTATAGAGGACAAAATGCTCAATGGGTACAGGAACATGAAGCTTCACTTTCCTCTGGTCTTCATTCATGAAACCACTGATGTGAAAGCCACAAAACTGTTTTTGTAACATGAAGATGTGAAATTATCAAACACAGTAAATATGTATAGTATGTACTCTGCCTGCACCCATGAAAGGACACAATTATTTGAAATGCTAGGAACTTGTCATAAAATAATAAGCTACAGTATCAAGCAACTTGTGACACCTCTTCTGTGATAATTTACCTGGTGTGTTTGTTTATAAAGTACATGACCGAACTACCTTCTATAGCTGCTCAGAAGTGAGTTTCCTCATAATACTGTATATCCTTAATCATATAGCCTTAAATCATATATCCTTAAGCGTCGATATAACGCTGTTGTCATTTCTATAAATCAGAATCTGATTTTGGTTCACCAACTGAGAGAAGTTAGACTTACCCTTAGCAAGGACCCCATCTTCTTCTGCTTGACCGCTGCCATAATATTTGGGGACAAGATAATATGCCTTTCGCTTGTAATCCTGCTTTACTTTGGTTCCCAGCCAGCCCTCTATCTTAAGGCCTTCTTTGGTCAAAGGTGGCCAGCTGGATTTAACCATGATACAGAGAACAACATCCAGTGAAATGATGATTGATTTTACTGTTGTGATCAGAGTCACTGCAGGGCAGCCTTTTTTCTTTTTCGTCACCTTCCATTCTGAAAGAACAAACAAGAAACACAATCTAAATGTTCTGTGTTCTTTGGACATTGACATATGGCCACAATCCAAGGTTCAGTAATGTAGAGTAATAATTTATGAATACACATGCGACTTAAGGCAGTAAACAAACAGCATCATCTGAAAAAGGACTTAAAGGTGTTGCTGTTGCTAATTCTGTCACAGGGAAGGGTATTTAGTCTCCACAATGATTATATCCCAACACTGAAAAAGTGCTTATCTTTGTACTCACCTGTGAATTGCTTGACACTTGTCATCACTTCTTTCCTGAACTCCTCGAGCATTGTACTGGCAGATAAAGTGATCGTCTCTTGAAATTTTTGCAGGGGACTCTTGCCACGTTTTAATGCCACACTGTAAAAGGCCCCATCAGCTCCAAATGGTTTGATGTCTACTCGGTCAACCGGAATGGGCAGCATGACATCAAATTCATCAGGATTCGAAATCTATACACAAAAACATCACTGTGTAATACACCAGAAATTATACAATAATTCCAAAATAATTGTTCAAAGTACCATACTGTGTTGACCACTAACCCTTTCCTCAAGACATGATGGAACCAAGTACTTGTTTGAGGGAACTGAAGTGACTTACCTTTAGATTTTCATAGTAACTTCCGGTATGTAGTGGGTCTTCTACTTCTTGAAAGCATTGACTGTTCTGTTTCAAATGCATGGTGATATTTTTTATTACTTTATTGATGACTTCTGCTGCATCTGATCTGTCATTCTTCCTAATCTTTAATTTTTCCAGAGTATTGTGGAGGACAGAGTCCACTGCAGCTTTGTCTTCACACTTGTCTCGTACAAAAGCTTTTGCAGTGTCCTTTGGTGTCTTTGGCTGCATCTTTGTTGTCTCCTCAGTAAATTCTGCTGGGGATTTTGCCTTGCCACCAAGCATTTTTGCTTTGGTGGTCTTTAGAGTCTCCTTTGGTGTCTCTGGCTTCATCTTTGTCATCTCCTCTGACAATCCATCTTGTGATTTGGTCTTTTTTTTCTCACAGGTTTTTGCTTTGGTGGTCTTTAGAG
>NW_023339751.1:17791291-17824913 GCF_004916995.1 Morone saxatilis | reverse complement strand
GGGATTTTGCCTTGCCACCAAGCATTTTTGCTGGTTGGTGGCTCTTTAGGGAGTCTCCTTTGGGTCTCTGGCTTCATTCTTTGTCATCTCCGCTCGTGACAATCCATCTTGTGATTGGTCTTTCTTTTTCTCAGCAGGGTTTTGCTTTTGGTGGCGGCTTTAGAGTGCTCCTTTGGTGCTCTGGCTTCAATCTCTGCTGCACGTTCTTCCTCTGGAACAAATCCATCTCTGTTGATGTTTGGTCTTTTTGTTCTCTCACAGGGTTTTGCTTGGGGTGGTGCTTTAGGAGTGCTCCTTTGGGTGTCTCTGGCCTTTTCCATCTTTGTCATCTCCTCTGGCACAATCTCATCTGTTAGTGTGTTTGGGTCTTTTTTTTGTCGTGCGCACAGGTTTTCTCTTTGGTGGTCTTTAGAGTCTCCTTTAGAGTCTCCTTTGGTGTCTCTGGCCTCATCTTTGTCATCTCCTCTAAAAATGTGTCTTGTGATTTGGTCTTTCCACCATTTGTTTTTGCTTTGGTGGGCTTTGTGGTGTCCTTTAGTGTCTCTGTCAGCGGCTTTATCTTCTCTGCAGACTGTTTTGTTGTTTGAGACCTGCCAGCACAGGTTTTGGCATTTTCACCTTGTACAAAAGACTCTGTAGGTGTCCTTTGCTCCTCTGTGAATTGTTTCGTGGTCTTTTCTTTCAGTATTTTATGTACAGATGGCTTCTCCTCAGTGTGGTTTGACTTTTTTTGCTCCCTTGGTTTCTGTTCCTTTATGGTGCCATTCTGCCTTTCCTCTGTAAAGCCTTTTCCTGGACATCCAGGCAGAGATGTTTGTTTCGTTTTACCCATGGCACACTTATTGTCAGGACTCTTTGCCTTGCGTGGTCTCCCTCTACCAGCCATGATGGTCCAATGAGAAGAATTAAAAAATGCTCTGTCAGAGTCACACTTAAAAAGTTTCCGGTAAGTTATGAGAACACGCCCCTTTAAAGGGACAGACTGTGAATTGCTGAGTTTTGGAGATAACTGCTGTAGAGGTGTCCGCCTTCCCTCGAATATAATGGAGCAAGATGCCTGTTGATGCTTGTGGTGCTCGAAGCACAAAAAAACAACCGCAAAGTGCTGATTACTCAAGATAATCCAGAGACCTTCTGAGGCATTTGATGTAGGAACTATTTTCTTTCTATGTATCACCGCGCAAAAGAAAGCTTGCATTTACTTATGAGAGACTTGTGCTTGTGACAGTGCAGGATCAGATGTGTTTTTGGGCATTGTGAACAGCAAAAGCCGATTGCCATCTGCTTCCATTACATTAGAGAAAAAGCGGACATTTCTACAGCTGATATTTCCAAAAGTCAGCAACTCACTTTTGAAATGATAAAAAGCACTACAGGTAAAAGAAAAAATATTTTGGCAGGCTGACCTTTGATAAGAACTGATATGAAGACATTTTATGTTCTATGATAAGATTGAAGAACTGAGTTTTGTCATTGACAGTTCCTATTTTATTTTTATGCCAATTGCTACATCTTATGGAGAAAAGTGTGTACTGCAAGGCTGCTCTTGATTACGTCAGACTTGTCTTATAGGATTGGATAGTTCAAGGCATCTGCTGCCCCATCACTTCTTTGTAGCACATTCTGAAAAAATGACTAAAGACCAAAACCCAGAATTTTGGTTGAAACATGTTTAATGTCGCAAAGAGGCTCATGCCATCTTACAGTAAGGTGCAGTAGCTTATGCCAATTTAAGCTTCTTCAGTGCAAGTGCAAAGTTAGCAAAATGCCAATCAAAGTGCCTTAAGAATCAACAGCTGGTCTACCGGAGTCCCTCGGCAAGGAAACTTTTGGACCATTTGTTTTAGGTGCTTTTTTAAAGCTTAAACACAATAAAACACTACTAATCTACTACTCAGAAGAACATAGTTTAACTTCTTGCCATAGGCTCCTACAGAGCACCATGTAGTTGCAAACAAACACTAAAAGCAAGACAACATGTACCATGTAAAGTGACCAGTATCTGCACTCCACAGAGCTAGAGAGGTGATACATTTAGGTACCTCTAATTGTTCAATGTCTATATCAATATTACAGAAAAGTATTGCCATGAACCAAATCAACAATGTACATTTAAAACTACCTGTTTGATATTAAAATTCTACGTAATGGTAATCTAACCACTGAAATGGAGTCAGGAGTGCTGCCTCAAGGACTTCAGATCGAAATGTTCTTCTTTCCTTCGAATGCTTTTGCGATGCATTGTGATGATTAACCAGTCTTTGATTATTGAGTTGAAGCAGCCAATTGTAGAATGAAGTTGGATGGCTGATGTCCTGCCCTGGGAGACCTTGGGGTCGGCAGAGTAGCACAACATTCATTTGTTCCTCTGGGCCTTCTGGGCAGACTTTGTAACTTTACCAGTGGTGGCGACCTTCTTCTCCACGCCCTTAATCACACCAACGGCCACAGTCTGACGCATGTCACGCACTGCAAAACGACCTGCAAGGTATAAAGTAAAGATTGATATTTTAAGTGATGCTTTCATCTGGTATGACTTACTGTGGAGTCACAAAGCCTGAAAAAGTGTGTTGGGAAGCTGTTGAAATTCAACAAATCCTCTAAACTTACCAAGTGGAGGGTACTCAGAGAAGCTCTCAACACACATGGGCTTGCCAGGAATCATATCAACAATGGCAGCATCTCCAGACTTGAGGGATTTGGGGTTATCCTCCAGTTTCTTGCCAGAACGGCGATCTATCTTTTCCTTGAGCTCTGCAAACTTGCAGGCGATATGAGCTGTGTGACAGTCCAGCACAGGAGCATAACCAGCACTGATCTGGCCAGGGTGATTAAGGATGATCACCTACAACGCAAAGAGACAACATGGATGGCGTAATAGAAAGATTATTTCTTTCCTGTGAGAGAAATGACGGCACTCGTCTGTCTGCTTGTTCAGTGATTATTGCTAGGATTAGTTCAGAGTGACACAGAAGGAAGGTGCCAAAAAAAGACAGACCTACATTGAGTGAGTGTCTTGTTATGTGTTATACATTTTTTTGACAAACTTGCAGCATGACAATCCAAATGTCATTAGGTTTAAAGTGAGATTTGATATGAAGCATCAAAATAGATTTTATAACAGATATTTCTCGAGAATATAAATAGATCTGTCTTAATAAGGATTTGACTGTATTAAATCGTGCTCCTGTTTAATTTCTATAAATAAGTCCTTTGCGGTGTCTACCTGAGCAGTGAAGTTGGCAGCTTCCAGCGGTGGGTCGTTCTTGCTATCGCCAGCCACATTGCCACGGCGAATGTCTTTGACTGACACATTCTTGACGTTAAAGCCCACATTGTCGCCAGGGAGGGCCTCAGTCAGTGCCTCATGGTGCATCTCCACAGACTTCACTTCAGTAGTCACATTGACGGGGGCAAAGGTCACCACCATGCCAGGCTTCAGTACGCCCGTTTCCACGCGGCCTACTGGCACTGTTCCAATACCTGAGAAGAGGTTCGGCACAGAGAACATCTGATGTGAGGGCATTGAAGTGGACATAAAGATACTGAACTATACTGAAGACAACTCTGTTACTGAAAACTGCTGAAGCAAAACTCTGCTGTTTTGACCAAGAGGTGTTTCATATGCCATGTTTCAAGGCTCTATGTCACAATAACCCTATTCCTACTGATCAGTGACATCACTACATGCCTCCAATCTTGTAGACATCCTGCAGGGGTAGACGTAGAGGTTTGTCTGTTGGACGGGTGGGGGGCTGGATGGCATCCAGAGCCTCCAATAGTGTGGTCCCAGATGCATTGCCTTCTTTTCTATTGATCTTCCACCCCTTAAACCATGTCATCTGGAGAGCATATTATATAATTATTGTTAATAGTTGTTAAGTTTATGATCATAATAGAAGACAACTGATTGGTCTTTTTTTTTATTTATTTTTTTTATTACTTTTTAGCATTTACAATTATCTTGTAATGGCCACTTGTGGCCAGAGTAGTCCTTGTTGAGTAATAGTTGCATAAAGCTGCTTTAAATACCTAGAATAAGGGCACTCACATGGTAATAGACCTTTTTCACAGCACCTTTTTTGACATGAAAAAGTAGGGTAAAGACAGGTTACCAATGATACTAATTGAGGTTCCGATGGTGCAGCTATTGTGCATTTTTCAGTATTGGCTCACTGGAAACGCTCTGCTACTTTTAATGGAACAGAACCTAGTAGTATCATTGGTAACACTTTACCCTATTATTTCATGTCAAAATGGCTGCTGTGAAAAAGGTCTATTGCAAGGCAAAAGGGAAAAGGATTACTCTGTAGCTGCTCTGATTTGAGTTGGACCAACAGTCACAGCAACTGGTTAGTCTTTGAGCTCCATTCCTAGCAGCAGCCATGCAAATTAGTATTCAAATTCAAGGCTGCGTATGTCAGGTATATTTCTGTAGCATTTGCATTCACGTGTTCTACTTACATTGGGGCTGGGCTCGAGCATGTTGTCTCCATTCCAGCCTGAAATGGGTACGAAGGCAACAGTGTCTGGATTGTAGCCAATCTTCTTGATGTAGGTGCTCACTTCCTTCACAATTTCCTCGTAACGCTTCTGGCTGTAGTTTGGCTCGGTGGAGTCCATCTTGTTGATGCCCACAATGAGCTGCTTTACTCCCAGAGTGTAGGCCAGGAGGGCATGCTCACGGGTCTGTCCGTTCTTGGAAATACCTGCCTCAAACTCTCCCACACCAGCCGCCACAATCAGCACAGCACAATCTGCCTGAAGATGCAAAGATCCAACATTAGTACTGGTGGTGCACAGAAGCTTTGACCATTGCCCCCCTTCATTTATTATTCAAAGTTATTGTGTAATTGTAAGAGAACTAGGTTGAGGTGAGTCATCTCCTACACAATTAAAAGTTATGAATGCGATTAACTTTTTTTTAGGAGTTCTGAGGGGGCATTATTAACAATAATATGAGCTTGGATGCTGTTTATTATGACTTATTATGACTTATTATGACACTTTTAATGTTATTTACACAGGAATATTAGCCTGTTCTACTTTTACCCTCAGGACAAGTCATTATAGATCAGAGTCAACCTTTCTCAAAGAGGCTTACAAAAAGACCCCACAACTATGCTAACCATGCGCACAGATGGCTTTGCATCCTCATGTTACAGACCTGGGAGGTCCCAGTGATCATGTTCTTGATGAAGTCCCTGTGACCCGGGGCGTCGATGATGGTCACATAGTACTTGCTGGTTTCAAACTTCCACAGTGAGATGTCGATGGTAATCCCACGCTCCCTTTCTGCCTTCAGCTTGTCCAGCACCCAGGCATACTTAAACGACCCCTTCCCCATCTGAGAAATAAGTAACAGATCATTTATTCATGGTTGGCATGGCTTTCATGTTATGGTTGCGGCGGTGGGGGTCCTGCTCTTGAGGAAAGACAGTTCATTCAAGATGGCGTCTTCCTCTTGCCTGTATCCCCTTACCTCGGCGGCTTCCTTTTCAAACTTCTCAATGGTTCTCTTGTCGATGCCCCCGCACTTGTAGATGAGGTGGCCCGTGGTGGTGGACTTGCCAGAGTCCACATGGCCGATCACAACAATGTTGATGTGGAGTTTCTCCTTTCCCATGGTGACTGGAGCTGGCTTAAGTCACGAAACAGTCCGTCTGCTAAAAACAGTAAATCACAGTTAGTATGGGATACAGGTGGTTTGCCTGGTGGGAAACAGACATTATTATTGCACTAGTTATTGTGATTGACAGGTATTGAAAGGTTTTGTGAGCAGCAATAATTAGTTACTGTTAACCCTTTAACACTGTCGGATTGATTGGGCTTTGCAAGACCACACAGCCAGAGATTCAGCAAATGTATTGCAGCGCTGGGGATGGAAACACTAGTAGAGTGCTAGTGCCTTCTCAAGTGACTGGCGCAGAAATGCTGCACGAGGAAAGAGACATGAATCCTTTTTATTTATTTCATCAGCCCTTCCACTGACTGTATTGTCTGCTGCTTTATGGATATGTTTACATGTGGTTACTGACAATGACGGCCCCTGACTGCCAATAGATGTTTTCTTAAATGGTGTTTCTCAGAAGATTAGGAATCGGATCAGTGGCCACTGAACTGCGCCAAGCACGAAAACCCTCTGCCCCTCCTACTCTCTATCCCTCCATCCATCCACACCCCTGTTCTCCTCTTTCACATCCAGCCTGCTCCCCTGTCCCCGCGCTCTGCTGTGCACATGACACATCAAAACAACAAGGCTCTGATGTTTCACAGCATCATCCTCTTTTTCACCGCCACAGACTTAACCACAGCTCCCTTCCAAGCCAGAACCCACCATTTTGTCAGGTCCAATCCACTGGTAGTGCAGCAGCCATTTCTCAAACACTGCAGTGCAATGCACACAGGTTAGTGCAGGGGAGAGCACACACTGTTGTTAACTCTGCAGGAGTGTTATGGTGATAACCTTGAATACAAGAAGTCACACACGCACTCCAAAGTCTCTTCTTTTGAATGAGCCGAGTGAGTGAAGGTTTATTTGATCTGAATGTAGTTTGCAGCAGGTAGAAGAGGCCAGTAGCTTTAATCCCAACTGTAACATGAATCCTCTACTTGATCTGGACAGACTTGTTCAGGTGAACTCGTTGCCAGGACAGACAACCATTTAACTCACCCGTCCTATATAGCGTCACTACAGCTGCCGCAGTGCGCTTTAAAGTACAAAAGATGACAACAACAGCGGGCAGTCAATACAAACTAGCACATCTACTGCGGTAATATGTCATGTTTGAAGGGTTTAAGGGAAATGTCAGCCCTCCGCCATGTTCTATCATCTGCCCGCTTACTGGCGCTGGGATGCGTATTAACCTGCCCTCCTTTCTGCATCACAACAATATTCCCAAAACGCAGCCCGGAGACCGAGCCGCCAAAACAAAACGTCCATTCACTTTCCCTGATCGCATCCAACACGAACCCCCCCCTCCATGTATAAATTCATCCACTATGTCGTACCTGAGAGCTGGCCGGTGTCAGGTTGGGTGCAGGACCGGAGAGGAGAGACGCTGATCCGGTTTTAGCGGACAGGACAGGACAGGAGAGGAGGGGGGGTGTTGCGTAATAGCGCGCACCCGCTGCTGTTCAGCATCACAACGAGGGACCAGCAGAGTTTCCGTAAGCGAGTTTATCATAGGACACAGCACCCGGCTAGGCATCCATTATCGGACACGACGCCGTTTTGGTGCTCCATTCAGTTTTCCTCACTAAATATCGAAGATGATATGTAATGGACGCGGTCACCCAGTCCGTATGAACATGTGCAAGGAGTAGATGCATGTCATGACCCTTAAACACTCGTGCTTTTGTTGGCGGCTGTTCTGTGTGCAGCAGTGTGCGCTGCGGAAAAGCATCCGAGGGGAATAAAGTCGCGCTAAAAATCCAGCAATGGGCTCGGACATGTGTTGTTTTGTTGGAATATAAGTTTTGGTCTTTGTTTCAGAGAAGTGTGTTAGTTGATGCGATCTGTTTGAATCCGATAGGGAACGCGCGGCAGGTGGAGCCGCTCACTAGTTGGATTAAAATTAACCCCAATCGCCTTGACTTCTTTCCAGTGCGTCTGTCTGCAGGCCTGTCTGCTGATTATCACAATGTGCAGAGCTGCTGAGGAACAGCAGGAGGGGCACATATGCCAGGAGAGCAGTGTCATACAGTGTAAACATACAGTGTGAAATGATGTTGTGTCATGAAGGAGCCTCTTCTGATCCGGATACACTTTATTATGACATCAGGATACTGGACATCTTTTTTAACAATGGTGACATGTGTCCAAACGTTATCGTATCACAGATTTCTAAAGATGGATCTGTATTCAGTGAGATAGTGGTTTTCCCAGTAGTAGCCCAGGTGAGAATATTTTGGTTTGTGGAGATGATTTATGATACAGAATTGGACAACTGTGTGTGATAAGGTTAATACCAACGGGGTGAAAAGTGAAACCTTTAACTGCGCCTCCTGGAACAACTGTTACCTTTGTTCTTATTTATGCTCTTTATCTCTGCTGTCGGCTGTTTCTGAGTGTGTGTCACTGATCTTTTTCTAGCCCTAAACTCTGTCAAACCATCTTTGTTAGCGTGAAGCACTTGGGCTTACTTTATTATAGGGTGATACTCATTACAAATATAGTTTTTTAACACAACAAAAAGAACTACTTCAGTAGTTCATTCAAGTGGATTTTACTCCATAAATAAGGAGTCGCACAAGGCTAGTATGTAGGTTTGGCCCCTTTACATGAGTAAGTATGAAATTTTATATATATATAGTTTTTCATCAGAGACCCTGCAGTGGTAGTGGAATTAATTCAAACTGCAATAATAAATGCATTGTTCCTTTAGTTAATTGTGACAGAGGCTGTATAATGAAATAATAACCCAACACAATATCAGATTTGAGCATAGCTATATATATTTATATATAGAAGTATTTACAATACATGACACCAATTTAAGACATTTTCTGGAATGCTTCCAGGTTGAACATTTACAATGATTACCCTTTCAGTACAGTGTGTGTATAACGGTCCCATTATTCTCTATATATAGACACTCATTTACAAATGAAATAAAAAGCAGTAACAAAATGAATCCTTCGTGAAAAGAATGAGTCTGACCCCGTTTGAGCTACATAATAAGGCACAAGTGCAGTACACCTTGTATTGTGATGATGATGCTACTTGTTGACAACCAAGACAAAATGTTTTCCTTATGGCTTGGTTTTGATTTACCCCTCTATAGTCATTATGTATAAAGGGAAAAGTTCCATACACTATCATATACATGTGAAGTACAGAGTGTAAACTTTATGGATGATATGATTTAATCAGCTGGTCACATTGATTAAAAGACTAAGAATTACCACCCGTCATGGTGACTACAGCATATTGAGTTGTTAATCGTGCTATTTGAAATAATTTTACAATAAGGTCTAATTCAGATGACACCTAAAGTTGGTAGATTAATCAAACTGTAAAAAGTAATTCAACATCCTTTTCAACCCTTGTAAGATACCTGAGAATTGACACACAAAGTGCAAATCCTGTGAATAAAACAAGGCTGTGTCCACCAGGAAGCTCTTTAAAGCACTTTCACTTTCCCTTCTTTAGAATTAGTGTTAAAAAAATCATGGCCCATGCTTTCAATATGCATTATTTAAGGGCTGCTACATAAAATAAAAGAGGTGCCTGGTGGGCATAACCTGAAAAGACAATACATATTGTACATTACATACATAAATTCCCTTAACTGCACTATATGACAAGTAAATACAAAAATCACATGGAAGCCAAAGAGCTTTAAAATCATTTTAAAGGAGGCTTCTCTATAAGGCATTTCCCCCAAAACAAGTGTTTTTGTGCATGCAGTGCGGTCACAACGTTCTCTCAAAAAAGATGATCAAATGTGTGCGTGTGGTTTAGGATTTTGGGGCAGACCTTTGACACACTTCTAAACGACTTACTGGCACTTAGTTTTGGTTTGCAGAGTAGCACATTTTGTGTTATCCCAAACTTTACATACACAAGTAAAAAGAAAACATCCTTCTTAAGAGTGTAGACTTAAGAATAAAAAACAAGAGGGTTTACTTGTCGAGTTCTAGAGGCAGAAATAACAACTGAGCTGAGAGTTAACCGTCTAACCAGAACTTTAAAAAGGAACAACATTGGGACAATCTTTGATAGCTTATTGACTATGCTAGACAGCATTCTTGACAATTGAGAAGGCTTAGCTAGCATGTGGTTATTTAAACAAGCTTAGCCTAGCTGACTTAAGGTTTAAACTAGACGTACTAGCCTGTAGCTAACTGGCTAGCATAGTAACAGCATCCTCTGATACTGCGGTGGATTCCTCTGCTCAATCATTATTTCTGCCTCTAAGGAATTTAACCCTTACTAAAATTGTGATCTTCCTTGTTCATTGCTGTGACTGTAGCTTTATCTGAAAACAGACTGAGTCCCCGCAGTCACAGTAAAGAACATCCTTGAAGCTAATATGGCTGTTACTCAGTTAGTTTGCCGTGCTTTGAGAATGATCACCTTGGCTAGAACATCTCTCGCTGTTATTACCCGTTAAATAAGTTAATGACTGAGACTTGTCCATTCGATGATTCAGATTTGTGAGGTGGACGTGTCTTCAGCCTCAGTCTCCATGAGAGTAGGATGTGTGGACAGCCCAGGGCTGCACCGTCCCTTGGCCGAACGCGGTGTAGAACACGGCTCCAAACAGGTTGATGGCAGCTGCGATGTAGAAAACAGCCTGCCATTCCTCTATGGTGTTCTAAAGGACAGTCAGCACAGTTAATTAGTGTTGAAATATAATAATATCATTTTTAAAAAAGGCTTTAGCCCTCATTAATCATTTAGCTCACTATCCTGTGCATTCTTTGAAACATTTTCACAGGATCAACGATTTACAAATCGTTACTTCCTGGTTTAGCAAAGGAAATCCTGGAGGTTTGGTTTAGAAACGTACTCAAAATTCCTCTAAATGTATTTTCCACCATACATTCTCTCAATGACAAAATGCTAATAGTGCATCTTAAAGAGGAACAACTGAAAACAAATTACAATCCCCCAAAGGTTATATTTGGTGTCATCTGTACCAATTCCCAACCACTGACCTCCGAGTTGGACAGGAAACAGAATTTCTCCTTGTTAATAGTCTTAACACGAGTTTGAATTGAAACAGTACTGTATGCCAATACTGTCCACAAGGCAGAATACTCATTTGAAAGACATTCTGCTTTTTTCATGTTTAAATAATTTGAAAGATGATGTGATTGGTTAGTTTGGTTAATCTTTACCTTGCGCCATTGTTGATCATCTGAATGATGACACCATTTGGTTATCTGATTTATAAATTGTTTGTCATCGTAGCCATGGCCCAAGGGCAAAATCTGTCATCTCCACCACTGAAATGCTTCATATTACAGCAGCAGTGGCCACATGGAGTCGGATATTCTCATTGTGTTTGGAAAATCCAGCTAAATGATGTTTCAGGAACTGTAAAGGACAATCAAACTGCACCTCTTTAAAGATCAAAGAATAATTAAACGAGTAACAAGGTTCATGTTTGGGTATGACTGCATTGCTTTTTATAAAGGTCTATGGATGCCCCCTGGTGGCCAATTGTTAACATGCTAATCCTATACTGACTAAACCAATTAAGACAGGAAATGGAGCATTAGGCCAAAGTAAGGATACCATCTGTTTAGCGAGGGACACTGGAGGTCAGGACACCCAGAGTGACCGCTGTAAGCAGCAGCATACGACATATAACAGTAACAACAATGACCAATGATCTGTTTCTTACATGTTTGGTGAGTGATCTTGCTATGACTGGTCCCACCATGCCAGGAATGGTGGCAAAGGTGTTGGTGATACCCAGGAGAATACCAGCATACCTACAAACACAAGCACACAGTATTTATTAACCTGTTAAACCCACTACAGTGCTGAGTGGAGATACCACGGCTTACAACTTAACAGCTTTCACCTGAATGAACGTAATCTACTTAAACATGGACATGTTTGAGGTTTTCACAAAGTACTGTTAATGATGTATGCATATGAATAAACGTTCCTGCACTCTATCAGTATGTATAATTGTAGCTTCTCACGGCTACAAGAAATAATAATATCCTCCACAAAAACACCACGTTTACAGAGGTTATTTTGGTCATAGAACTTGGTAATTCTTACGAAGGAGCAATGTCAAGGTGGTTGATGTTGAAGCCAGAGGCCGACACCCCGCCAAGAGAGGAGGAGATGGTGAGGAAGGTCACAGCCAGGGTGAAATCACATCCTGTATATCCTGCTGCCACCAGGAACACAGCTGGCCCGATCATGCCTACAGAACAGAAACAATAACATCCTCAGAAGCAGCAGACCGCGGCGTATTGGAAGTCCCGTGTCAAGAGCCTGGAGTCGGTTGCGTGATGTGGCCGTCGCTTACCGATAAGGGAGAAGGACTTCCTGACACGGACGGTAGGGTAGAGGCAGGTTTCCCGCAGGTAATCGGCAAGCTGACCACTCAGCACAGCCATCACAGCGCAGCCCAGGTAAGGAAGAGCTGACAGCATACCGTTCTATTGTGGACACGCAGAAAGAAAACCACGTGTTTATATAGTTATATAGTTATTATACACATAGCAGTTACATAAATGTTTCTTATGCCTGTATGTGATGTTGACCTCACCTCCTGTATGCTGAAGCCCAGTATGTTATTCATGTAGGTTGGCAGCAGGGTGAGGAGGGTGTAGAAGGTCCAGTTGTAGGAGAAGTGCGCCACTACGATGGCCCACAACGGCGTGGACGTGACTATGGCTCGCCAGGGGATGAAGCCTGCTGAGGTGGACAGCTGGGACACACAGGAAGTGGAAAATAGGGAATAGATTGATTAGGGAGTTCTCGATTATTGTATCCACTATTAAAAACTGATACTCTGCAATAACTACCTAAATGTTTATTGTGGTCTTGTGTACTTATGACTGAGACGTAGTCTGAAACTTTGTTCAGCTGTGTGAGTAGTTTCCATCAAATACATGCAAAAATAACTTCTGTTGTGCCAATAGCATGTGGTTTAACTTCATTCCCCCTGAATAAATAACAATAAGTCTTACAGGCTGCTGTTTTAATCTCTCTGTTTCTTGCCAGTCTATATTCTACCTCTCCTGTATTCCAAACTGGTGGTTTTATTTCTTGTGTTAGCTTTTTCTCCCCCTACTGGCCAGAAAATTGTCAATATGTTTTCTTACTTAATGTTGTGTTCATGTGGTTTGAAACACTACAGTTGACCAAAACAAGCTGTAAAGAAAGCTACAGTTATAGTTAGACACCCAATGGCATACAGGTGTCCAAAGTTATATTCAATATTAAAATTGTTTTATGTTATATACATTTATGATCCAAGGGCTTCCACACAGTAGTCATTGATGCTGATGGAGCTATGAGCTGCAGATAGCACTTCATCAGCAGGTATACAGAGATAACAGGGTTCAGTTCCCAGTAGAAATGATTAACCTGAGTAATTTGCATCCACAATCAATATGTATATTTAAGGAAAGCTTCTGCATGTCATAATAAACTGCAGAGTAATGGTAAGCGTGTCACCTAACAGCTGAGTAAGACAGATAAGAGAACAAAATGCGGCAATACACTGCGATGATGTAACATTAGTATCTGAACTGTACTGTACCGGAAAAGCCTGCAAGCACTCTGCGGCAACGGTCTTAGCAAAAAAAGAACCGTACATCATATGTCAGAATGCTAATTAGGGATTACTTGTCATTACAACGCTGTTTTTTCTTTGGCCTTTCTGTCTATGTTAAACATTAGGCTTTCTTGGAGTGTTTATTTGTTACACACTTAAACATTTTATACCTGTCTGTATATTTGACTAGCATTTAAAAAAAACTGCTCTAAAGCATCTTTTTGGAATTTATAATTGTGACTTTTTCTCTGGGAAAAATGTTAGTGTAAGATAGTAGACTTATATAAAGCAGTGATATAAGATGAATTAAAAACACCTTTCCACCAGCGTATGAAACATCATTTTTTGTTTTTTAATTGAAGACATAGTGTTGTTTCTGGCATTACCTCGCTCTTGAGTGAGGTGGTGATGTAGATTCTCTCCCGCTCTGATATCCGTGGGTGAGTGTTTGGACTGTCAAATACGAGAAAGGTCCACAAGACGAACCACACCAAGCCAACAGCACCTGGACACACAAACAAGCAAGTGAGCTCTCATTCTACCACAGATCAACAGCCCTACAAAGTATCCAGCATAAATCCTTCAACACATTACAGATTGTAGTCCACAGATGCATGGAGTATGATGATTCTGTTTCCTGAAACTGAACTCAGCTCATTACCTCTCCTTCTGTATCCACTGAGGAATAATCTGTTGACACTTACATCTGACTGCTGTCCAGTGGTTTAGAAATGGAGTTAAATTATCAGTAGTGGCAGTAATTCACCAAGCAAGTAAATAAAGTAGGACTTCTTCAGTGGCTCAATCTGTAAGCACATTTTCTTCCTCAACTTGCTAAATCATCGTTTCCACAGAACAAAGAGGAAGAAAGGAGCAGACACTGGAAACAGCTTGTCTGAAGTTTAAAAAGAGCAGAAAAACATCATAGCCTGTGACTAATCAATGGAGAGGCCACTTGAGGTCGGAGAAATCTGCAAGAGCTGCTTTTTTGTATTATGTACTATTGGCAGCAACTTCACTCCACAGTATATCATGTGCACTTTCCCCAATCAGACAAGATGTAACCTAAGCTTTAATGTACATTCAATAAAGTGTCAAGTTCCCATAACTTATTCATGATAGCACTTTTATGACCGGAATTCTTTGAAGTTCACGGTTTTCTAACAAATGCGTTAATGTATCATGAGTAAAAATTAACTTTCTGCCCATCTTGAGTGAAAGTCACATGATGATGATGGTGACACTTTATTGTCAGATCATCAGCAGTGAACCCTGTTCTCTGTGGTTAGATGGTAAACTATGTAAAAACTGCTGTACTTGGGCATACAGCACAATGCTTACAGGCTACTGTGCTAGGTGAAGCTCATCATTTCCCAAACTATCAAAATAAAATGAGATACATCAAGTTAAGGGAATATTAGTGCACCACAAACTCTACAACACGTCACCGCAGAGCTGTCAGGATGTGCAGAACATCTCCATTTGATTAACTCTACATAGTAGTAGTAATAGTCACGTCGTAGAAGTAGTGGAGTGGGCCACGAGTGACAAAGTAAACCCACCCCTACACCACTAGTGACACAGCAGGTGTATTACCAAATATATAGAAGACGTAGGTCCAGTCCAGGTAGAAGCATATTTCACCAGACAGAGGAAGAGAGATTACTGTCCCCAGCTGGGCTCCTGCAATGGAAGAGAAAACACCAAAATCTGTATCCCACAAGACGTCTGAATGCAGTGTAACTACTGAAGAATATATGATGAAAGTCGACACTAACAATTATGTGACAGATGATGCCATTTAAAAGGTGGCAAAGTCCAACCCTGACTGACTGTTTTTAACACTTTTAACACTGTTTTGTATAAATGGAAACAGGATTTGTAGTCAAACATTCTTCTTTGTGTTGGCATTTTACCCTTTGTGTGTGTGTGTGTGTGTGTGTGTGTGTGTGTGTGTGTTTGTGCGCGTCTTACCTATGTAGGAAATTGTGAGCAGTCGGCTCCTCTCTAGTGGTGGCGCCCACGCTGCCCACATGGTGTACATGGCAGGGAATGTGACTCCCTGAAGACAAACACAGAAAGAAGATTAAGTACAACCAATCATCCAACCATCTCTAAATCTCATTTGATTGTGTGCTCGGAGATACATTGTAATACCACTAGCAACACTTTATATTGGGCTGCAGTACAGTTGATGCTCATGGTACAAACAACAGGCTTGCGCAAATAATTTCAACTGGACTTTCTGGGTCATCCTGTCTTCATGTCGGGATTACACTACGGGAAACCCCTTACCTCTCCTATCCCTTCCAGCACCCTGACGGCAATAAGGTAGCTTGCACCCAGGTCAGCAGCCACGGGGGTGAGCAGCGTAAAAATGACAGTTCCCAGGATTCCAAAACCCATCAGCCACTTGGGTCCATAGCGGCCGGCCAGGTAGCCCCCAGGAATCTGTGTCAGGATGTAGCCATAGAAGAAGGAGCCCAAGATCCAGCCCTGTGTCTCCGAGTCCCAGTTGTACACACTGGCCTGTGGGGGATGGAGAACTGTATTAGGAATTAAGACTGTTTTGAATAACTGTACATGTGCGTGTGTTTTCATTAGTCCGTCTATATATTTGTTGCTTCTGTTTGATGCTTCCTCTCCATCTTTGTGTTCCTAATAAGTAAGCAATAACACACACTTTCAAGATTTCCCTTGTGGATTGTGTCCACAAGTGAAACCGACTACAGCTGCAACAATTAGTTGATTAGTTGTAAACTATTAAATTAATCTGCAACTATTTTGATAATAGATGAATCGCTCAAATTCTCTTATTTCAGCTTCTCAAATGTGAATATTTTCTGATTATGACAGTAAAATAACTTTGGGTTATGCAATTTCCCAGCTTGGGATCAATAAAGTATATCTATCTATCTATCTATTATAGAAAAAACAAAACCTTGGGCTTTGGGAAACTGATCAACCTTTTCCCAACATTTTCTGGACCAAACAGCTAATAGATTAATCAAGAAAATGATCAAAAGCATAATCAATAATAAATATAATAATCGTTATTCGCAGCCCTAAACCTGACAAAATAACAGCATGTTCTTTCAGTAACGCGAGAGCACTTCTAGATGATTGTAGCAGCATTTGGTTCATGGTCCCTTGACAGAGGTCAGTGAGGGAGGGGTGAATGTTATAAAACTCCGATATTATAGTGTGTAAGTCAAAACAGATTATTTTTCAGTAAAGTGTGACTTTTTCTAAGCATGGGTGCCCCGTTTAAATGTGAAACCATTTCTGGTGTTTTTTCCAAGATTGACGACATGCTGAAGACCGGATGTCAACCCGATTCATATAATCCTGAAATGTTGAGGTTTGTTCTATGGACGGCAAGTTTTTCAGTCTGAAATGGGTACTGGGTGTGATTGCCAGGGTTCTTTTACCATTCAAATATTTGTAATAGAACAACAAATGTCTTTATTAATTAACTGATTAACACACAATGAGAAAATGACGGCCTATTTACTTGAAAACGATTTACACATTTTAGACTTTTCAGCTGTGGTAGCGACGTTCTCACTCACCGTGTGGTTGTGTTTGGGCCGTGAAGGGTCGCCATGAGCCGGACACACTGAGCTGCTGTGGTTGGGGTTGGACTGGTGGGTGTTGTTAAGCATGTCCACCATGGCCACACTGAGGTTCACCCGCAACGAGTAGACCACGAAGAAGCCAAAACAGGAGAGCAGTGCCAGGCCATAGCGTGATGAACAGCATGCTGGGGCTACAGGGTGAGGGAGAGAGCGAAATAATGAGACCTGTTGGGCAGATGATATCGTATGTGTGCAGTAGTTAACAGCTGCATTACACAATATGGAAAATGTATTAGGTAATATACTCAGAAGTGAGTGTTGTTGCAGTGCAAGGTGACATTTAACGGGGAAGTTCAGCATGAGTATAGTTTTCTCTTCTGTCACTGTACAGAAGAAACATACAGGGGGAAAAACAGTGACATGGTTTGTTATTTTTAACCTCCAAATAGATGTGTAGCTTCTTGGACACTTTAGTACCTGAACTTCTTTTTGTCTTTTGCTTGTTTACTGACTAAATAACCCACTGAGTGCAACTATGAATCATTCATCTACAATTTTCTCGTCCGTCAAATGTGTCATTTATAATAATAATCACAAGTTCTTAGAATAAGTAATGAGTCTTCAGCTCTAAGTGCAGCCAAAAAAGAACAGTGTTTTAAACGTAAGATAACAGCAATAAATGCTGTAAACTGCCCATTTTTTTTTATAAATTCATTGTTAATCTTGTTAATTCAGTGGAAGTAGTTGTTTCAGTACTTTACGTATGCATCTTATTTTACTGTCTTATCTCATTTATTTTCATAACTAAACTTGGAGTACAATCAAGTCTTTTGCACGAGGTGCAGCTGCTTGCCGATATGACCGTCATTATGTAAACCACTGCTTCATTAAAACTGCAAAGCACCTTCTCTCTCAGCCTTTATGTAAAAGACAACGACGAAACAAATTCTGTGTCCTTGCAGAAATCAGCAGAAATTGAGGCTTATTTCTAGAAATCAGTCTTACATTCAGATGACTTAATTGTCCATTAAATTAGCATAAAGTGAAAAAGTATTTTTGGCACTGGCATGTGTCAGAACAGAAGGCAAAGTTGCCCAGCTGAATCCTGGGTACACGTTTACACAAACACACACCGTTTCTCTCTTCTCGCATGATTGAACTGGCATTTTGACTGAACGGACAGATGTGTAAGCATGACTCACAGCTCAGGTAGACTGTCTCATGAGCACTCGTGACTCAGGCAAAATAAAATGTCAGCACGGGACAGGTGTTGAGAATGCTGCTGAAAGCCACTTTCTCCACACTTACCATGATGACAGAGCCATGCACCCTCCAGGGGAAAGCTGTGTGTCAATGAGTTAGCTGATATTGGCAGATACACAGGAGATGGACTCAATAACACGGACACACTATCGGACCCGATACAATAACAGCAGCTATGATAGCGAGGCTTCAAGCTAATGCTGAATGTTGTGTTTACAGTGAGAGCTGTGGTCATTTATTAGGCTGTTTGTTAGCTACATTATCGTACATAATACTGTGCAGGTGTTCGTTATCGTTACCGTCCCCTCTCTGGGTAAACAAAGAGCCACCAAAAGGTAAAGCCTGTTTAAATAAAGAAAGCATAGAAATTAGAGGAATGTTTTCTGCTTCTTCTCAAGGAAACAGCGGGAAACGGTGCGGCTGTGAAACATATGCTACCCGGAATGACTTATTCTTGTTAGCCGGTTAGCTCGGGGTGTTTGTATTTCACCTCTCTGGACTTTGTCTTCGTGTCCCCGGTGAAGCAGCGGCGTCTCCTGCTCTTCTGCCTCCGTGTCCGACTCGTACCGCTCCATGTCTGATCAAACTAACCCGTTCTAACTTACTGCACCACAGACTGAACCCGACGGCAGCGGCAGACACTTCCCCGCAGCCTCCGGACCATATAAAGATATATAGTTATATAGATATCTGAATATATAATAAGACATAGAAAGATAAAGATGCTCCGGACGGCGGAGCTCAACTGCACCGCGCGAGATAACTACCGTCACGTGACGACCAGCACGGAACCGGAAGTAAGGAGCGAGCACGAGGGTTGACATCCCTGAGTTTTGTCTGCAGGTCAATAAACAATATGGGAGTATATGAATATACACCAGTTGTTGATAGGTTCATTTCCAGATTACCATTAATGACTACTTATTAGTGGTTGACTGACTGTGGTGCTATTAAAAACCCCTTTGTCAAACTTCATGGTTTTTAATGCTTGTTGACATTGTGTCAGAGAGGGGGCAAAGTGGCTAACTGCCCCAGGGCCCCAGACCCATAAAGGCCACAAAGGCTGTCTGTGTGGCATCTACTTAGTTCTAACTTGATCAATTGGCAGTTTGTTTAGTATTATGCACCATTAAAAGGAAAATAAAAACTAAAATAGTAGGGGCCTTCAGATGGCTCACCACCCAATGGTGAGGCAGCTCCGTGGTACATTTTTAGGCATCTGGTTTTGTTATTAAGAGGAGCAATGTTATACGGAAACATTGTCTTCAGCTGTGAAAAGGAAAGGAAAAGGTTGATCCTGGTTTCTGTCTAATCGTATTAGACTCAGATCAAGAACCCAAGACACAACAGCTTGCTTATTATAACTGTTTTTCCTATTTTGTGCTGTAACCTTAGGCAAACACACATGGGCAAAAGGCCAGAGAGACTGTCTCCTTGCACAACAGACTGGACACTCTTGGGTTTTGTTTCTTCAGGCTGAGACCTGCAGAGCAAATAAAGGAATAGCAGGCTTAAGTCTATGAAATACGGAGGTAGCATTACTCAACTGAGCCACGAGAGCTGGGAAAGAAAAAAAAGGCGTGGAGTACTGATTCATTACAGGACCATCCTGTTAATTAAAGTTAGCCTATCTAAGTTAAACAATATAGTATTGAATGGTTGGCATAATAACAGTAGGGGTTCATAAAGCGCACTGAATCCTGCTTCCCAGACATATAAAATAAAACACATTTTACATAAGAATGCAACTTGTGGCCCTCTTTACAATGAATTCTCAATTCACATTATTCAGTTTAACAATATAACTAATATTAAAACAGGAGATAAATAACATTATCAATTGTTAAGTGAGCTTGTACAATATGAAGGGTTTAATATCTGTTTAAATGGTTAAAACTGTTTTGACTCAGTTTTAATTCCATGACATTAAAAATAAAATTGATTTTCAGGCCCAAACATGCAAAACATCAAATGGCATCTTATCATAACCCTATTAACTTGCGAATAAGACAAGTTTTGTTTTTGTTGGAGGAATGGACAGTACATTGTCCTTGCACACACTCACATGTAACCACAGAATCAGATGATGTGTGGGAATGATGTAACCTTCAAACACAGATTTGTTGTTGAAATGAAAAGCTGTCCAGCTGTTTGTCTCGGGGCTTTATGGTCCCCACCACAAGCAGAGGAACAGAAGAGAGTCAGGCCGACAGGAGGAGACAGACAGACTTGCAGTACAGTGAGGTACCGACACAGATGGAGAGACAAACACAGGCTTCTGTCAGCCATGAATCAAGAGGGTATCACATTGATTATCAGACTAACACATGCACACACACGTGGACAACCGCACTGTTTCCGAGTCAAACTGTTGAGGATGTTCGGTTTTTAAAACTACATTACATAACAATCCGGAGTGAAGTATCATGACCTGCTCTTTATGTAAACCTTTCTAAAATGCTATGTTGGTTTAGTAGAAACTGTTCAGTGTCATGTCCTTTAATCAATCAATGGTTACTGTTAGCACAAAATATTATATGGAAAGATATAGCATTGCTCTGTAACAATGTGGGACAAACAGTGGACAGTTAAAAAAAAAGGATAAAAATTGATGGAGCAGAACCACAGAAATTGATTTTTTATTTTTTGGGGGGGGATTTGTAGTCCAAACCTGGCGCTTACATTACCCACAATACAACTCAACCACCGACAGTGCAGGTGTGTTATGCTCGTAGTGGCCAATGTAGCCTCAAGCAGAGATGAGGAACAGTTAGTGGTGGGCGATACCGCAAGATTTGGTACCGATCCGATACCAGTCAGTGATACTGATACTTACGGCTATTCATTTAAATAACACATTTCAATGGGATAAATGTATTATTTCAAGGTCTTAGCATACTTTATACTTTATTGAGTTGGCTAAAGTAACAAATGACCAGTTGCACTTAAAAATATATATTAACTAATGCCAAAGATGACCAAAATATTACTTAAAATATTATATAAATGGTTTTATGTGAAAAAAATGAAGGTATCTTAATGGAAGTTATATGTCGTGGTGGCATTGTGGGACCAGGGGCACTGGGGCTTATAGTCCAATATATTATTTATGGTAGTTATATTTATTGTTGATTGATTTTATGTTTATTATTACATTAGTATTGAATGCATTTTAAAGATGTTTTAAAACTAAAAATTTTCCGTTGTTTATTTGTAACCTGAAAATAAGAACAACAGAGCTAATATTTATTAACAACAGCAATTTTCTGCTCGTATGTCATCTGTGTGTGTGGTGTGTGTGTGGCTGGGTGTGGTGGACCAACGCCAGGACGACCTGTTGTATTGTTTACATTGGGTAAACCGTGAAACTAAGACAAGGAGGGGGGTGGGTTAGTGAACTGTATGAGGCAAGTTTTAATGATGGTATTTTATGTTTAACTTATTGGTCATCATTGGAATAAATTAGAATTGACATGAATTGACATGAATTCAAGCAGAGCACAGCTGCTGCTGTATTTTAAAGCTACAAGGGGTGAATAGTATTTCATTCTAAAAAAAAATATTTTTGGTGGAGTAGCCTACCACTATAAAGCTAACCAACTATAATTTTATACTGACAATTTTGATTTACTCTCAATGATCTCGTCAGCACCATTTCTTTAATACTTCAATGAACTCACAGTACACCACCTGCCCAGCAGAAAGAAACCGTTAGCAGCGAGCTAGTGAACACAGTGGGTTTAAGTGCATTTAGCAGCTGAAGACCCAGATAGTTCTTTCTCAGGAGTTGGTGGAGAACAAAACAAAGATAAAAAGAGAGGGATTATTGAACTCAATCAAGTTGCCGTAAACACAATTTAGAATGAATGATAATGTTGCTGGATGTGTAAATGAAACTGCAACTGTCCTTTAACATGTTCCCCCCCAACAAAATGTTAAGGTGATCATATCCGAGTGTTGTGTTTACAGCTTGTTGCACTGCCCCCAAGAATCTGTTAAAGGAGCAGAATATTAAAGAAACACAATATAAACACAATTAAAGTTCACATGTCCTCATTGAGACACACCCACCAACACAAGCTAACTAATCCATATAGACTTGATACTGCAGCTACGAACAGGCTGTACCGGGACTGGCCCACTGTGAAATCCTCCACTGCGTGCAGATGACTATAATCAGCTAGTTTCACTTTTATCCACTGCAATAACTGGCTTTTCCATTCCAAGCTTACTCTGATCAGTGCTGTTGTGTAAATCGTCCTCATTAACTGCCAGTCACGCCTCCTTAAATCGAATGAGTTAGCTACAGTAAGTGGCTGTATGATGAACAAATGTGTGTCTCTCTCCTCCTGATCCTTCCCTTCTGTCCCTCTACTCTCCGAAGACAAGGGCCTCATTGTGCAAAAAGGAAATCATAGGACTCACATGCTTTTGAGGAGAGAAAGTGAGTGATCACAGCAAAGGATAGGGTTGTTCAGAGGAAAAGAACGAGGCAGGGGAGTGGAATGAAGTCCTCTTGAGCTTTACAAGGACTTCAGGACAGCTGTGAACTACATTGGACCAGACAGGACAGGATACCTAAACATGGAGAATGGCAAAACAGAAACAGAAGACAAGACAGAGGGCGTATCAAAAGGTAAAACAGGTGTCAAACTGTAACTGTAACTTTTGAGCAGATTTTCTTGGAAACAGTGGTTCTGGTTTGTAATAGGGCTGAAACTACAGGTTATGGTAATTATGGATTAATTTATTAATCATTCGTACAGTAGTCGATTAATTGTTTCATTTGTAAAATGTGCACAAACATAGCAAAATGGCCATCACAACTTCCCAGATCCCAAATTGATGTATGTCTGTTTGTTTTGTCTGTCAAAACAGCCCAAGGACAAAATGTATTCAATTTCCAATCATATTAAATAGATAAAAAACTAATCTTCACATCTGATGTTCACATTCAGCTGGTTTGTTACCATTCAGTGCGGGGCAAAAAGAACTATCTGCTTTAATAATCAAATTGTTGTCTCAAAAGAAAAGTCCAACTTTTCTTTAACATAAAGGTACCAAAAAGCAGTCTTTGCAGGGATCGCATGTACAATGTTCAATCCAGTTTTCTCTTTTTGAATGGCTGCAGATTATTTGAAATGCAACAGGTTTTCCCCAATAAAGTTTAATTGGTTCAAATGATGCTGATCATCACTTTCAGGTATGGAGAAGAGCACGAGCAGTGCTGCAATAGACCCCGACTGGTACTGAATTCTGGGGGCCGATAACAGTACATCACTTGATATTATATATATATATATGCCTATACATATATATATATATAGTATTTATTTTCTTTCAAATAAGAGGGACATTCAATCTTGTCAGTTGACAAACCATTTGATTGATCTTGAGTATTTCTATACTGCAATCACTTGTTACTTATTGGATACATATAATATATGTATCCAATAAATAATAATGTATAAATAAAGGTGTATTTGTATCAGCATATTATGCTGATACAAATACATCTTTATTCTGCAATAATCTCAGGTTGACCAATTATATCGTCAATAATAATGTCTAGCTCATTCCAGGAGAAAACCACAAGCAGTGGTTTAAAAATGCTGAACACTGTGAAGACTGTACAGAAAATGAGTCATGCAGAACCCTGTCACACATTAGTGGTTACTGGATTCCACGGACAGTGTGCCTTAGTATTGCTATACTTATTTATCATTAATTGTAATGTAAATTAATTTAAATTAACATTGGAATGGCGAGGGCCATCATGTGTTTTCCTATCAGTCATCCAATCACAGAATCACATCCTTTTGGTTTCCCATTGGTAATCATTTTAGTCTTCAAGCTTTAGGTCACCCTGGGACAATATAACTTAATGTTGACATCGCAAGGCCAACTTTTTGTGGTCCATAACAACTGAGGCCAATACCCCAGAGCCAAGCTGTCAGAGGAAATTTGCCATGCCGTATATTCTGCAGAGAGAAATACTCCTTTGTTGGACATAATATTCCTCGTTTCGCTCTTTCACAGTTAAGAAGTATTAGGCAGTACAGATGTAGTACATTGTGCCAGTGGGCCTTGTTGATTATGTATGATAATATATGTTAAATACGTAATTCAGATGACCCTCTGCAATGTTGACAGCAGCCTTGAGCTGTGACATTTCCACAACAAATAGAAGCATTATGCCTTTATACAACCAGTTACTTGTCTCAAACTGCACTGCATTTAAAAAGAAATCATCATAAATCAGAATTTCCTTGTGCAGCACTTTCCTCCACAATCAGTAGAACTGAATGTGATTCTATCAGGAGACACTAAAGCTGCTCCAATGAATTGCAGACTTAAAGACCCATTACCACAAGTCACAGAAAGATTGACATAAAAACAATGCTTGTTTTTGCGTGCAGTTAAATAAATCTCTCTTCTGAGAAAGACTGGCATGTGTAGCACTTTCACATGACTGGTGAAGCACTCTTAAACGTTCCTGTCCTAACACTGACATCACACGCCAAGAGTTTGTTAAGGTATCCTGTGTGTGAAAAAGCATCTGTTTTTCACAATTTATTTGTTAGTTTTACATAAATGCATTCACTGCAAACAAGAGAGTCCATGAATTATGTGTGGAACCTGCAGTTTTTTGACTGAGCATGACTGCTAGTGAACATATGAAGTAATCAGTGGAATCAACAATGTTGCCTGTGTGGGTGGCTAACTGAGGTTTATTATTTTGTTTTATTTTCTTTTCAGATAAAGAGGAGAATGTGGAGGAGGCTAACCTAGAAATTGCTCAGGTAAACGAGAACTCTCCTCTTCAATACAACTGAAGTAACATTTTGGCTTACACCTCATAGAGGGTGAATTTAAAAAACAAATTGCCATTGACTGTCATTATTTAATCAACCAGTTTGGATGCAGCTGACAGGGTTGGCAAACTAACTGGAGGCTCATAATATGTTTGAGTAACAATCCATCTGTCAGTAGCAGAGGGATAAACCTTTATGTGTTATGTCTATATTTGTTTTTGTGTCGGCTGCTCTTACTGAACCCACCGCACTCTTAACCTGCTGCTAGCCAGTCCAATAACATGTATTCTTCAATTCTTCATGGGAAAACCTTTATGTCTTGACCATACCAGATGTAATCTTCTTAAGATCTCAAGAAATCTTTAGGGTCATATGTCACAGAAAGGTCAGAGGTCAAACATGCTACTGTCTAATTCTCTTTTTGGACGGGAGAGTAAAAATGCTATCCTGCAGTTCAGAATTCACTACTTATATTTTTTGTTTAGACACACTGTGCATCAGGTTTCTTTATTTATATTTGATACAAATAATTGGCCGCTTCCCTCAGTGCTCATATTGACAATTTCTGTTATAAATCAGTATTGAGCTTCCAAAAGTGTTACAAGTGTGTATTATTATTATTATTATTATTATAAAGCAAAGCCACATAGTCCTCACTCAGCTTGAGAGTAACATGACGCAGTGTCCAAGCTCCTCTAACCATAATGCATGTGTCATAGTGTGTATAGTGCATGAAGAATTGTTTCGTGTTACTTGAATTTAAACTTGCACTAGGTCTCATGACCTTTGAAGAGTGGATATCTGCTCACGGCAGAACTGAGAGAGACAGAGAGAACTGCTTGTACTAGATTAACTGTGTACTAACAAATGATTTTAGTCAAGATGTTTGCATGAGTTTTTCAGGCAAAAGCACTGTATGAGTGCATTCCTACTCACTTGACCTGATGTAAATTAGTATAGTAAATATTGGCCTTCTAGCCTGGAGGCTAGGCTTATGTTTAGCTGTCACAAAGGGTTGCTCCCAACTCACAAAACTGAAATATTATTCTTTTCAAACTGAGTTTCTGAATAGGTCTCACTGAGGCCTCTAAAGTTCACATACTACTCATGTTATGTTACACTGTTATTTACTTACAACCGCAAAAATGAGCTAAACTTGCTATTGATATAATTAAATAATGAGATTTATGAGGAATTCACACTGTAGTGCATCTTTAAACACCCATGTGTGAAGAGGTACAGTACCACTGCTAACCACTGATAGCATCAGAAGGGGAGAAGTAGAGAAGGCAAACAGGACAGATGCTCTATTCAGTCTGCTGCCTGATGCCTTTCACATGACTGAGAGAAAGAGAGCAAGAGATAGATGGAAAGATTGGGCGAGTGAGAGCTGCTTCAACCCATGTTATGTTCCCATGAGCTGATTCAGTTATCCCTGCTGAATTAATTCAATCAGTTGTGAATGAAAACTAAGACTAACTGCAAAGAAGAAGGGAGGCACATAAAGAATCCACTACTTATAGGATATTTTTAAGAAAAAATTTGAAAATGACATTTGTTTAAAAAAAAAAGCACTGTATGTAAGAAATAAGGATGCTGAGGGGGCAAGGAGAGGAGAGTAAAATTAGATGGGGATGGGCTGTTGAAAGTAAATGTTCTCAAATATAGAAAAGCTGAATGTAGACCAACAAAACACAGAAAATAGAATAAGTTAGAAAAAACATGAAAATTGATGGAAAACGACACAAATGAGTCGCTAAAGAACCCAGCAAATAACAAACAGTGAAAAAAAAAGTTGATAATTAAATCTACTCACTACAGTAGAAGCACTGAAAAACATCAAAGAAGAAACATTAGATCATCCTGAGCAGCTTGACACTCCCAAAACACGCTACTGAAAACATAATGTATTCCCATTGCTTCTCGTGATGCAGCTGCAGGGCCTGGTGGCTGAGCTGCGCGAGGGGCTCCATGCTGCCCTGACGGAGCTGTGTGAGCTGCGTCAAAGGGACCACGGCCTGGAGGAGAAACTCCAGGCCCATCAGACTGACGTGGATGATAAGATTATGGGCCTCAAGAACTCCCTCAACACTTTCAAGGTGCTGGAGACGCTATGCAGTGAAAACACACGCACACACACACACGCATACATACACAGAGTCTATTCTTAGTGAAGTGGAGAGGCCTCTGTAACATAATTTAGAACATCTGACTGGAACTCTGTCGAAACTGTAAACTAATTTCATTTATTAGATAGGAAGGCAACTCCTTCAAACACTCACTGGAACAGTAGACGATATACTGACGGCATGTACATCTTGTATGCAGCCCATGTTGTAAGATTACATTTATCTGCACAGACACAAATGCACCAACTTTATCAAGCCGTTAAAGGGTGTTTCACTCATAACATAATGTGCTGTCATGAGGTTTTTACTTTCACGTGCTGTATCTGCACACACTCATTTGTATAGGATGCACCAAATACAAGTACTTACATTTGTGTACCGAGTACCACTATGAGTACTTAAAAATACCATTACAGGTCTAACAATGACTTTTATTTCCATCAGATGTTCCTCACTTTCTGAATGTAACAAATTAAATGTTGTTGTAAAAGTTGCTTAAAATATGTCCAAATAGTTTTTTCCTGATCATTTTAGTTTTAGTGACATCTAGAATACATTTCCATAAATCCAATCATTTATCATTTTCCCAATATTTATTCCACCATCTGACATCACAAAACTATAAAAACTTTAACTCTAGTGCCCCAAAGCAATCCAGCAGGTTTCCCTCCAAATGTGATCTGGCAGCTCACAGTGCAGCACAGACACTGTCACTTTATAGCAGTGACACTAATGCAGTTCTTTGTTATAATCTGCTTGCAGGAGGAGCTGAATGTGGCGTTGTTCCACATAAAGGATGTGTCCAGCAGACAGAGAGAGGTGCAGAAGAGGATAGAACTGTTGCAGTCAGAAAACACCAAAGACATCATCTCTGTTCCACACAGGTAGGGTTGAAACATACGTAATAAAGATACTGTACATACAGTCAATCCACCAAGATACATTTGAATTGTGTGCCTTTTGCACATTTACTTGCTGTTTTATAAGTATCTATATCTGTAGAGACGGATCATTACAGTTTAATCTCACCTCTAGAATGCCTACTAATGCCATTAAAGCGCCACTGAGCAAGGCACAGATTACAAAGTTGCTTTTGATTTCCCTAAACTAATGCTTATTGGCAGGGCTGCACAAAGATAGGCTGTGTTGTGTAACTTGGCAAATAAGTTGTTTTCTTATCTTGCTGATTGGTCCAAAAGCAGAAAGAGCTCCAAGGCAGATGTGCTATCGGCATCAGGGGATGAACACATCTGTGTGCCCAGCCAGTCAGACCTCAGTGTTATTCAACACTTCTTTTCCAGTCTGCCACACAGCGGGTCACCACAGAGGAGCAACACGTCGACACAGAGTGAGTCTATCACATCTACCCACTAAACTAAAAGGGTGGGTAGTGTATGGAAGAATAACTGACAGACCTATAAGAGCCATTTACTCACATTTGTGTGTGTGTGTCGCAGCCTCTACCTCTGAGCAGGAGGCTCAGCAGCAGCAGAGAGGCTGTCCATCCAAATCTCCAGGGTGGGGAGATAGGAAAAACAGCAGAGACGGCACAGAGACACCCAACAGCCCAACTGAGAACAGTAAGAGATATAGGTGTTATAACTGCTGCACTTCTATTACCAGCAATATAAAGATATATTGTGAGGCAGCTGAATCACGATATATCTTTGTGTATCAATACATCCCTATATATTACCACTACAACCACTAGGAGGGTTTCTTTCTACTAGTATTACTACTGCTGCGAACATAGTATCCCAATAGTTCTGGGAAACACATATTTTTGCTGTGTTGAGTTAGACAAGAAGATCAATATCACTCTCATATCTGTCCATTAAATGTAAGGCTGCAGTGACTGAGCAGCCAGTTAGCTTTGCCTAGCATAATAGACTAGAAACAGGGGGAAACAGCTAGCCTTGTTCTGTGAAAATGTAGCAATATCTATCCACTACCTCATGTAAAGCTCACAAATAAACATTATATATTGTTCTTGGAGTTTTTGTCACTACGCCTGCCAAACAAATAAAAAATAAAACCACAAACTTTTTTTAAACACACAATGTCAGAGTTGGTCGGTGGATAGTTACCTGACCCACATATGAAAGTGGTATCGATCTTCTCATCTAACTCTTGGCAAGAAAGAGAATAAGCACATTTTCCAAAACGTTAAACGTCTCCTTTAATTTGAACCAATATTTAAGACAACTGAATGAATGAATGAATGAATGAATAAATTAATGAATTCCTGTATCTGGCAAATAAATAGTTTTGGTCAACACAGTCAACACAACAAGCACAGTCCACAGGCTATATCACAAGACCCGTAGAAGTAAGACTGAACTTGACATCTGCTGTTGGCTGGTCTTTGATACCAGGTGATGTCACTTTATAGTTAGCATCCCCACCAGGCTCCAAAGACCAGCTAATAGCAGAAGGGGGAAAGTTCAGTTCACTGCTGAGCAACACTTGATGTCATGCCAGAAGGCAAGAAAGAGGAAGAGAATATGACATATATAATTCAAAATAGTTCAAATGTATGTGTTTTTCTGTGTGTGCAGATAAGAGACAGAGAGTGGCTCTGGAGCTTCTAGAGTCAGAGAGAGTTTATGTGTCCCACCTGTCTCTGTTACTGAAAGCCAACATCTCCTTTAATGGGTCAGAAGCTCTTACTTCCAAGGACAAACGGTAAGTCTGTGGATACGCAGAGAGACAACTGAGTTTCAAAGAGTTTGTTTCTCCCCCGAAATCTTACTTGGACATCAAAAACAATAAAGGGCATTATGGAAATTAAAGGACTTACTTAAACCACATACAAATTTAAGTACACACACACAACCTATGTGAACACAGAATGACCCAGACATCCCCAACTTTATCTGATGTGGAAAAGAGCACTCTAATATATTATGAGCCATGAGCACAATAAATATCACAGACTGCAGTAATTTTGTCTCTTTACCTCTCACTCATATCCACACATATATACACACACACACACACACACACACACTGATCAACACCCAGATTTCATCCAGGAGTGGCTACTGATCTAATTTGAGAGCTCACAGTGTGGGGAGAACAGGAAATAAACTAATCAAATAAAAGCGGGTTATAAACACCAGTGGGACAGAGAGGATACTCTTTTCAAAAGACTCTCCACAGCCTGCTAATGGAATCACTGCTTAGCTTCATCACATGTGTTCCCAATGACCAACAGCAGTAATGGAAAGGTGCAAATGGTGGACTGGGTTAAATGGTATTTGTAAATGATTGCATTTGTTTTAACCTGATTTACCCGCTGCCAGATGTCTGTCACATAAGACTGTCAGAACATTTAGTATATCACAACAAATGAAGGATGTTTAAAAAACAACATGTCTCCATTAACATGTGCTTTATATGATTATATAGGATTTATATGATTGATCTGTAAGAGAAGAACATGTTTCATTCTGTTTTTAATACTGTTATGCCTTCAATTGTTCCATATTAATACAACAAAGTAATCAGTCTGCACCCTCTCAGTTTCTCTTTCTCTCTGTCTTTAGTCCGTTTCCCAGCTCTCTGAGGTTCCTGATCCAGCAGCACCTTGAGCTTCTCCATACGCTCCAGGAACGTGTGCTCAAGTCCCAGTGGCAGGGCCTCATGGGAGATGTGTTTATGAGGCTCACCAGCAAAGAGGTAAACCCACAAACACAGAATTGTAATCTACAGAGTAATTTGTATGAACTATTGCTTCACTTGATTTGTAAAGACTGTAGCCCATAAAGATACTTGTGCTAGCTTGGGTTTCTGGCAAATTTAAACTATACTGCGATACTTATTCTCCTTTTCTACCTGACATTGGATTCATCCAAAAATATTCAGCACTCATTTTTAGGTGTTAAGTCTCCAAACTAACTAATGCCACATAATGTGGAAGCACTTCACCAGCCCGCCGATATTTCTGTAGATGTAGATGCGTCGATATGCGCCATCTACTGGCAAGTAAAGTAAATACGTATATAACCTTGACACCTGTGCCACCTGCTGGAAATGAGTGTTACAGTTCCATTTTTTCCCTTTTTTTTAAACCAAGGTGTTTACCAGTAAACCCACTTTCTCAATTCTTTTTGTAATATATTGGCCACTGTGGGCAAAATACTTAAAGAATCTTTTGGTATAATTTAATTCAATGTAACAAAATGACCATAGAGTTAAATCAGCACCAAATATATCTGAATATACAGTATTCCTGTGGGTATTGTACAAAAGATGTGTACCTTCAGTTTACTCGCTTGTAAATCACAAGCTTGACATTCACAATGCACAGTGCTGTTCCAGGCTAGTTAATGTGGAGGGGTCAAAAGGTTTGGTCTTGTGACTGGCCATTTATAATGAATCTGAATCACTTTGGCAGCCATGACGGAAATTAAATGAAATGTCAAATTCCTGCGAAGCCATGTTGAGAGCTGGAATACAGATGTAGTACAAAGACAACAGTGATTCCCCAACCCCCCTCACACACAGGTATTCTATAGATGATGCAAATGTGAATTTTATATATATAAATATGCATTTTTATTATGTACAAAATAAAAAAAGGTAATTTCTAAAAAAGCCTGAAGTGCACTTCAGGACTTTGAGGGGACTTCCTGTCAGATTAAATTAGAAATTAAACTGGCCACAATTTAAAGTCTTAAAAATCTGTTACTGAAAGTTTAAAAAATGGTCAATTGTGTTTTGTAATGTTAGGACGGTAAAAAAAACTGAAAGCCAAAAGCAGACACCATACACAGAAGCTAATGAGTCTATTCTATTAAAGTCAATATGTGGCTGATGGTTCTGAGTGAATAGGAGGAAATGCAGTAATTGGTAGGAACAGCTACCTATTTAGAAAAAATAAAGGCAGGTTCACAATGCATTGTGGGTCGTCATTCATGAAAGAAAGAAAACAATCCTCCAGTTACAGTCTTCTCAAGGATGCACTGTAAATGTTTTTATATATATTCTAATTCGATTTTTATTTAATAGGTATATTATTCATTTTTGTTTGTATATTTGTTGTATGTGCTTATTTAATGTGAATTAGAGGGAGGCCTGAAAATGATAAATTGTGCTGGTGAGGTTTCTGAAAATACCTAATTTCAACAGAACACAGAGGGTTATATATGTTATAACTGTTTTCTATCCTCACACCTACACACGACCTGCTAAGGTCTTATTACTGACAACAGACTGACAGTGAAAGGAGGAGAGGAAATGTGAATGTGTGTGGATGGTGCGTGAACACATGCAAACCCAGACAGCATCCCTCTCTGTCTCCCTACAGAGCGATTTCTTGGACTTTTATGTGTCGTACCTGAAGGAGCTTCCAGACTGTCTGTCAGTCATCACCATGCTTGCCTCCAGCTCCATGAAATCTTCTGCCTTCCTGGAGGTAACACAAACAGAAATGATGCCACCACCTGCTATGATGTGACATGAAAGGATAAGGCTAATATGGGATAATGATAATATGGGATAATGATAATGCTGATAATGTATAGCATTAGAGAATGTTACACTACAGGGCAGACAGGGGAGGATGTGATGTTGAGTAAAGGCAATGACAAGAAGATTTCTAAAAGCATGACACGATCATTTGTTAAAACTGCAACATCAGCATCCCTGTGATTCTAAGACAAAGCTGATGAATCTCGTGGTTGGACTCTTAAATATAGTTGCCACTTTTGGCAAGTGGTCCATAAAGTTCATTTCAAGCCCTGTATGTGTACAATAGCTACAGAAACGGCTTAATGAAGTCACATTACTTAAACCTGCTGAACTAACTGGTTTTGTCCTTCCATCCTGATTGGGTGACCTTTGCTGCCCTTTTGCTCTGATTGGCCGCATGGTGCTTCTGTCAGAGTGACATAACGGGTGATGAATCCAAACCCTCCCTCCACACTCTGCTACTTCAGCCAGTTCAGAGGATCCCTGAGTACCTGCTGCTGCTACAGGTTAGATTAACACACACTTTAAGCAATATACATAATGATATCCATTTAAAGGACCAGCGTGGATGATTTAGTCGCATCTAGTGGTGTAGTTGTAGATCCTCTTCCAAGCCAGAGGGAGAAACTACGGTGGCTGTGAAATGCCCACCTCTAGCACGGCCCTCTCTAGAGCCATGTTTTGGTTTGTTTGTTCTGGGCCACTGTAGAAACACGGTGGTTCAACATGGCCCCTGCCACAGAAGATGACCCATGGTGTCATTAGATAAAAATGGCTCATTCTAAGGCAATGAAAGAGCAATGATTCTTATTGCCACTAACATACCTATTTATATTAGATGTGTGAAAATAAATAAGTTATTTATCTCTGTGTGTGCAGGGGCTGCTGAGGCAGACGGAGGCAGAGCACCCAGACTACTACCTGCTGCTGGTGTGCGTCCAGCAGTTCAGGTCCTTCATGGCTCAGTACCACCACCTTCTCCAGCACAACCAGGAGCTACTGCTGCACAACCGCAAGGAGGTGAAAAGGTTAGACAAAGTCAAAGTCAGCTTTATTGTCAATTACTTCACATGCACCGGACATATAAAGTAATCGAGAGGACGTTT
>NW_023339751.1:17779383-17791191 GCF_004916995.1 Morone saxatilis | reverse complement strand
AGACATTTACTAATGCTAAAAGATAAAAAAGATAGACAATAAAATATAAAATATACAATAATATACAATATACAATACTTATGGTGTTTATGATGTAGTGTGGTAGGATTACCACACTACAAAAAACAACATTACACTCATGCTTAAGAGGTCAAACAAGACATTTTCTTACTGTCGCAACCTGACAGAGTGAGGTAAAGCAGTGTTCTCTGTTGCAGATCTACCATGAAACAGCTGTTAAAGACAGTGGAGAGTGGGATTCAAGCTAACAACATTGGTTCACCATACCCTTGCAGCAGTGCCATGCTGTGAGTATTTTTACATTCTTAACAATTTGTCTTTGTCTCTCTGTTTGTTGGTAGGTAGGTAGCACACATTGGGTTTATGAGACCTTGCTGCTGCTGGGAACAGGGTTGATGAATGAATGATCCATCCCCCACAGAGAGCATGCTAACCAGGTGAAGCGGAGCAAGCAGCGTCTCCTGGACCAGATCCAGTCTCATCGTTTGCAGGATTGGGATCGGGACCAAGAACCAGAAACTCATTGTTACGACACAGAGTGGCCCTCCCAGCTCCCGTTCTTCAGCCCCGAACTGGACCCACGGAACCACAAGCCAGCAGGTTTGTGGTCACAGAGTCTTCTGATTATTGTAATGGATGATGTTTGGGCATCGAAACCTCTCTTTTGAAAGCAGGTTTTTTGCCCAGCATTTGAGTGTGGCCATTTGGAACACTTGTACCATTAGACCTGTTAGGAGGACACTTAATTTAAACTACTTGGTTTGAAGCATATTGAACCCTTCTGAGTAGCACACCCAGAGTTGGTATGATTGTCGTCTCTTGGCAGACACAGGCGTGCATCCCATGTCACTTAAATTCTTTTGGGACAGTTGCCCCCATCAGTCAACCAGTCAATCCAACCTTTGGCTTATAGGTCTCGGCAGTATCCCAGAGAGTGAGGCATCTGAGAGGTCCATCTCGTGCCAGCATCATCTGCCATCCAGACCTGCAGAGTTCCGTCAGGTTCAACCGGGCTCTGCTCTGGCCGATGCCCTCGGAGAGTTCCTTCTCCCTCCAGACCCCCCAGGGATGGAGAGTCTCTATGAAGAGGACGGAGGCTCCTTTCATGATGTCTCCATGTTCGACCGCTGCTCCTCGGCCTCCTCAGATTCCTCCATTGACATTGCCTTTGTGAAGTGCCCCAAAGCGCCCTCAGCATCACATCATGCAATGGCAGCAAATGTGTCAACAACCCGTGATGGCTTCGGCAACGGTGGAAGCCATGGAAATGGTTACAGCAAACTGCCCAACCGAGGGTGCGTGTCTCCGGATGAAGCTGTAATGATGCGCCGCAATCAGCATCGCCCCCTTCAGGCTAGCCAGCGTAAGAGCAAGGTGAGCTTGTTTGTGCTTATGTACGCATAAAGATTATTTAATACATTTCACAGCTGTCAAATAAATCAGCATCATGTTTGTCGTTTCTACTGTCTAGTCTCTGAATGGCCTGCAGATGGACAACACAGTGAGTGGTCTGAATGATGGTCCTCTATCAGACCACCTCCACAGGGTGGGACTGGGCAGCCATGCCAAGCTTGAGCGCCAGGGCAGTAAGGGCAGCAAAGGGTGTCCCACCCCATCCCGTAAGGTCCACAGCCCCCTGGGGAACAGAGTGGATACAGACAAACAGAGCGATGATCTTCATGGGCTACTCAGCATTGTGGGTTTCAGCAAAGATGTAAACAAATGAAAATGTCTAAATGAAATCTGTCGGTACCAATCAACATTTTTATCAGGTTCTGACACTCTAACTCAGACTGGTAGGGATTCCCTTTCTTGTTGAGGGACACCTTGGCATGCCACACATTTGGCTGATTGTCACAACAAGAAAATAGGAATTTCATGTTAGACATAGACAGATCCTTTCCCCTTATTTCTGTTTAAACCAAACAGCAACATTTAAAATCGAACAATTCTTTTCATCCTTTTCTCTGTTGTATACATGGCCATCATGGTCATCTGGAGACAGAAACACTATTAGGAAGTAAATGTATTATTGTGTTCAACCCCACCAGGACTCCGGGTTCCAATCATGGGGGGACGAGTCAAAGTGGAGGGGCGGGACAGAGGAGAATAACCACACCCCCTTCAGTGAGAGGAGTCGGAAGCAGGACAAAGGAGGCTTCAGGAGTTCATTCAAGAAACTCTTCAAGAAGAAGTAAGAATGATAATGTAACATAGAAATATGCACATGGATGGCTTGTTATTAGAGCTGCTTTGACCGAAAGAAAGCAAATTAGTTCCCTCAAGGATTCTTAGGAGATGATACAAAGAAGACAGGACTGAAAGAAACACACCACTTACATGTTGATAAAGGCACAAAGAGAAGTTCTCCCTTTAAAAGCAGCAACTTTTTGCATCAAAGGTTATGGAAAATGCCTCAATTTTTAGAAAAACCTACTAAAAATACTACTACTCTAATAAATGTAGCCCTGCTCTTTCTTTTTAACAGGAGTGGTGATGAGAAGAAAGAAAAGGGAGGTGAGAAAACAGCAGAAAACCAAAACGGTGAACAAGAGACGTCGGGGAAAAATCCCAAATTGGTACATGTGGAGATAAACCGCGGCACAGCTGTATGAACTCCACTTTATCACACACACACACTGATCAAATATAAAATGTAATACCTGCATGTTTAAACACATACAAAGTAAAGAAGTACAATATGAGGTTGTTTTTTACATATACAACTGCTATATAAATGCTGTATAGGTATAAGCTATTTAGATAAGCAACGTTTCCTCTAATAATTTCGAAGTTTAAAAGTTATTTTTATTTGAAAGAAAAAGTCCTGCCCCTGGCCTTCATACTGAGGGAAAGCACATGGCATAGGTGTATGCCTTTTTTTTTGTTTGTTGAATTCTTGCTCATGTTCTGTGTTATTTTGTCAATCTTACTTGCATCACTTGCCCAAACCGAAATGGCACAGTAAATAAAGGTAGCAATGTGGCTTTAGTGGCAGTTAAGATTAAATGTGACTGCAGTTATGGACCAAATTGAACTTTTTGCCAATGAAGATGTGGTTACAAACTTCCCCACTAGTAGACATAGTTTGACACTATTATCCCTGGACTGTAAATAGCTCTCCTCTACCTCCAGTTTCTAAATGTTATTCATATAACTAACTCCTTTACTTTTCCTTTTGTCCTTTTTAAAGGAGTTTTGTTTGCAACCCAATCTGTGCAAACATTCTTGTTTAAAGTTTGATTGGCAGGTGGTCCCCTGTTTGTTTTTCCGTATGGGAAACAGCAAATGTTCTGAATGAGTACTGTTCCTAGATTTACCTATTCCACCAATTCAACCGGCTCTGACACTCACTCTTAAGCCATAAACAGAAATGATTATATTGTGCATTTACTCAGGAGAAGAAAAAAACTGTTATTTTTTTGTTTGAATTTTTTTTGTTTAAAGGCAAAACAGTACATGTTTGACAATTATTTCTAGCATTCAACAGAACTGTTGTTAAGAGATGAATGTGACAATCAGACAATAATGTTAAATAAAAGGTTAACACTGAAAATGTGTTGTTGTTCAGATGGTGTCCTTTTCCTGAATTACTGGGTTATTAAAATAGGACAAGATTAAAATAACAAAAAGACTCCCTTTTGCTGGATCCCCTTTGGGATACTTTTGTATTTTTGGACTATATATAAATGAAAAAGGACTTCTCTTGGATGTTGGATATCTGTTATTCAAGTATGTTACAAATAAGTTATTATCATTCCTAACTCGTTGAAGTTGCAGGATACATCTAAAATTAAGCAGATTGATTGTTTCAAGGTTCCAGTCTTCCATCCCATCCATCTGTAAATATGACTAATGAAAGTGCATTGTAACTCACTCACATTTATCAGGCTGCTCATTCTTTCTCATTCTCATGCTGTACTGATCGAATGTTTGATTTGGCTAAATAAAGCCTTAACTTCTCCAAAATGAACCTTGTGTCCCTGCCTTTGCTGCTTGGTCCCTAACACCATGTGTTAAATCTTTACTTTAGTGTAGTCTGAATAATATTCATAATAGCAGGGGGTTCTTGCCCTTATATATTTGGTTATATGAGAGGTACAAGACATTTATTATATTTCAGGGAAAACTGTTCTTCCAAAGACAAAGGAAGAGAATGCGTGCAGACGAGCAGGTGCGACTTTTCAATGTGAGAGCAGCTCTGCTTCTTTTGCTTTCAGAGGAAGACGACGAGGTGGAAGCATGATCAAGAGCATCAGGGCTGACACGTGCTTGTAGACCCAAAGGGGGTTTTAGCCCCTGCTTTTTTGTCTCTACACGTGCCCTCTTGGCTGATGTTGGCTACTAGCTACTTCTACCCAGCCCTTAGTAAAGCAATGCGGTTTAGTTGCCAGCCATTATTTATACTCCTTGCTGCTTCTTCATACAAATTAAACAAAAATATTCCACGATTTCATTTATTTCTAAAGCCAGCAATGCAGTTCAGCGTCTGCTTTTCAACAACCAGCATTCATACCCACGATTTCTTCAGATATCGCCTTCTCTAGTAATAATTAAGTATTCTGTAGTTAAAGGCACATAGGTTGTGATAATATTAACGGCTCTGTTCGATTTAGCTTTTCCAGTGCAGTGACAGTGAGTCACTGTGCACAGTAGCAGGACCCTGAAACCAAAGTGCCTAACTGTAATTCAGCCATCATCAATTTTATAATTTACACTTTTTCCACTGTGACATTATAAAATATCTTCCATGACAAAGTCTTATCAGAAATGATGACCACAAGACACCAAATGGCTCAGTTCCTTCTTTTTAATGTGTTAACCTGTCATCTCATAAATCTGTTACACTTCTGAACCAAAATATAGGCAATTATACAGTATGTAAAACAAACCCATTTTTATTTTACACTATATACATTTCATAACGTGTGCATTGCATTATGAAAACAAAAGACAAAGGTGGTGTAATAGTGACAGAACAGAGGAGACTTATTGTTTTGTTTTATATTGGGAAGAGTCCTGGGATCAAACAGTAACTCATCTGTATCTACTTTAATTAGCTTGGAGCACCAGATAGATGGGGATTACCACATGATGCCAAAAAGAACAGGCAATCCCGAGAAAATGATCTTAATGCCAATTGAGTATTCTTTTCTGTGACTGTCTTATTCAGATAATCCACATATCTGGTGCTCACATCATTTAAAAAGAATTATTTTCACACGTGATTTGACCCATGAGTAGTTGACGTTATAAAACACAAACATTTCAGCAAAAACCCACAACGGAAGGCCTTGTTGGCACCAGCTTTAGGGGATTATAGATCAAGCTTGCATCTATGACAGCAGAATTTATCATCAAAGCATCATTCAACCCCACAGAAAAAAAAAATGGTATGAGACTTAGGACTGGTCTGTTTCGACTAAATGAATGCCAAGACTTTAGATTTAGATGTGCGGCTATGATACAGGATGAGTTTTTTTTTCTTTTTCTTAGGCTTGAGATCTCAAAATTCAAAATAAATTCAAAGAAATTGGGGATTCTAGGAAACAAAGAAAACCTTTAAAAACAAAACAAACAGATTTTCATTGGAATCTCTCATTCACTTTGTCTTCATGTGACAGCTTTTTAGTAACTTCTATTTCTCAGCTTTTGTTCATTTACATACGTCCACTGAGAAGACAAAGACATTTTAGGGTCTCAGAGAGAACACATTTGTTTGAACACTAACCTTATATGCTGTTGATGGCTGTCTTTTGAATCAGACATATTGTTATTGTCATGTAGGACATACCACGAGGTAGACTAAATTTGGCCATAAAAACTGAAACATATTTTGGCATTTTAATAAAAATTTTAAAATGATGTTCTTTGACATCAACCAAACCCTTATGTGAGGGAGTGTGTGATACATTTTTTCCAAATATATGATGTTATGCAGGGCTGCTGACATTCAATATTTTAAATCGAATAGTAAGGAATCAATCAAATCGAATGAAATGAGCCTAAATATGAAAAGTGATTAATTATCTTTAATGGCTGATGATGTCAGTTTGTCAGTCTAGTACACTCCGAGAACTCACATTTAACAACACTGAATAAAAGGAAAATATTTTTGCTAAATAACCTGTGTGAATAAAACCTGGTTGCAGCCCTGAAACTATGACACGTCTTGATTAATAGGTGTTGGCTAGAAGCGCATGTATTACTATGATCGTGGCTAAAGAGCTCATCTGGGGTATTGATTCACTTCCAAGGCAATTCCAAACAGTGCCAATACATTTTAATGCTTTTGATTGTAAAAGCTTTTTGAGAGAAAAGTTCCTGGTTCAAACATATAAACTGTGAAACGGTAGAAGGTCACGAATTGCGGTTTTAAGCAGTTTCTTTCCTGGTTTGAGCAAATGTCTTGCCCTGAAAGTGGATCAAACCCATCTGTTGAGAGCATAGTTAAACTGATTTGACATTTATTTCTTTTATGGCTGATTTGTGGTTAAATTACAGACATTAATGTCCTACGAAGGGCACCACATCAGGGACACACCAAACTTACTACATGGCAATTAAGTGTAGTTGTTAAATCTTGAAATATTTCATATTTCTGCCATTTGTATTCCAGGTGCAAAGCAACACTTTGTGTTTTTCTTTGTGTGCACAGGCGAAAGAAGTAGATGAATAATTTAAATGCTCAAAGTGGATTCAAGCTCTCTACACTTAACTAGACTATGCTAAATTTAGATATTTCACCACAACAGCGCAATAAAGCATCAGGAGCTGGAATCCAGTAAAAGTTTATGTCTGTTTGTCCACGAATAATGCATTAAAATATTTTGAAATAGTGTATAGGGGCATTGGTGTGACTCCGACCGCTGAATGTTTGGAGGGACATGCTGTCATGATGGTAGTGACAAAAAAAGGTTGAGTTTATGACGAATCGACTTTCTGTGGAAGGTGGAAGTGGAAGGAAATCAAAGGGGTGATAAGAGATCAAGGAGGAACAGAAAGCCGTTACATTCTTTGCTTAAATTGTCCCCCAACGGGGCGACATCCCTTTTGCAACCACATTTTCAGTGACAGTGCCTATATACAGAGCTGAAATGTTGTCATCCATTAATAATTGTTCCATTTAGCTAGACTTAACATTGTAAAAAGGACAATAATGTTATGGTTCCTGTTCCTATTGTGTCAAATGGATCTCAGCTTTGTTGTTACAGGCTGATGATGCATTAGTTTGATCTTCAGTATGTATACATGACACTGCATTATAGTCCAGTGTTGGATCACTTTGGGTTAGGGGTCACTAAATGGCAGCAGTTTTTGTTCATCATAAATCAGGTTTTGTTACCAAATTCTTATAAAACACCACATTTACAATCAGTTTTTGAGATGTTACGGTTACCATATTGATAATGACTTCTCTTTCATATTAATGATATTTAGGTTATGTTACTGATCTCATGAAGTCACTCAATGCTGTGTGTAAAAAGCAGTTCATTAACTTTAACGTCTTGTTCTTTGAGAAACGGACTTCTGGAAACCGGTCCCCTTGAAAAGGAAACCCAAACGTTTCAGCTCTGTAACAACTCTGGCTTAGTGATAGTGTCTCAGTTAGGTTCAGCTAAACTAGTGTTCACGTTTTCTGAAGCCACCTCTAGTGTTACAGCTTGTAAAGACTGGTAGTGTACAGCCACATGTCGACTCTCCAACACATCACACAGTGCACAATCTACACGCATGTAGTGGGATCTCTCGTACAGATGTCGGTCTTTAAAAAAAGTCACAGCAATGGAGGCTAAAGTTCTCCAAATATGACTAAAAGGACATTTGGACTTACACAGAAATGTAATTTCCCGCCCCACTACTGGGCTAGCTTCTGTTCTAGTAGCATTCATTAAAAAAAAAAAAAAAAGCTGAAACACGTAATTAAGTTTATGATCTAGGTAACAAAACTTGAGCACCTCATTATTTTAAAGATAAAACAGGTTATTTTGTTAGTGTTGAACAACTGTGACAGCACTTTTCACTCGAGGTATGCTTAATGCTAACAAAACGTTATTTTATGTATTCAATACATACAGAAAATTAAAAATGTATTCAGTGTGTCCAGCATAGTAATAGTATGCACCAATCTACCCAGCATCTTGTTTTATCCATTTTGTTTTGGAGGCCAGTAGAACAGAAGCTAGCTAAGAATGGGAGTCGGACCTTTAGCTCTTAATTTTATTCCATACAGTAAATACGTTTTATTGTGATCGTGTACTAGCTTGATAGAACCTTATCAAGCAGTACTTTAAAACAGTTCTTTTGCGTTTGTTTTGAGTACCACATGGGAGGGGTTTTCTACCACTTGTGATTCAAATTGTTCCAGATCATTCATATTAAAATGTATCAAACCATTTCAGTAATTTTATGTAACTGTTTTAACAAACCCTTTGAACTTCACACATGTGCAATTCCATAGAAGTTCAATATAACAATAGAAATGATGATAATATACCATGTCTACTGCATAAATAAATTGATTTTTCCTTCTGTGTAAATCCAGCTTTTGTCTTGTTTTTTTTTTTATATCTGTCGGTGCCCTTTTAAAGTGGCCTCGGGCTGAAACACAACCGTCACTTGTTAAAGACCAGATCTGTACATGACGCACTTGTATATGCATAATCTATGTCTACGCACACACATACACACACACACACACACACCCACACACTGTGCATACACACAAGGTCATATATTATAATGACATCACATTTGTTTGTCAAATACCTTTTTCTCTGTGCAAATTTTTAACACCAGTGGTTCAATAAAAAAAAATAGCAGTAAAAAAAAGAAAAGAAAATGAAGCTTTCTGATTAAAACAGCGTTAAAAAAAATTTAAAATGATGATGTCAGAACTTGTAAGGTCTGCTGCCCTGACGACAGTTGCTATGGTGCAAACAGGCAGGAAGTTTTGATGGTGATGCATGCAAAATTAAATTACCAATCAGTGCTGCTTCCTGTGTTTGCTCAGTCCAATCCTGAGCTCCAGATTGTTAGAATAATATCTGATTACCAAAGCTGTCCACCTGAGGAGACTGCAGGAGTCTTTGTTTCCTGACCCTCGTCACATGATCAGGGAACTAGTAAGTGAGTTTACTGCCCCGTTGCTCCTACATGCCTGTCCGTCTCTCTCTCTGTTTGTCTCCACAGTTGTACAGACCAACTATACACACGCCTATCTACATGACCAGTCTTTTTAGTGTTCGTCTCTGTCAAAAAAATACTACATTTATATTTACAACAATTAAATAGAGGTCAATTAAGCACTTGTGTGGTGTGGTGACAGGTATAGGAATTCAATGCTAGCAGAGGTGGCGAAGCTTTTTAGTCTGTTTTCTCTCTTTTTTTTTTTAAAATCCTTTAAAAAAAAAATAAACAAATAAAATAGGAAAGCCATCCCAGTTGTTAAAGTTACATCATGCCACAATAAATAAAGGTGTAGTTAAAAAAAAAAAGGGGGAGAAAAGAAAAGAGGAAAGGATGATGAAAGAGAGAAAGGTTTTCTGTGCAAGATGGCTCTTCTGTGAAGCTTTAGCGCAAGTAGCAGTAGCAGTAGTAGTATGTGTAGAGCTAGTAGTAGAAGTAGTGTTGAAGTCAGACTTCTGTGCTGGATATTGTTTTCCCAGTGTGCAGTATGCGGGGGGGAAAGGTAGGATGGTAATTAGGAAGGGTTCTGAGTTGAAGTCGCGCTTGTAAGGTGCAGAGAAGAGATTCCCCGACTATCTCAACCCAAACTGGCCTCAGACCAGCACTTTAAACCCCTCGGTCCGCAACCCGCTGCCCTACTACAACACGCTAAACTAATACACATGTAACACTGCGGTGCATTTAATGTCTGCGACTGGGAATCCACACCTGCACCCACAAACGGCTCATCTCCCAGTTACACGGCCAACAGGAGGTTGGGTGGGTTAGCGATAGGGTTGGGCTGAGTGTGTCTCCCGGCTGCTCACTCCCTTGTTTGCATTAGTGGTAGGCTGTTTAGAGAGTGTGTTTATGTGCGAATATTTTTTTGTGTGTGTGTGTGTGTCTCTCAGTAGCTGTTTTCATGGCCTGCCAGGATGTAGAGGTTGCTGTGGGCTGTAGGGTTGTCGGTAGGCCTGCTTTCCAGCACCACCACCCTGCAAGACAAACACACACACACACAAACACCACACCACACACACACACAACACACACACACACACACACACACACACACACACCAACACCACACACACCACACACACCACACACACACACACACACACACAACACACAACACACCACACACAACATCAGGTTAGGTACAAGGGACGTAACAATACACGATTCACAGATCTTTATTTCAACCTTTAAATCCCAAATAAAGAAACAGACCCAGCTAGCTTCAGCATGTTATGGTAAGTTATTTCTGACAAAAAATAAATAAACACTGAGGAATATAAAGTGTGAAAACACAGTAAAAGAACCCAGGATTTATATACAAATATGTACAGACAGCCTGTCAACCCACACAGGATATGGTCAAGAACCTGTAAAAACCTTAGACCCTGTTATTATGGAAAAAGCAAGGCAGAGGGAGATGGGAGCTTGCTCCTGACCACTAAGCTCTTAAACAAGGTACACTCTGTTTACCCCTGAGGAAAACTGGGAGAAAGCCTGTTAATACCAGTTTTGGACCACGACCGTTTTGACCCAAAGGCTCACAACATTCAGCACATCATAACTCAAAAGAAGACTGGCAACTAGCTCCAGTAATGGGACAATAGACGCAAAAATTACCCAGTCCATAACAAAAGTAGCTTTGTATTACCAGAAAATATATATATATATTGTGCAGGTTTTACTGATCACTGCAAAACTGACCTGTATAAAATGACCTTAATAAGACTGCTAACAACTTCTCATTTACTAAATGTTTCAATATTGCAATATTCCTAAACCAATCGTTACCACATAGTGTTAGCGTGGCAATCCAAATCAGACCCAAAGATGATTTTGGCGTCTATGCTGTCCCATGACTTAACAGGTAAAATTCACCCAGAAATCTTTGCTCTAAACACACAATTTCCACACACAACAACAACACACACACACCAACACACACACAACACACAACAGCCACGTCCCTCTGTCTCTTCTCAGAACAAGTCTTAAATATCAACTGATCAATGACATCAATGGCGTTAAGGCAGACCTCCGAGAGTCCCAACAGAAAGAAGGTAGTGTATTTCAGCTGCGTGAGCAGTGAGTGTACCTGCGCAGAGCGAGGGCCTCTGTCCTCAGCCTCATGATCATCTACAGTCGCACTGTCTATCAGTGAGAAGATATCAGAGAGGATGTTATACAGCATTCTAAGTTGTGTATGTTATGCAGTGAGGGGGAAGGTGTGTATGTGTTGGGGTGTGTGTGTGCCGTCTCACCTGTCTGACCCAAGTAGCCTGAAAGATACGTGTGCTGTCAGAAGATTCACTGGGTGATCTGAATGAACGCCAAAATGAGGAAGAAGGAAAAATGGACAAGAAAAAGCACAAAGTCAGGTCAGGGCTCGCCAGAGGAGACACCAGTCCAAATGCTGTGATTTCAAGTGTCATGGTCGGTAAAAAATATGGGTGCTCTGATTGATGGGGTACAATGATCCAATTAAGTCTGACATTATAACAAAAATGCGTGGAAATCATGGGTCTTTAAAATAAGTGAGGACGAAAATAAAGATGAATGTGTTGAAACCACTGCTTAACACTGCCTGCCTGTGGCAAAAAA
>NW_023339751.1:17762794-17779358 GCF_004916995.1 Morone saxatilis | reverse complement strand
TGGTGTCTTGCTGAAATTCAATTCTAATCAGTTTTCAAATTCTTCAATTCAAATCGTCGCTCCACTTTTTGCGGCTCAACTGCCATACACTCCCCATCATGGACAACCACAGAAAACGCCATTGATAGCAGCACTTATTAAAGTTAAGCATCGACTCTGGCGAAGACAGGAAATACTGAGCTGGCTGCACATAGCTTGGGCATCAAATGAAATCGTGGGGAGACGTTGGAAGACGGCAGCGTGAAGAAACTGCTCAACTTGCAAAAAAGACGAACAAAAACTTTCATAGAGGTAATAAAGCAGATTGGGCCCGAACCCTTGAAACCTTCTGTGAAGACTGGGTGAACACACAGAGTTGTGGCTGTAGTACTTGAGTTCGGAGGAGGTAATAGTACTGACAGTATAGCTGAATAATATATTTAAAGATATTTTAATTATTTTAGAGCTTAAATTTAAACATTTTCAAATTCTTAACATTAGAAAACAGACTTTAGACCAACATTGTCATGTCATGTTTGTAGGAGAGGTTTTAAAGTGCAAAAACTGACCTTAATGAGCATAAACTTCTGCATGGACTCCACCCACTCCAACAGCATGACGCTAGACTGAAAGGCTCCACACAGGTACTTATGGCCTGTGTACGGGTTACGAACTGCATGGAAACAACAACAGTTTTCAGTCACTTTGTAGCTTGGTAAGACGTAGTAATAGCGTTGTTTGTGTGAATTATACTCGTAATTCCCTGTGAGATGTTTTTATCTTTTAAAAATAAGTACATTTTGTGGTTTTACAGTGTTCCGTTCTTACTGACTGTTAAGTTTAATTATTTATGAGACTTACATGAAGTACTACCAGTAATATTCTACATATGCTTTGAAAAAAAATAACATCAAGCTACGTTTTTATGTAGTTAATTGTGACAGAAGTCAGTCTTGAACATGCAGTATTGCAGAGCCATGAAACAAGCAGTACTACCAGTCACAAAAAATATAAAATCCTCCCTCTAAAACTCACCTACGCAGCACTTTTGGCACCCTTTAGTGTCTGGAATTTTATTGGACACCGCAAACTTCCTGTAAACAGACAAACAAGGAAATCAGTGTCACATAAAAAAGGCTTTTTTGTGTTGAGAACATGTTGCACAGATTCTTCATATTGTTCTGTTTTCACTGAAAGTTATTTAAATCTTCTAAGACTAAAGACAGATGCGTTAACAGGAATGGAAGATTGCAATTCAGTGGATCAAAAAGAAATAGAACTTTATCATTTCATGTCCAATAAGTTTGACATCCTGTTTGCAGAGTTACCTGGGAATCATCTTATCAGGCAGTTTGTGTGTGGGAATGGCTACTGGTAACTTCTGTAACTGTCTGGCCTGTTCAAACAGACCGCTCAGACTATGGGAGTACAGCTGCGAGGCTTTTCCTGGAATGGAATAAAACAGAAGAGAACAGAAAAGAAAAGAGAAGACCAAAAGAAAAGAATGAATAATGTTGACTTTGGATACTAGATGTATAAAACTGTTATAGGAATAAAACAATTTATATAGTCAACTTTTATCACACAATTCCATCACACAGACATGTTATAGCTCACCAGATATGGAAAGAAGACAATTGTTCATGACATATAGCCAGGTACACCGCCGGGGAAAGAGCTGCAGATAAAAGGTAGAGAGACATGCAGCAAATCAGCACCATTACACAACTAGCTAAAATAACTGGTCACAGTTTCACACATCAAAGAATGTTTAGTTTTTTTCTATTTGAAGAAAAAAAAAAAAGACAAATACATCATACAATATAGTATATGACTACCACTGGAAGGCATCATAACAGCAAGAAAGTATAAACCAAAATGTAAAGAAGGTTGAAACCACATTGTCTTACATTTTAAAAAGCATAATCTCCAGTCTCACCTGTTCCATCGAGGTCTCATGCAGTTCATTGAGGTTTAACGTGTAGATTCCCTCTTCAGCTCCGAATATCAAATACTGGTCTGAAACGCACACACAAACAAACATTTTACCACTTCTGAGAGCAAAGCAGCCGCTCACATTAGACAACATCAAAACGTTTCTTCAAGAATCAGGGTGGTTTGATAACTAATGCCACATTCATCACCCTGTAAACAGATGTTCAACACTGTATCTGGTTTCCTATTGGTTACCTCTGGTGTCAGGGTTGATCCAGGAAGTGGCACAGTGGATCTTCAAAGGACAGCCGTTGAACACCTTGGAGAAACACGCACCCATCTGCCAACGGGAGGAGACGAATAAATGGGATGCAAATGATGAATTCTATAGATTGTTTAATAATCCTTCCAGGGTTGTTAAAGTCTTCACAAGGAGTAAATAGTTTAGTTTAAATGTTGCACTGGCTTGCTATAGAGAGAACCAACTGAGAAATACTATGTAATGCAACCAAGTGTGAAGCAGGTGATAAAATTGTTGTTTCCCGGCACAACACCACTCACAACAACAGTTTTCTAAAGGAGAGCAGAAAGAGACTGTTACTTACATGGACTTTGGGTGTAGGAGGGAGGCCATTACTGATTGGCTTCTAGGACAGACAGATAAACACACGCACAGACACACATAATCGGTTAGCACTGAATTATGAATGATTCAGATAACACACTGTAAGGGAATCCTACCTAGGGAGACACGATTTGACAAGGAGGGAATAATGAAGCTGAAGGTAAACATAAATATACATATTAATTTCTGTTACAGTAACGACAATTCCTGCATATGGCAAAATTTCCTTCCAACTGTTCCGAAACTTGACAAATTTTGAGCTTCAGAACATCCACAATGGGTGGCACCCTGACCCACCAGTAAGAATTGCTAGTACAAAGGACGTGACCCCTCACCGCCTTAGTGCCAGACTTCTCTGTACCACAGCATTATGTCTATTATTAATAATTTAAGTAAGGCGTTCACTAGAAGCAAAAACGTCCACACTGGAGCTTCCTCAAAGATCTCTGGAGGGGCCCCTGACCCCGCTGCTGTAGAGCCAAGTGTGCTTACCGGAACATCCTTCTTGTCTTTCCGTATGGGAACACTAGGGGGCATAGTGGACTGTCTGTCTGCTGGACTGTCCCTGTCTCCACTGTGTGGAGAGTTCAGCCCATTACCTACAACGACAGAAACACAACTCAGTGTGTGACAGAGAAACTAAGATGGTACGAGTGTTACTAATAATAACATTCTTTAACATTATTGTAACTGTGCTTTGGCGACATGTCAAATGTCATGCCAATAGAGCCTACTGAGTGAGAGCGTGAATGAGAATATGTAGCCGTATGAAGAAAAACATGAGTGACAAAACAGAAATAGACTTAGCTGCACACTGACAGTTATAGTTGGTTTTAATGAGTACAATGTAATCTACAGGACTGAAGACATATAAGAGCAAAACTAAAACAGTAACAAACAAACTACTGGGAGCAGAGAGGGAGGGAAGGAGGGAGCAGGCTAGCAGGAAGAATACAGAGGATCAAATATAGTCATGAGCACAGGAAGGTGTTAATGCGCACATCCAACCTGCTCGATGGTGGTCATTAGTGGTCAACGAATCTGCGCGCCCTGCTCTAAGGTTTGAGCTGGCTGATAAAATAGTAAAAAAATAAGTCTTTATTGCGATAGCTAGCCTCTGGGACTGTGGACAAAAACATTTCCCATCATGATTGGGGAACAACACTCTACCGATGTGTGCTTGTTATAATAGGACCTGCTTACTCTCAATCTACTGAGCAAAGAAGTAACGCGCACACTAACTAGCTTCTGCTAATTATTTAGTTCCAAGCTTACATGGAAATTAAAAGTTTTTGCAGAATTGTTGCAGAAAGGAATTATAGTTGGGTTTGTTTCTGTTTTGGTGTTTCAATACTTGCAATGTACTGGTCTCTTATTGTCAGAGACAAGAAAAATTGCCTCAGAAGTAAATGTAATTTCTTTATTTAGTGCCTTAGTGTAAGGTTTTCTTATGTCTACTGACTGTTCAATGAAACTCTAAAGTTACTTTTTGGAATTTACATTTATAAAGCTGCAAGCAGGAACAGGAAAGACCAAATTTTAATCAAAGTGAAACTAATCAAAAACAGAGAAACGAGACTGAATCAATATTACGTATATGCATTATGTGCATACTAGCATTCGAAGTGAATAAAAACAGACCATAACATCACGATCATGTCTTATTGTCACTATCATGTGTTGTTATTGAGTTCTGATCAGACAGGACAATGTTTTCTCCTCTTCCTTCTTCCTCCTAGGAAGCGAAGGGGAGTGGTAGCAGACTACTAGCTTTTGATTGATTGGATTAAACAACCAATCACACTTTGCAAAACAAATGACAAACACTTATATTGAGCAAGAGCTGATGGACGGAAGGAACTACAAAAAAAAAGATTTAAAAAGGACTGTTATTAATGGACTCATGGAACAAAGAAATCAGACTACGAGGACTGACTAATGGGAGACCACACAACCAATCGGAGGGGACGACAGGGTCTGTGGACACTACCAATCTATTAAGTGGCTGCTCTTACTCTCTTCCTTTATCTCCTCTTTTTCCTGCTCCTCTTTCACCTCCTTCAGCACCTCCCACGCCTCCTCCAGCTCCTCCTCTGTGTGAGGCGTGTGGAGCCATTCCCAGAAATGCCTAAAACTCCCATCATCCTCTGGGGCAGAGTTTTCGACGTCCGTGCGCTTGGGGCTCTCGTTACCTAGGCTACTGCGGCGGTGGGGTGGCAGCTTCGGGGGCGGGGGCCGCGGGGGGACGTTGGAGGCGGGCTTGGCCGGGCTCGGCGTCTCTGGCACTGGACAGCGTTTGATGGTCCCTCCCCCTCCGCCGTCGTCCTCGCTGTGTGATTGGCTATCGTCGTGTTTTTGTTGTTGCTGCTGCTGCTGCTGGGACGCGCAGATGGACTTGGGCTGGAGGAAAATGTAGAGAAGGACAAAGAGCTCATTTCTCATATTCTGTGTGAGATTAAACTAAATTCAAGAAAACTGTGTTATAAAATAACAACTGAACTTTTAAAGGAATCCTCAAATGATAAATGATTGACTGTGGCTGATTGATGCATTCAGTTTTTCATACCTTGGGAGGAAGAGGAGGTGGGACCTTTGGCCTCATGATAGTGCTTGATTTACTGAAGAATGAGAAGACAAAACACTCATAAAAACCGACTAACAACTGATATTTATTACAAACAAGAGTGGGACTGAAAACAAACACACTGTCAACATTTTACCACTGAGGCTATGGTTTAACTTCTCATTTTAAAGCAGTTTTTGCATATTTGCGGATTTAATAAGATCACATCTTTTAGTATTCATACTTGTTCTAAAAATGCTAACTGGTAGTTAAAAAGAAATAAAATAACACTATTAAAGTCTAGTCTTAAAAATGTCATGTTGAGTGATCAGATGTTAAAAGAAACCTTGAAAATGACAAGTATAACCATAGCCTGACACTGTTTGACAGTGAGACGGACACAAGATAACTGCTTTATAGGGTTAATCACTACATACAAAGTGAGACTGCCACACTACAGATCATTAAGAACAACTATAGATGGAGCATGTGTAAAGTCTCTGAGAGTAGCAGTGCTGAAAAACTGAAAATACGATTACAGCGAATGTTGTCTGAAATACTGCAAACATTTCTGTTGGAATGTTCCAATACTTCAAATTCAACAGCTCTTAAATTATGCTAATTTATACCCGTCTTGTTAATATTTTAACGAGTGTAACATATTTTTAGTATTTGAATTATATTTGCTTCTCATTTAAATTTAGAAACTTAGAAACATTTTTAAATTGACAGCAGCACTATCTTGCAGAGATTTTATCCATTTTGCCTTACAGACTACAGATTTCATGTGCAACTTGTTAATGACTGACAGACGAAGAACCAATCAGAGCACACAAATCAAAACAGACAGAGGCTGACAGCCAATCACAGTGAACACAAATACTGGGACACCAATAAAAAAAATGAGTGATTCAGTTGAATGGCGGTCAACAGATGTACGGCTCACTCCATTAATGTAAACTTTCTTGGTAAAAACTTTGATAATAGAAAAAGAAACTTGTCCAAGACCCATTTTCTGGAGCTGGATCAATACTGGTTTAGGCTTTATCAAAAGGAAAAAACAGAGAACAGAAACAGAATTAAGTTCTGTTTTCATCAACATGCTACTTAGCAGCTACAAGTAGTTTGTAATTGACCGTAATTCCTCTTTGACAATTTGAGAGTGCGCACTTTTTTTTACGTGCAAGTTTGGACCTACAATGCGTCCATTTTTCAGATGTTTGGACATCATTCAACGTGTTTGTAGCCAGGATTCCACTTTACACGACTATTGGTCGCAATCAACTTAGGGATTCAGGTTCTTTCTATTTCTGTAATCAATGTACTGTGTGTGTGTGTGTGTGTGTGTGTGCTAAGTACTAAGGCCTTTCTGACTGCAGTGGAAAATATATGTCTAAGAAAAAGAAAGAACACTCTGGTCCGCCGCAGACATTTGGCTTTTACACAATGAGGGATGAGGCTGGACGCCAATAAACAGTTTTATAGAGGCAGGAGAAGACAGAAGGCAGCGTGACTGCGCACACACTCACACACACACAGCGAGGAGGCACACAGATGGCGATGCAAGTGAAGAACAAAACAAGACAGCAAATAGGAAGTCAAGGTCATGAAGATCAGTTATCCAAGCACTGAAACTACACCCAGACCTCATATTTCAAGAATCCAGTGAAAATTAAATGATACGATATGTAGCTGGGCTTAAATGTAGCTATAATGCACTCTTTAAAAGGTGTGGCCCTACCCATGGCTCAAGGTATTCCCTGCCACTGTGTATTCATGGAGGCAAAATGGAAAAATAACTGAAGAATAAACCAAAAAGCTTTCTGTATTAAGAGCCTCCTGGTGAGTTTTTAGGGTTAGGGTTACTGTTAGTAGCTATTAGACTTCACACAAGACAGTAGTAATGGCATAGAAAACACACACACTAACACAGGTGGCATATGTGGCGTGATGGTGGGGTGTGCTGCACAGAGATGCGTGGATGAAACTGTGGCAAAGACAGGAAGCCTTCCACCTCGTCTTACTCCTCATCCTCATCCTTTCCCCTTCTGAAGCAAGGGGAGGACTGGGTGGAGGGAGGAGCAGACGAGGAAGGAGAGGCTTCCAGTTCTAGGACTGGGAGACAACTTACTGAGTGTGAGTTTCATCATCATCTGCACCATCATCATCCTCATCCTCATCATCCCCTAAGTGTGCCACATGGCCCCTGGGAGAGAGGAGGTGAAGATAGGAGGGGTGGAGGAGGAAAGGAGAGGAGGGGGAGGAAGATAATAGAAATAGCGGGTTGAGGTAAGGAGAACATAAAGGGGGGAGGAGGTCAAGGGAGGAAGGGAGCAAGCAAAGGTGACAACAGGAGAAGGAGGAGGAAGAGGAGGAAGAGGATAGAGGAAGGAGGGAAAGGGGAGGGAGATCTGAGTGAAGCTGGTCCACAAACTACCTCTAACCCTTGAACCCAGGGTAGATCTGAAAGGACTGGACACATTCAAACAAAAGAAGAATCCCAATCCTCCAACAAAATCAATCAAATAGTGGATGTCCGATAATTCCTACAGACCCGAAAAAGCAGGCAACAGCCAGAGACACTTCTAAACTGTTTAAACCTATACAGTCCTTACAGATCTACACACCCCTCGACAACAGACTTAACCTCTAATCACTACATTCATAGCATCTTAACTGCAGTTTATATCCTGTAAATTCTCAAATATTTATAAAAAAAGAGACATTGGACAGTGGGAGCCATTACATAACAAGTCATTTTGCTCCTTCTTCAAGATTTTTACCTGGGCCTTTATTAGCAACCAACCTTTTTTTGTATATGACTGCCACAGCACAGCTATACATAGTTATTAAGACTGCATCATTTTGTTCTTTTCTTTTTTTTTTTAAATAGGCTTTTATTTGAGAATTTACAGTAATAACAAAGCATGTCTATCTTGCAGTACAATACTATCTTGCATGTTTTTCCTAATAGGCAACTTTTCAAGATTGGGACATTTTTGAAACCTCCATTTAAAGTGAATATACTGTACATTTATGCCTTTATACTTAAACCTTCAAGTCCATGCCACATTATATTAATCTTTTTTTCTTCTGCTGTGACAAAACGAGAAACTAGAACAGGTCGTACAGTTAGGTACCAGACCTGGGTCTAAAATTTTTGGGAATGGTTGTGTTTGCCACATCAGAATAAATAACACCTATGGAAGAAAAAGCCACTTTCATCTATATTTCAGGGCACTGCAAGAACTGCATTTAACTCAGGTCTGCAAACTACTGACTGATGGTTGCACATTTTCTGAAATACGAAATATAATGATAAAACCTCAAAGACTGAAACAAGATAAGTGATTTATTCTACTAGTACTACTACCTCTGTCCACCAAAGGAGACAAAAAAGGATAAAAACTGGGAGCGGCTTAAAAGAAAACAAATACATTTTAACTGAGTAGCTAAACAGCCTTACAGAGTCTAATACTTTTCATTTAGCATTAGCTAGAGATCAGTAATGTAAAACACCAATTCACATTGATAACCTCTCCCTAAAAGGAAACATTTGGACAGATGTGTACCCTCTGTCTACAGATGTGAAAACTCTCTGTATCTTTGTTATCATGTAGACCAAAGAATTCAGGAAAACACATTTGTCGTATCAGATTGTCTCATAGAAAAGAGCAAAGCACAAGATCATCATTATCTTTGGGGCGAGTAAAAATTATTTCTCCACAGACTTGCCACTAAAATTGCTAAAGGCACCCACTGCAGCTTTGGCTAAAAAAAAAAAAAAAACTATATTACACGTGCATGTGTGTGTGTTTGAACGCACACATGAGAGTATGAGAGTGTGTGTGTAAGCCATGCCCTGCAGGAAGCCCCTATGAAGCACAGCCTTTTTCCTGATGACATCAAAGCGTGAAGCAAGCCGCAGAGGGAAAATCCAACCCACAAGAATCCAAAATGTTGAGAGTTTGTGACAGCCTGAAGTCATTACAACAGCGTTAGTTGCGTGTGATTGGCCAAGATTAGTCCTGCCATTAGCAACGATCGTTTGATGGGTGGGCACGGTTAGAACACCAGCAAATCAAGAAGTCCTGGGTGAATCAGGATGTGAGACGGGTCTGACTTACCTCTGCTGTAACTCCTCCTCCACAGATTTGAGAAGACTTCTGTTTGTCGGACAAGTGAAGAGAAAAGTATAAATAGCAGAATATAATAGAAGATCAATGAGAGGAAGAAAAATATATACATTTGATGTCTGAATGTATTCACTAAGACTGAAAATCTACATGCTTTTTAGTCCTTGTCAGGACATTCTGCTCCCCTGATCTGAACCTGAGCCTTCTGCTTACAAAGCATGCTTGAAAGCAGAAAGCTCACACAAACACTCAGCTCACAGAACATCCTCACGCTGCAATTATGAATAAATCATCAAACCTACAGCATAAAAACACACTTAGCTTACATTTTGCTAGTCTAACTGCAACTGTAAATGAAAGAATGTATTAGAGAAATAAAGAGATGAAGGTTTAAAAAGGGGAAAGAAAGTTGAGAAAAAGACAAACGTGAACAAGTAGACTTACTTGTTTCCTCCCAGTAGACTTGGTGAATCGTGCCCATACTCCAACTGCAAGTCCTACAAGACAAACGAATTACATTACAACTGTGACATAATAATTCAGAACTGGCTCATTTTAAAATGTGCTACGTATTTGATTTCTCCAGGGACATAAACAGGGCCGAAGATCTTGGCCAAGTTCCAGAATAAACCACATACACATAGTGACTACAACTGATACCCTGTTCAAATGCCAAATGACTGCAGGGGCTGCAAGTGTAGCTGCCGTGGTGATAGTTGTAGCAGCCTTGTAGCAGAAATAACAATACCCCCAATAACACAGCAATTTTTTACACAAAAAAGTGTAATTCATAACCACAGATGTACACAGTGAACTTATATGACTCCAGCTGATTTCACATTGTGGCTAATAAGAGGTAGTTTGGCACAACAGCAATTCCCTTTTGTCTTCAGAGTTCTCATAAAGAGCATGTTTGACAATTAGAGGTTTGCTGATAAAATAAAAACGGTACCTATTAAATGACATTTTAGGTGGAAGATAGGTAGTCTTTCTCACAGTAAGATGATTCTGGAAAGAGTAAAGCAATTGCTGAATACCTAGTTTATCATCATTAGACGTAGTAGCAAGAATCGCAGGTTGACACATGTAGATACCTGCAGTCATCCTGCTTGTTTTTCTCAATATCTGATTAGTTGTTATGACACAAAAGTTGGTTTTAAACCAGTTCTTCCCAGCCTCTTTGGCTTGTGACCTGTCATGCAAGTTATGGCCTCTGTGTGAACATGAACTGAGGCCAGCTCAAGCTCAAAGAGTTTAATTTTAGGCCCCAAAGAGGTGAAAGTACCCCGTATTCCAAGAGAAAAAGAAAAATGACAGAAAAGCAAGAGAAAAAACATAAATATTTAAAAAAATTTTGCCTGCTAAAATGTCAACCATAGCTTGCACAGTCTATCAGCTGTAGCTAGCTAGCTAAAATCTAAAGAGGAAATACTACACAGTGGATGTGCTAGTTTAATTTAACTTCAGTTTAGTTTAACTAATGTAGTTAGTAAATATGATCCTCATGGTTTGAAAGTAACACAGTTAGTACTGCGAGTAGTAAGCTAGTTTGCCAGACATGCTAACAATCGTGGCTTAGAGCAGTAGGATAGAGCAGATAAAAACACAGTTTGTGTTTCTGGATTTTGGAAAAACAATAATAAAAAAACAATTTTAATACATAGTATCTCTCTTACTACAGCCCCACGTGCACCACTTTGATGTGTGGAAAAATCCAGAACTTGACGGGCCTTCTGTGCCTAGTTATTGTTCTGTGGACCCCTCGTACACATTTTGGGCACCCTAGGGGGACCCCGACCCCCTGGGTTGGGAACCACTGCTTCAGACAACTTAAGCAATGAATAGACTATGTGACGTCAGGTATGTCCTGAACACATTAAATATAAAAATATAACAATATAACTCAACAAAGCTTTCTGAATGTGTGCTGGATAATTACGATTCATCAATCATAGTTTTACATTCCTGCAGCACCTTCGAAACCAGATGCAAGCTGATTAAAGTGCAGCCTGACAATAAGCAGCAGTGACGCACAGGTGCCGTCCAATAAGCAGCATTAGCTGGGATTAGCACCGTTGTGCCTGAAATTAAAGAAAACCTGGTTTGACATCTATTAAATAAAGCCACAATGTGAATGCAGCATCGTGTCACAAAAACATTTTTTTAAGATAATGACAGAATGCAACAAGCATGCAGAGGAAAAGACATACTGCAAACAAACAGACAAACACACACACGCTCACACACACAGAAAGGCTTCATAGCTCTGGTCAACTACAGGACATAAGAGGTTAGAGGACATATAAGCAGTAGTGTACGGAAGAGAGACACATTCTGTAGAGAGAAATTTCAAGAAATACGTCACAACAAATACCAGGTACAATACAGCAAACATTAAAAGATCGAGTGTGTATGTGTGTGTAAATATTGATATAAAGAGTATTAAGTTTTGGGAGTAGGAATGCCCATGTTCAAACCCAAGTGTTTTTAAGCAAGGCACTCTAGCGCTAACAGAATCTGACCTCCGACCTTCGTCTGTGTATATTTTACACACAAAACACAAAAAAAAAAAAGATTTGCAACTTGATTTGACTGATTGTAATGTTTGTGTGAGTGTGTGTATTGTATGTAAATCCGAAACAGCAAAAAGAACAACACCACCACTAAGGACTCTTATCACCATGACAACTACAACACCAGTTAGTGAGGCAAAAGCCAAAGTTGGAAAAAGATGAACAACATGAACAGAAACAGATGGATGGACCAGAATAGATGGACCAAAACTGTGAAAATTAACAGAAATACATGTTGGACATAGAGCAGCCAAAACAATTAGCACTCTGGAAAATGAAAAAAATACATGTAAAACGACAGCAAGGGCTCAGGAAGCAAGAGAGCCAAAAGAAGGATAAGGACTTGTTCTTCTTAAACAGATTAAGAATGAAAGATAAATATGGATAGAGTAAGATGGAAAAGAAGGCATACAGTTAGAGAAATAAAGACAAATCCCAAATAAAAAGGAAAAAAAAACTCAATGTAGCTGGACAGAGGGAGAGGTCGAAAGAGAGAGAGACAGATAGAAGAGTACTACCAGATTAGATCTTGCGGTATAGTAGAGCTCCTCAACACAGTCCAGATAGGGCTCAGATTCACACTGGTCAGCAAGACAGAGCGAGAGAGACCTCAGTTAATACATTAACCTGGACTGATGGAGGAAACGGGGAGGACACGGATGCAAGAAAGAGGATGATAGATGAAAAATGGATTAAGGCCAATATGGGCTCTGAAGTCCGTGGATCAGCAAGACAGAGAAGGAGGGAGATACTGGAATATTAATCTGAAGAGAAGAGGGGATGAATGGGAGTATAGATTGAGGGAGGGAGGGAAGGGGGGATGGAGTAAACTGGTGTAGACTGGGGTTTAAAATCAGCATAACTGAGGAGAGACATTAATAACTTACATTAGCGTAAAATAATATAAAAGGAATATAGAGACCTATGTATAGCTTTCTTCAGTGAACAAATGAGCAGCCTCTGTCTTATTCCAGTGGTGTTCTTGGCAGTATTTCTTCTGAATTAAGACCAGATGTTACCTTAATCCAGGTTCCAGTGTCGCTATGTTTTTAGTTTAATATTACAACAGGAGGTTAAACGTGCGGAAAGTTTCTCCAGCTGCTAATTCCTTGCATCTGCCAGTCTTTTTTGAGCAAAGATGGCACAAAATTCTCCTTCTGGCGACAGTTATGTTATCAATAAAATATTAATGTGGTTATGATTTATTGATTTCAGAATGCCATGACGAATGTCAGAGACCCAAGAACAACACAGGTCAGCAAGACAGAGCGAGGCTGCGTGTTATTATAGGACTTTCAAAGAGAGGACAGAAACTGAAGGACAAAGGGTTGAATGTGGATGGATGATCTGCATGAACGACCTACACTGGTGACTATGTATCATAATGTTATTCCAGGGTTCAAGGAGGGAGAGAGGAGAGAAGGAGGCATTTTAGGATGGATTTTCTAAGCCGACTTAAAAAAGGGAGGAGGAACACAGAAGGGTGTTTGTGGAAAGAGTGCAAGTGCAAAGGAAGGACAGAAAAAGTGGGAGGGAGGGAGCAGAGGGCTTTGACAGGACGCTGTGGTTGTGCATGAACCCTGCACCATCCCATTTGTTCACGAGTAAAACTTATTTCAGCAGTTAAGTAACGCCGGATAACACGATCAGCTTTAGCTCCTAGAGAATCAGTATAAGCTGCCTCGGCTCAACCGTTTTTTAAGGCCAGTTCTTTTACCAAAACTGATGATGACCATTGTTTTATGCCAAAATCCAGCATATATAAATCAAATAAAAGCAAGGGTACAACATCTAATATTTGCAGTGCTTCAGAGATGCGTCAAAGGCTGCTGTATGGTTGTCAGTCAGCGTCAACACCATGCCGAAGAAAGAAGGAAGACTGTTAGAGTTTACGCAGATACATCCACTTTCTGCTCTTTATCCAGGTCTGTCTCTTGGTGGCAGCAGGCTAAGCAATATAGGTCAGACGTTGTTCTCCCCAGCCACGTCATCCAGCATTTAGAGGGGGGATACTGCGGCATTCAAGGTTACTTTATTGTCATTTACGACGCAAGGTTGTAGAATGAAATTGAGGCCAGGTGGATATTATTATCCCTCCAGCATGTTCTGGGTCTACTTAAAGGCCCCTTTCGATTTTGACACATCCAGAATTCCTCCACAGGAAGGTGTCGAGGAGGCATCCTCTTCCTCGTCTTCAGCCTGTCAAAGCCAAGGAGCAGTGGTCCTACTCTAAGCTCCTCACCCTGTCCCTAAAGGAGAGCCCAGACACTCTGCAAAGAACACTTATTTTGGCTGCTTGTATCCACAATCTCAAGCTTACATGCACGCAACAAACCAGGACTTACAGGGGAAAAAAACAAAAAAAACATTATGGCTAAGAAATTAAATAAATTAGCATACAGTAACCTGCTTGTCCATGTTTGAATGGGCATTAATCTGATTTCTTCTCTACCCACTAAAAGATGTTTGAACCATGGCTGGCATAGACTGGGATATCCTTACTTAAAATGCCTCAGTTTTGAAACTACCAGAGTGAACTATGTGGATGGGCTTCATGTTAGGTTCAACACAAATTGACAACACCATGGACTGGTCGGGGTGCTTCCTATGGTTAAGTGAGGATCAGCCATGCTGGTACTTGTGAAGTGACAACCACACAAACAAACAGTCGCGCACTCGCCCATACAAACCATATGCCACATTAACTCACCGGTTCATGGTGAGGTTCTGTCTCCTTTCTCAATGGAGGATCAAACTTCACCTGACCAACTGAGACAGATAAAGGAAGAGACGAAGACACAAGTGAAAATAAAGAACAAAAAATACAATGCAGAATAGACGGAGAATTTGGGAGTTGAAAAGACTTAATTTCTGGTTATTTCTGTGGAGACTGAAAATGCATTTGTTCATGTTCTTGTGTATGAACTCACAGTTTATCTCCGACAGCGTCTTTCCCTCCCTGGCGCTCCGGCTGGTGGAACGAATACGATGAGGAACAGAGACCGGTGACTGTCAGGAAAGAGAAAGACACACGCACGCACGCACGCACGCACACACACACACACACACACACACACACACACAACACACACACACACACACACATACTTATACAGCTTAAATATCATGTTCAAAGAATATACAGCGAATAGTTATACATTGTTCTTGAAAAGTATCTACAATAGGTTTATAAAAAAAAAACTATAATCCCTCTGCTATTTCCTGTGGGTGTGTATGATGAACCAGCAAAAACAGCCAGCGCACTCATCGCAACCAGGGAACAAACAAAACATAAGCAACGCTGTGACGGAAAACCAAACCTTCCCTGGAAACATATCCAAGGTTACTCCATGGTGTTGAAGCAGTACTCTCTGGAAGTAACACATCCTCTTACTTTTGGTCAAATATGATACAGGATATTCACAGCTGAGCCAAGCAACTTGGCAAGCGTGGAAGGACTCAGTGTGGGGAAACTTGGCTTGGGAACCGGAGGGTCGCGGTTCAAGTTCCCACAGACTACAAATATAAAGTGTGCTGACTGGTAGCTGAAAGAGGTGGGCAGTTTCACCTCCTGTGCACTGCCGAGGTGCCTTGAGCAAGGCAACCGTAACCAAGCTGCTCATGGGGCGCTAAGGTAAGCGTGGCAGCCTCATCAGTCTTTTCCGTTTGCATGTCCACAAGTGCACCGAAAGTGTGTATTCAGCCTGTGTGTATGTGTTAAAAAAAAAACAAAAAAGAGTTGAAAAACAACGTGCTGACGTGCTACGGGTAAGCGTACTGATCATTTCCGGTATTACTTCCTGCTCTGTGCACACATGTTTTGGGTTGTTGTAACTGTCAGTTTACGCTAAATATACAACTTAATTTACTCGTACAGCGGTTATATTACCGCATTAACGACTAAACGATTAGATCGTTTCCCTTAACACTCGTATGCTACTTCTTTCTTTTAAGCGACTTTTCGTATTTTCAAAGTTTTCCACACACGCTAGTTTCAATAAGCAACTAGCAGTTAGCGATGGCTTCTTCCCTCTTACCTTCTCCTAATGTCCGCTCAGTGTGCCAATGTTTAGTCTTACTCCTCTGCCTCTGTTAATTGATAATGGTACATGTAATTAAGTTGGTTATTCCACTGCGCTGGAAGGGCGAGGATTAGCAATGTTAGAGGCCACGAGCACGCACACCGAGTGATATCATCAGCCAACAGTAGTTAGCAGCACAGTAGTCGGTGGCGGTCAGACCGAAAGGTAAGCTTCAGCGTAGCCGTCCCTCCGGTAGATCCCGGTAGTTCCCGAGCTAGCGGGCAAGAAAGGGAGTGGGGTGACTGAACGGAGGAAGCAATAAAATGCGAAGCCCACAGTTCACCCCAAACCCGTTCACGTTTCAACTAGATTTTCCTCCACTCAGCGACACACCCGCTGAGGAACAGACTCTGGTTATTGCAGCTCCATAGTCAGAAACGTGAAGTTAGCGAACAGCGGGCCATAGTTAAAGTCTCCCTGGGGCCAGAGCGGGCGACATTGAATCATATTAAAACTGCTGGCTAAAGGATAAACGTAATACATAAGATTGTTATTCCGTCGCAGAATACACCATTACGCCAATCCGGAGGTCACTAAGATTATACATGTCGAGGTCGGCTGAAATGTATTACGACAAAAACAAGGTCGGACAAACGATAGTTTTCTTGCCCCTGGTACCAATGGCCAGTGATGACAATTATAGCGCGCATGTCGTCACTATCTCTCATTTT
>NW_023339751.1:17758629-17762694 GCF_004916995.1 Morone saxatilis | reverse complement strand
AGTGAAAACAACAATTTCCCCTCGGGGATTAATAAACTTCTTCTTTTTCTTCTTCTTCTTCAACCCAGGCTGTGTTATCCATTAAAACATTGAATCAACTATTGTATGTGATGCTAGTTGTTGGTTTCCTTTGTTTATGTTTATACAGTACAACTGGCCATTCACAAAATGAAACAACACTTCCATAGAATTCAAACCCTACTTGACTTCACGTCTTCAGTATTTAACCTTAAGATGTAAACTCGTCATTGTAGAGAAGCTAAAAACACAGCAATCTCAAACCATGCTTGTACAGCACTAGAAAAAAGGCAAACCACAACGAACGATGCATCCATGACAAGCACATTTGTTGCACAGATCCACTAAGAGATTGTTCAATTTAAAACCACTTCATATAGGGGGAATAAAGTTCATTATCGCAACACACAACTCATGGTTAGTAACGGTCACGGCAAAGGTAGATGAAGATGGCTTCCATAACTGACATATTTGAGTGGTGATATTTTAATCAGAAATGGGTAAAACAATCCTTACTGTCTATTTTAAGCTGCTTGGAGTAACATATGGTCATCCTTTACTGTATCACTGATGTTCAAATATCTTCCCTAACTTAACGTTCCTGAATTTAAGGTCAGGCTTTTATTTAAAGTGAGAAACTCTACCTCTCTAGCACACAAGTGGACAAAGACAAACCACAATATCAACACAGTTTGACCTGGATGTGGTTTAGATGCATTATTTTAAAAAGGAGTGAGATGATGTCACACTTTGGTTGCCATCTTCATGAATTAAGCCATTTCTTTCGGCCAGCCGCCGCCACAGAACTAGAATGAAAAGAGCGGATCCCTATTGAACACTGAGCTGTGGTTTAGCCAAGATGGCAATAATGTTGTCATGGAAGTGAGCACAGTCAGTATAGAGTTAGAATATCTGTTGCAGCTACATAGAAATTAATGGAAATAATTTTACATATTGGGAAATACATTTTTTATTCGTTTTCTCGCTGTGAGTCATATGAGAAGACTGATACCACTCTCAAGCTACAGCCAGCAGGTGGTTGGCTTAGCATAGGATAAAGACAGGAAAAGCTAGCCTGGCTCTGTCACTGATAACAAAATCAGCATGTAACCCCTCCTGGAATAACAATGTGTGTTTTTCTTTACACTTCAGGTTTTGTATGGATTAAAAATAATAAGACTGTGGTTTGACTGTGGCTTTGTATTTACAGACATGAGACTTCTCATCTAACTCTCAGCAACAAATCGACTAAGCATATCTCCCAAACTGAATACTAGTATAAAAAAAAAAAAACACTACTATATAGTCTTACTAAAGTCACTGGCAGTGTGTTCTTCATCAGGCCAAAAATGTATTTCTGTGTAGGTCAATGAAATCGACCGTATTCCATAACGCTTATACAAATAACCACACCAGCTGCTGTGCATGTCAACATAAAAGCATGAACGTTAAACCGGCATGTTAAAGTATCTCTACAACTGCCATGGCACTCCATCAAACCGTCTGAAAGTCACATGCCAATGCCAGTTTCCACGACAACACCAGTAGACACTTAATTGAATGGAAATCCAGCTTCTATTCATTCAGTTCTGTGGCCCTCCCAAGTGAAGAAACAACTGACAGTATCGTTTGTGTTAGAATGACATCACTGCAGACACCGCAGCCCACATCGGTACCTTTATACGGGCCGCAAAACGGGGTGCACGTCGAGCACCGGGGCTTACGGGTAGGAAATGACCCCTATACTTAAACTGAGAAGGAGGTAGAGGATGGGGGATGGAGACAAGAAGACAGGAGAAAAAATGGGAGGGAGAAAGAAGAAGAAAAAGAAGAAGAGAAAGGAGAAGTGCTACAAGGAGGAAGAGAAGAGGAAAGAGGAAGACGGTGAGCAGAAGGGAAGATAAAAGCAGAGAAGTGAGAAATAAAGAGGAGAAAAGAGGTGAAAGAAGAAGAGGAGAGAGAAGGCAAGGAAAGGAAGGAGGGAGAAGGGGAAGGATAAAGAGCAGAAAGATGAGTCACATGTGCTGGGGGAAAAAAGGAGAGTATAAAAGAGGGTGAACGGTGGTTGGTGAAGAAGGAATTCGTAAACAAATGGGGAAAAAGGAGGGCACAATTTAAAGGGAAGGAAAAGAAGCGAGATCCAGCAAAACATAGTCAGTACTCCGTTTTCCTATCTGCGAGCTTCATGACACTTTTGTTTTGTAAGCAAAGCCTGAGAAGGGTCAAAGGTTACCTCTGGTTCAGGATCGTCGTCATCGAAGTCATTGTAGGTGCTGTGGTCGGGGTTGTTGGCTTTGTCCAGCAGCTCTATTGCCAGCGTCCTGCTGAGAGGCTGGGACACAAAAGGGTGCTGGAAGACAGGAGCAAAGAGAGGGAGCCAATAAGTGTTAAAATGACTTATTCTGTCTGTCTGTCTGTCTGTCTGTCTGTCTGTCCAGGACTTTAATAACCCACAGATATTCAAATAGAAGCTGTGACAGACGTTTGCCCTTTTGCCTCACAAATAACTAAAATGACTGCTTATCAGAGCCGTCAAACCGTTGATTGATTTCTATTTACTAACTAGCCCATTAATCAATGACTAATTGCTGTGGTACTAGTAAGAATGAATGTAACAGCCGAGACCTAGTGATTAAGTTTTATTACACAGGGATTTTGTGCCTGGCTTCCGTTATTTACATTTTACAGTGTTAGTCCAGTTCATGCAACATACAGCACAGCAATGAATGCTTTTGCACATTAAAAAAACCAACCAGCATAATAACCTTTAATGTGGAATTGGTCTCTTGTGCAGTATGTATTCACAAATTAGAGTATAGCTAGGATGAGTAACCATACTTAAAGTAAAACCATCCAATGTGTTTGTTTTAAAGTGTAAATATGTTGTGTTGTTGCTCACCTGCAGCAGTTTCTCAGCTGTGGGCCTCTTCTTTGGGTTCTTGGTCAGGGCCAGTTTGACAAAATGGTGGAAGTTGTTCGTCCTGTCATCCAGCAAGAGAGAGAAAGACAGAGAAAAGGAAGAGAGGCTTAATCTTTTAGCCTTGTAACAAGCGAGGCACAGATCTAATAAAACTGGGTGATCTCAACGGTAAGGCATTCAATCTATAGTAAATGTATCTCAGTGGCTGAAAATAGTCAAGACAGACGTGAAGGAAGACAAATACATTATGGACAGGGGGGTCTCTTACCACTTGAGTTTATCTTTCAACTTAGGAGGCTGGAAATTACTCTTGGTCATTAAGAAGAGAGCCCTGCGGAAAAAGAGAGACAACGATTAAACTTCAAGTTTTTCCAGCGGAGCACTGCTGTGTGCTGAAAGAGCCTCAAACCATGCTGTTAAAATGACAAAATCAAAAACACAACTGTTGCATCTAGGTCTCTCTATTCTATGGCACTTTATACAACATATGTTTAAATACTTTGTATAATACACACTGAAAGCTTGTTACATTAACTGAGGACACCAATATATAGGCATCCGTCAAGGTATATTAACCTTTTTCACATGAGACATTCTGACTCAGCAGGAAAAGCAAATATCAAATGAGTTACATTAATGACTGATTATATGGTTCTGTTTTTGGTTAACTATAAACTCAAACAAAGTGATATGATACCTTTTGCAATAGCCATCATCAATGTTATAAACAGTAATGGATTCTGCTCCAATCACAAGACAAGAATTCCATTTTGGTCCTTTATTTTTATTTCTAAGACAGACACACACACACACACACACACACACACACACACTCTTCTACCTCATGGGGTGCAGGTCAAACATGGGTGGCTGTAGTTCTGCCAGCTCTATTGCAGTAATGCCCACAGCCCAGATATCACACAGCTGGTTGTAACCTCCTTTCCTCTCTACTGCTGCTACCTCTGGAGCCATCCTATGGAGAGAGAGAGAGACAGATAGTAAGTAAAATGTGTTCTCACTTTATTCCTTTTTAAATCAGGTTGCACAAAGAATATCATTTGACTTTTCTACAATAATGCTCCCTTTATCTCTGGTTTGCAGCAACTGCACAACAGCAGCGACACACA
>NW_023339751.1:17757805-17758603 GCF_004916995.1 Morone saxatilis | reverse complement strand
ATGTCTTTTCTATGAGTTGGCTTCTGTAGGAGCACCTCTAGGACCCCAAAATGCCTTAAAAGTGGTGAATAGTCTGATTCTATAACAGCTGCACTGAAAACCACCAGCTAACAAAACAAATGCATTAAAACTGGCCTCTTGCATGTCGTAGGAAGTTGGATTTGATACATGTGCTCTACCTGCATACATATATACATAGGCAGTATAAAGGGAACTGATGGAGAAAAACAAGCACAACTAACCAGTACGGAGTCCCAATGAATGACTTCCTCTTGGCTAGAGTTGCTGTGATCTGGGCCGATACGCCAAAGTCAGCTACGGAGAGAAAAAGAATAAGAGAGGGAAAAAAGAGAACATTGACAATGAGAATAATAAAGAGGGAGTGAAATAATTGAAAGGGGGAAAGATAAATACATTTTCAAAAAGTGGGAGAGTAAGAACAGTAATGATTAAATGAGGAACGGGAGAGAGACAGAGTCAGTAAATGAGGCCATTCAGATTCAGTCTTTTGAAGCAGAAGGTAATTGTAGAAGCCTTGCGTGTTCCTCTCACCTAGCTTAACATAGCCGTTGTCTGTCAGGAGAATGTTGGCTCCCTGTCAGAGACAAACACGCCACGTATCAGGATCGAACACAAGAAAATCACATTTCAGGTCAATTCAAATTAACCTGAGAAAGCGCATTCAGCAGCGCAAGTTTGTTGCAAAGTGGTTTGTCATTGATCAGTGTAGCATGCAGCGATGAATGGTCATTTTCCCTGTCACAAACACCATCAATAGCAATAATCTGGGGGTACATT
>NW_023339751.1:17751363-17757753 GCF_004916995.1 Morone saxatilis | reverse complement strand
TGTGTGCCAATTTCTGAGTGTGTCTGAGGCTGTAGTGTTGCCATTGTACTGAATTACACTATACAGAAAAAACTGAAAAACAGGAAGTAACATACAGAATATTCCCCTTTGCACTTGACATGTGACTTGGAAAGGCTTTAAACATTAAAGCATATTCCATATAGTTTTCTCCAAACTCACCTTGATGTCTCTGTGCATTTTGCCTTTATTGTGTAGGTAGTATAAACCCTGTAAACAGAATCACACAGCAACTAGTGTCATTGGTTGTTATTGCAGAAAAAAACTGAACAGAACTCCATTTAAAAATATTTGTAAAAGGAGATATCCTGATATATTTCACTAGAAACATCTGTTGGTTAAATGAAAATCAAATCTTTGGGAGATTTACAGTTGGCAGCACTGACACATCATCTGTGTCTGCTAGATGCCTGGCTGCAGTGTGCAATGCTAACACTTTACAGTATTTCCTCTGTCATTGTCTGCAGCTGTGGCACTTTGGGGAATAATTTCCCAATATTTGTAATTTATGTTTCAATTTGAATTGATAATATTCCAGTTTTAAATGCATCTGCAGAGCAAAAATGTACTGGACCATACAATATTGAACTAAAATTTCTTAAATAGCTCAACGTAGAAAAGTAGACTTTTCTTTTCTGACTCTCACTCAACAGAGTCAATGCTACGTGTCAGTGTGAAGCAAAAGAGCCAATGAAGATCATTAATGATTTTGATGTCCAAGTTTTGATCATTTTACAGAGTCAAGCAGCTCAGCAGACAACCAATCTAATCTCCTTCTCCTTCACGGACAATAAATACACCGCATACGCTACCTGCAGGGTCTCCCGTGACATGTAGGCTATCTGTGACTCTGACAAAGGCCCAGTTACTGGAGGAGTAAACAAGGAGAGAGACAAACACATACACATAGAGAGAAAAGAGAAGAGATGAATGGATATCACAGAGTGAGAAAGGGAACAAACAAAAACAACAGCACAGTTAAGCTCAAAATGTGTGTGTGCGAGTGTGTGAGTGTGTCTGTGTGTGAGTGTGTGTGTGCACATGTTGTTCTTACCATGATAGATATCTTGCAGAGAACCTCCTCCACAGTATTCCATACTGATCCATAACTTATCTCTCCTGCAAGGATAATACTGCATCAATACACCTTCACACAAAACTCACAAAATCAATTTCCCCTCACACACTTCCAACGGTCTTCTACTTTCTCACACACACACACACGCTCATTTTTCTCTCTCCGACAAAACACACACACAGATACATGTTCTAGTAAAAGTCTTTGATATCATGCACCTCAAAAGCAATCATAAGTAAATCACTGCAGTGGTATCGAACACTCGGGCCCACACACACACACACACTCTTACCGGAGATAGCTGCCAAAATAGGCTACGATGTTGGAGTGTTTACAGTCCTTCATCATTATAATCTCCTGCTGGACGACAGCAAAGTCCTCACCTGGAGTGAGCACACATGTAAGCACACATTATAATTCTTATTCCTATTACTATGGTGATAATATAGTATATGCGTATTATTATTTGTAAAACAACAGAAAACAGAAGAAGTGTTTGTTCATGCATTTGTGTTTATGTTGGAGAGTTAGGGCAGACTCATGGAAGCCAGGGCAAAAGGATGAAGAGCAGCAGAGCAGGTTACAACATATTTTCCTCTTTTAAAATTCCACACTTGAAGACCTCAATTAATTAGAAACAGGGTGATGATGAATTTCCACACTCTGTTACATCTGAAGTTTTTTATGCTATCCTTTCTTTAGTGGAGGGGCGGAAGATGGAAAACCAGCAGGAGGGAAGGAAAAAGGGCGAACAACGCATGGGGAGAGAGACAAGGTTAAGGACGGTGACAGAATGGGAAAAAAAGCTAAAAGGAAAAAGATGGTGAGGAGAGCGCATTGAGAAAAAGAGAAGGATGAGGGTGATTTAGAGACAGGCTGGTGTTGAGAAAGAGAGGATCTGGCTGCACAAATGGAGATAAAGGTGAAGAAAAAAAAAAGACAAGAAATGAAAGTCACGATAACTCACCTGGTTCCAGTTTGATGACTTTGATAGCAGCCAGCTCTCCTGTGTTTACATTACGAGCCTAACGGAGGAAAAAGGAGAGAAAGTGAAACCCTTATTCCATAAAAGTGAACCTTTTTTTTTCTTCTCTATACTGACAGTTTTCCTAAAATTAGGAATGGTAGGAATCGTAACCCTGTATTGTAACCCGTATGGCCAGATTCTTGCCAATACACAGCGCTATTAAGTAACCAGGTTGTAAAACATTTTTTTTTTTTTTTAGCAAGCATAGCTTTCTTATTTCAAGTGTTATTGACAGAAGATGCTGCTTCCTGAGTTTTTGGAGTGTCTGCGTGGGAGCAAACCGACAGTGAGAGGACAGGTGTTTTTTTTTAAGCAAAAATGTAACTGAATTTATAAAATTAGTTTAGTACTTTCTCACTGTGTGTAGTCTTTTGTCACACATATCCAAACTTGTAGAAAGCTTATTAGAAACGTGGTTACACATATGCATGAAGAGAAAAAGCGGCATTCTCCAGGAGGTTACCCCAATGACAGAAACCAGGTTTATCCTTTAAATGACGTTTGACAAAAAAAAGGGTGACACAGCGGAACGCACTGTGCTGATTAATCTCATACGTGCGGATATTCCTGTTAGATTACGGTCTATTGTAACATGAATAGTATATTTCTGATTACTGCATGGCAGATACAGTGGATAAAATGGTTGTGGTTGGAGTTAGTTAGTCCTATTTCACTGTATTACAAACTAGTTTTAAACTAGTAGAATAAACTAATATTTTGTCTTTATATAATGCTTCAAACTCATGGATCTGTTAATCAAATCAGCCTTCCCATATCACATCACGTCCTCTCCCAATACCTGAAGCAACATCTCCGACCAACAAAGCCTGTTGCGGTTAAGGTCATACACAGCTATGATGGAGATATGATGTGCATTGGAGAAACAGCAGGCATGATGGGAAAGGTGTAACTAATACTTTAAAAGACATTTAAAAAAGGCTGAATCCCCTTTGGAACTGTTATACAATTACCTTTAATCCATTTGTAAGACACACAATCCTTTGTCTTCTATCTCATCACCTAATGCGTTGCTGTTGCTTTTAAATACAGAATCTCTGTTTTTTTTTTTCCTGAATTGTTAATGTTGTGTTCTTAACGCGACCAGAAAGGACACACAAGTATTCAATATGTTGTTTGCAGCCAGTTTTGCAAATTCAAAATACCATAATTCATCCGTATCATTCAAAATCAGTTCAGTCAGATATATATTTAACAGGAAATCCAGACAGTTGTTTACGGTATCCTTGAAAAGCTGACATTTGTCAAAACGCGGGGGTTTCGCAGGATACTAAGGGGCTTATTTTCTATAAATAGCGAGCTGTGTTTACATTTAGCAGCAGTGCTGGTGGGTCAGGAGAGAATTCCATACGATATATACATGAATAAAAGATGGTCTTTCAGAGGAGACATGAATTGCTTGCTTCTCTCAGGCCAAGAATGTGCAAATATGACTGTGTGTGTGACATCGCAGAAGTATGTGTGAGAGAATGAGAGAGCGTGTGTGTGTGTGTGTGTGCGCGCGAGAGAAAGAGACGTTTACCATCAAGTGACTTTCAGCACAAGAGACAAAACAAGAGCCTCAATACCGTGAATAGCCTGGGAGTAATGCGTCTCTATCTATGTTGTCTAATTCTCTGGTTTCACTTCAGAAACACCCCTATCTACCCTCATCCTGGCTGTAGCCTCACAAGCATATTTATCCAACATTAGAGAAAAACATGAGAGAGAAAAAAAACATGACACTTTACATTCTAGTCTGCTCACTTTATTGGGAAGTTATCACGTATTGGACTTTTGCACATGTTGAGGATGAGAGATTCTCTCCCAAATATAAAGGGTATTTTAATCACTAATTACATTAAAGACTAAAATAATGCTGCAAATAAAGATTATTTTCATTGTGGATTCATCTGTTGATCTTTTTCAGTCAGTTATTGGTCCATAAAATGTCAGAAAATGGTGAAAAATTCACGAAGACCAATGGGACTTTCACAAATGCTCTGTCCACAACCCAAAGACATTCAGTTTACTGTCATAATAATTGCATATAAAGTGCTGGGGGTTCTTGTCCCAGTGGCCTGGGGGTTTAAGACTCACTATGTACGTGCAATGTCTCCGGTTCGAGTCCAACCACAAGCCTTTATTGCATGGCATCCCGCATCTCTCTCGCCCCACATTTCCTGTAAGTGCTCTACTGTCTAATAAGGCAAAAATGCCAGAAAAATACTTAAACAAATGTTAAAAGTGCTGTACAATAAAAAGGAAGAAGTTTAGCTCTTTTATTATTTAAGGATGGTTTGTTCCGCTGCAAAATCCAGTTAAGTTTTCTGTGATACATAATGTGCAAAGTGAAGTGCCCAGTCAGCATGAGCAGTGATAGCCACAGCGGTTTAGGGGAAAAAAAGCAAAGTGGCACCAACAGAAACTCAAACTTCACCAACAAGGCATCAGAGCGCAGCACACACACACACACACACACACAAGTGGACCGCAGATACACAATGAGCGATGATAAGACAAAATAAAAGAAAGAACTCAAGGACAAGCACAAGAACAACAGCTGCACTATCAAAATGAATCAGTATTATTGAAGAGGAAAACAGATTTTTAGTTTTGTCTAACGGGAAGGCAAAGACTGTTTCCTCAGTTCAAGAGGAAGACCAAGTGAAGAAGAAGAACAGAGGCCAACCCACACCAAAACAAAGCTGTGGTAGGACGGAGGAGATACAAAGAGACGCAAAGAAGGAGAGGGAAGCAGAGTGGAGAGCAGAGACAGTGTGTCTTCAGTCAGCAGACAGAACAGAGATGACTCATAGCGCTCAGTGCCACTCTTAGCGGCAACAACACGCAGCCAGACTCGACTTGACTGGCTGGCTGGCTGGCTGGCTGGCTGGCTGACTGAAGCATGCTGTCTGGTGTAAGCCATGGGCTGTAGGTCAGATCACCAGTTACCTAAAAAGTTGGCTGTGCTGAAGTGTCGTTAAGCAACAGCCTGGATTCCTCAATGTCTAAGCGAGCCAAAAGCACAAATAAACAAATCATACTGCGCTCAACTGGGCAACTCAGAGACAGCTTCGAAACCAGTGTGATTCCGAAAATGCACTCAAAGAAATCAGCATCAACTCCAATTAGGTTTCTTGTATGATATATGGACAAATGAATGAATGACAACCTCTTTGGGCTCCTCGGTGTACTACTGAAAATGCCACAACACCGCAGCACAAGCCATCATTCCCTGACATTTCAGAAAAATCCATTCAGTGACGGAGCAATGACTGAACACAAAACAAAACATCAAACAACAAAACCAATGAATAAAGCTATTTGGTATTAGTTACATTTAATTTAAGCTCATTTTAAAGTTATTTACAGCTAAAAGGTCGTGTAAATGCATGACTGGTGACACCACCGATACATTAACACAGCTTGGGTGCCTCACTGTTACATGTTGAGGCACAGATGACTGGATGCTCGCTGATGGTGACACAGAGCAAGAGGAAAAGTGACTAAGGTGACGAAGCCGGTGATGCCCGTATGTACTTGGGCTAGGCTTGTGCCAGTATAACTCAGTTTCGGTATTGAGCAATATAAACATGACATATTTTTGTTTTCTTTATAAAGTGTGAGTGAGCAAACATTTAACTTACTAGGTACTTGACAGTATTTGATCGCCAGCGTTATGGACACATTTTTGTTCGGTACCAAAAACTATTCAGGTTCCTAATGAGAATTAACTTAAAAAAAAAAAAGGGAGTGGATTAAAAAATGCACAATTTCCCTCAAAGCAGAGGCAACATGCTTGTATAAGGGAGCGATGTATTTTATTGCCAGATCAGCAGTGAATTTATGTGAGCTTCTCCTACACAGTAATGGAGAAATTCTATCATTAACACCTCAATCAGGCTGTGTGTGTGTGTGTGAGCATATGGCCAGCTCAGTGGAGGATCAGTGTGGCATTTCACTCTCTCTCCTCTCTGACCCCATTAAAAACAAACAAGAGCACCAACAGCTCACCATGCTAATCATCCCGCTCAGCGTGAGCTGTAATCCTGCACCTATTGCAAGAAAAAACTAAAAGTGTGCACAATTTGATTATATTCTAAGGTTGCTTGCGAATATTGCCTTCCAGTTTGTGTAAACTGAATTCATGTTTATTCCCTACAGCAGGCTTGTACTCTTTACAATCAATCCTGTGTGAGAGTAGTCTCGTGAGGTTAACTCCTGGCTGCTGATCTGTCTGACGGACTGACTTACAAAAGGTCAGAGG
>NW_023339751.1:17737654-17751238 GCF_004916995.1 Morone saxatilis | reverse complement strand
GAATCAGAATCACTTTCATTGGCCAGGTATGTGTCCACATACAAGGACCCTAACCGTGCAATGGTACAAAAAGCAAAGAATGCTAAACTGAATCATGTTTATATAGCAGGCTGCTTTATATACTTTATTTAGTGGTTTTGTGTGTGTGTGTGTGTGTGTGTGTGTTATCCTTTCCTTAAGTTTCTTAAATAAAAATAAAGGGAAAAATAGAAAGAAAACAAGAAATCTAAATCTATAAGAAATCTTAAAATGGACTTTAGTGGCTCTCTCCGCTTGATCACCTCTTCCCCTTTCATGGAGTCGCACACTACGCAGGACAACTTGGAAAACTTGCCTGCTGAACTTTCCGTTGCGATTACAATCTCATGCTCACATCTCATCATCTATCTGTCCCTTGACATTTTAGAAACCTATTAGAACACACAAGCTCACTAATAGATGGGGGGGTTGCTACCCTTAACTGCACTGCCCCACTGCAGGTAACTCAGGGCTGGCCTGGGGCAATAGCTACAACAGTAGTTGGTTATTGAGTTCCTCAGACAAGATTTTTCCGACAGATATGAGGTTTCAAACAGGTGAACTCCCAATCACAACCATGCTTCTCTGACCTTTAAGATAACCAATGTTTAGGCCATGCATCAATGGCTTTTTCCTTGTTTTCAACTCACCATTTAACTTCTCAATTTTCTTATTACTACTGTCATGTGAAAAAGCTCTTTACTCTTTTAACCTTTTCACCTCAGATAAAAGAATGCGGCTTTCTCTGTTGGTTAATCAACTGTCACAATCCATTGGAAAATGTAAAAATACATTAAGACAAAGCTCAAGACCAAACAGTTTCAACAATACATGGCTATTACACAAAAAAACAGAATTTAATTTGAATGAGCATTTAGTTTAAAAAGACCATGATTCATTAGGTTTGTTTTGGTTTTTTTTGTCAAAGTGGTGAAGGTGCAACTCTGCAGCTGTTACAAACACATGGCCCCAGGAGAGAAACAGGTGAGGCGAAGAGCTGAATGCAATAAAGTATTTTTAATTAAAACACCTGTCTTTCAGCAAAATAGCTACTCACTCAAGCAAAACACCAATATATGCACACACACACACACACACACACACACCTCTCAGGGCGACTTCAATTTAGCAGAGCAACACGCAAAGCCATCTTCCATACACTGCGAATCCCCCCACCCAGAGGAGCCATTAAATCCAACATTTAGTATCGAAATCCTTCTTTCTTAAAGCAAGTGATGGGCTCTGCCAACAGCAATACTACAGTATTTGTTTCCAATACAACTCAACTGGGCTGAAAGGAAGTCACTCCACTGCAAACTGGGAAACTGATGCCAGAGGCACAAAATCACAACATTGCTACCCAATTAGGTTTTACTGAGTTTGAGAACTTATCTTGACCAAACTATGTCACGTCATTACGGAACATTCTTGAAACGAGGCTGAGGACGGTATCTCAAAACTAAAGCTACAAAGCACATTATGTTTGATGACATTACATTTTATGTAACCAGTGGCATCCACATTTGGTGTCAGCCTGTGAAGTCACATACCACACACTACCGCGACACTGACCCGCCCAAAACTCATGCGTGTGTGTGTGTGTGTGCGTGTGCGCGTGTACAGTATGTGTATGAAGTGGCAGTTTTAGAGGAGTCAGAGAAAAACAACAATCATAAACATCCCTGCCACCATTGATTGTTCGTGTGTATGTTTCCTAAGAAGCATTCAGCCGGTATTAAACAATTATTTAGACCAGCTGAATCACATGAGCACGCAATCTCAATATAGAGTTTGACACTTGTGCTAACATGGTGCCAGGTTTTACTGAACCGGTTCAGCAGTTATACCCTGGCAGAGGTATGAACACCGAGGCGCTCCACCATGCCTCAAAGCCTTATTCCCTTCTTGGTTACTTAGGAGCCTTTTTGTTTATACTGTGATATATTCACAGAGGCCAAAAAGACTTATTTATTTATTTTTGCATTCACATAATATTTGAAAGAATGAAAATGGAAAGAGAGCTTCACCCTGGCACTGAGCGTTAAACAGCTCAAAAATTCAGAAATCCAAATCTATAATCGCTCATCAAGCCATCAGAAAGACGTCCAACCGTGATCAAAAACCCCAAGCAGAAATGCTTTAGAGCTAGCTGAAGGATGGTGACATGTTGGGTTATGTTTTCTCCTGTTTGTCAGAGTAATGGAAAAGAATCAAAAATGTCCATATTATAGCCATTATCCACACATGTGCTGGTTTGGCTCGACTTGGTTTGATGCGCATCAGCCCAGCACGGCAGGGATTTGCATCTCCCTTACAGCAGGGCTACCCACTCGAAGGTGTGTCTTTAAAAAGGCAGAGAGCAGCGTCGGTGGAGAGAGCTCAAGACTGAATGAAGAGAAGGACGTTAGCGGGAACAAAGCAGCGAATCAAATACGACTCTTATACAGCTGGAGATGGTCCATACGGGTCGCGGCTCAGCACTAAGTGTCATTAATACTAAAATGAATACTAAAATACGTAAATGAAATGCAGTCTGATTAAAAGAGGAATGAATGTTAGATGTAATAAATGAGACCCTGGTGAGTGACAGTAGCAGCTCCACCAATTCAGTAAAACCTGCTGAGTGGGAAAAGTGCCGTGAACACTTGTGTTAGCGGGGGAAGGCCCACAGACACCTGTCGCGCCATTTTTTCTTTTGTGTTGACCCACCCTGCGAGAGACGTCTCACACCATTCACTGCCTGCACTGTGGACATGTTGCAAAACAACAACTAATCACTGCAGACATTTTGTGTATCGTTTAAACGAGGAGCAAATACAAGCCACGTGATCTTGTATTGAACTTTATTAGCATGGTTTAACTGTACTTTAAATAGCTGGTTATGCCTTGGCTCAAGATAATGTGAACCACATTGGCCTGGCCACTTGTTTACATAGTTAAAATACAGTACACTAAGTGCTTTGAGCAGGAGGTAGACAGGTCAGTTGGGACAGTCTATCCACAGGAATGATTATAAAATATTTCACATTAGGCTCTGTAAAGAATATTAGACGGACATTTTAGACAAAAGATATATTTTCTGTATATTCTTTTACGACATCAACACAGAAACCAAACTTTAAACCACGCTGCCTGGATGTAAAATTACTTGAGAAGACTATTACTGTTACATCTGGTTTGGTCCCCTGCCACTACACTGTGTCATGAACTGCTGCTGTGTAACTACGCATATTATCAATATGTCACTGCACCAGTGGCACAGAGACAGATTCCCGCACAGTACATTAACTGTACTTGGCGAACAGAAAGCAGAGTGCCAGGATGGGGACTAAATTTCCGATCTGGATCCGACGCCAAAGAGGATTTCAGGAACCGAGGGCTGTTGTGAATGCGGGCTGAGGTCTGTATATCCACCTCAGAGAGCAAAACAACTGGAGGAACAGTGAAAAAAAACAGGATGGTTCTGGGCCAGCAGCTTTAATTGTGACTCCACAGCCATCTGTGCACGTGTGCCTATGCATGTGACAATACAATCATCTGGTTTTGTGAGTGTGTGTGTGTGTGTGTGGGGCTACTAGTGTAAAACAATAGGACATGAACACACACACATATGGAGGAAGTGAAGATTCCTGCATTCTTGTGGACCACGGCTGCCCAGCTGTACCCCACACACACACACACACACACACAGAGGTCGGACAGAGGAAGTCGTTGCAGTCACCGCATTTATCACTGTTAAGTACATCAGTCTTATATTAAATACATCAGAAGTGCGTGGATGCAGACACAGACAGCCACATGATATGGCTTAAATCACGATGAAGGCCCTCACGCTTGTGTTACTTTTATGAAGGAGTTAAAGTCAAACCCAGCCTACTGGGCAAGTATCTTTGTTTGAATCTGGAATAGGTATGATTACAGTTTGGTTTTAGGGGATTCACTGAGGAAATCCTGCCCACAGTACGGCCAAATGTACCGTTTTATCATGTTATTTTCATTTATATTGATTATTTTCAGCTTTGTATTTGGCTGACTGCGCTGGTTAAAAAAAAAAAAAAAAGCCACAAAAGTGAACAGGCATACAGGAAGACTGGTAGCATTGCTTTCCCCTTACGTAAAAGTCCAAAAATACTCAGACGGTTGAGATGTTTCTAGAGCACACACTGCTACTGAAATTGATTTGTCATTAACTGATCTCTATCCCCACCGAAGGCCTGTTATCTGCCTCTACTTCCTCAATCCGAAGCCACCAGCACAGTCACCTTGAGAAAAGCAGCCAGTCATCCTATTTGAACAACAGAAGTTACATCACATCCTGTCTATTGGTAAATACTTGGCCTTCTGAGGGGCAGAGAGTGAGGGCAGCTACTGCAGCAGTACCCCCAGAGCAACTTCTTGTGGCTGTAGAGTAACGTATTCAGCGGATACTGGCATTTATTGGAGCTCTTTTTGAAGCAGTCTAAGTAACAAAGCGCGACGGCAGAAGAAAAGCGTTGTCGCTCCTCCGCTCCACCCACATCAAGTGACAAATCAATACAAACTGCATCTGTAACATCAGTGAGCGAGCCGGGCTCAGGGACATCAGTCTGGTTTCTGTAGTTTAAAAGAACCAGTATGTAGGATTTAGTGACATCTAGTGGTTCAGTTGCGGATTGTAACGCCCTCGCTTCACCCTCAAACAGACAAACACACAGCTAAAATTATTTTCCAGTGATTATACACTAATGAAACCGTATTTATGTATATTATATTCCATTTCTGCCAACAGATCCTCCTAAATGTTACACACTTTAAAGCATCACACACCAGTCAGATGCAGTTTACTGAAGTTTTGACTTGCACGGGCATTTCAAGCTACAAAAGTGAGAAGCAGCCTAATGCAGGTCTAAAAATTGGAAATCACTCAGTGCTGTCACCTCCAATACAAGGGGAGTAGGGTGGCTTTCTTCCAGTATTGACACATAGCTAATGATTTGTGTTTAGGAACAGTAAATCACGTGTAAACATGCTTAGCAGGTGTTATTTACCGTACGATGAGGAGTAAAGATGCTCAGGCGGTATTATCTCAATAAGAAACTGAAAATTGTGGTTTACATTAGTTATGTAAATGCTGTATATCCTTTTTGTCTGTAAACGTCAACCTGCCTCACCCTGTCTTACAGGAGAGACAAAAGAATTTCATTACTCTGACTTTAAATGGAGTGTTTTGGTGCTACTGAATGACCTAAATCAGTGGTTCCCAACCTTTTTCCTTAAGGGACCCCTTTTCTATCATTTAGTAAACTAACGACCCCGACTAACAGCCATATCTTATGGATATTTCATAATATAATCCAAACTGTACAGTGAATCCAAATAGTGAAAAACGAGTGATTTGAATGAATTTTATATAGGATTATTTTTCTGTTTAGGAAACTTTCGCTCTTTTTATGCAAGTATGTATTATGTTAGTTTTTTTTAAATAATAATCTACATTTGGTATGTATGATTGTAAAATAAAGATTAGTTTGAGGCTTCTTCTTTGATAAATTCTGTGTTTCCTTCTCTCTGATGCTTGGCCATAATTTATAGTTAGAATTTACTTTACTTTATACGTACTTTTCCAAACAGAAGTGAACCAGTTGCTGAGATATAAGTCCTACTGTCTATATTTTTTACGTTTTCTCTACGCCTTAAAATCAATAAGGCCTCACGACCCCCCCATGAAGCTTTGGCAACCCCTAGTGGGGGTCCCGACCCCCAGGTTGGGAACCGCTGATATTAGTGCTGTGAAGATATTGGTAGTTTAACCCCTCTTGTACAAATCAAAGATACCAGTTCACTGTAGCCTACAAGCACCTTTATTTAGAGGATCGAACCTGTGATCTCGTGGTCAGGAGGCCCGTCTCCCTGTCAACCAATCCTCCTTCAGTCTCTGACTGATACAGACAAGAGGCAGGACTACAAACAGAGGCGAAAACAAGCTAGCTGAGTTCACACTTTGTTTCCTGCTCAAACATTCCTATCCAAGCCACAGATTTTCACACAGCGCTAGAACCAAATATAGGCATCAATGAGGTTTACCAAGTTGCCCTGCCGCTTAGAAGCACATCCTTTAATCCAGAGGTTCCAGGTTTGAGCCCCCCCAAGTGTCTCTCAGCAAAACCCCCGTCGGCTACATAATAACTGTATTGTCTATAAGCTCTGCGAAAGGATGCGCTGTCAGCGAAACTGAAGAGTTCTTGTGATCCTGCTGTGATTTTGTGAAATAGATGAAAGGTTTTTGCTCCTTACAATTATCTACATTAGTGCACATTAATGAGCTGTACACAGTTTGTAACAGGTCTATAGCAGGCGAGTTAGCTCTGACCTGCTGGAGAGATCGTGTCAGACCTACTCTATGTGCCCGCAACAAGGCAAGATACTGAACCTAAATTAGAAACAAGATTAGCCGCAGCTACAGCTGCAGATACAATATGAAAAACACAAAAAAGGGAAGAAATGATGACAATAGGTTTGAGAATGTACTTAATGGCAACTATGCGTCCAGAAAGATTGGAAATGTCTCTTGTCTCTTTTTAGGATACATTAATATTCCTGTAATTACCACTAAGGGCCTAGAGGTTAACCAAACATCATCTAGTCCTATTAAAGTGCTTAATGAATCTCCAGTCTGCCAAAAGCCTCTCCCTCACACAGCGGGGAAATTAAATTCCTCAACAGAGTGACCGCAACACAAACAACTACAGAGGTAAACAGTGTGGATGGTAAACTTGCCTAACCTAACTGACATAAGAGCTGATGTGCAAATAAAAAAAAAAAACTGGTGAGGCTGATACACCAAAACGTCTCCACAAACATCCAGAATGAGACGCCAGTAAGAGCTCTGAACTTGTTTTTCATACAAGTGTGCTCGTCTTGAACTCTGCGGTACTCTCAATCGTATATGGTGTGAATGCAGTATCCTAGAGGGACTTTACTCATGTCTGTGCTGCTGGATTTACAGTATTTTTATGTCCTGCAGCATTACTGGTTACAGTCTCATCTTTATGTAACCAGTAATGCTCAAAAAAGGCATAAATTCTGCATGACATGTGGCATCCTGGCTGTGTTTCTTCGTTGTATTCTACCACATTGTGTTACAGGATTATGACTGCACTTGTTCTATAGCATGTAATAAACACGGTGTTGTGTTGTGGTGGAGTTGGGTTGTAATTCAGGAACTTCTTTTCCTTTTGGATGCGGGCTGTCTGCTCCCAGCACAGGCCCTTGGTGAAGAGTAGGAGCACAGATAAACAGCTATAACGCGGAAAACCACACAGTCTACAGAGAAATAAACACCCAGCGCCTCAATAACGGTGGCTACTTCTTACTGGTGTTCAAAAGTGAATCATAAAAAGGACAAGGGCTGCTGATATTATGGTGGTTGTTGTTGTAGCTTGCTCAGTCCTGCGCGCTTTAGCCAAAGTGGACCTCCAGCTGTCAGTCTCTGTCACGGAGAAACGGAGACAGTTTTAACCGATTCAGTGAAAGCTGTGTGATATTCCCGCTCACGGTGAACCTCTTCGCTCGCCTCTGGTTCGGTTCGTGTTCCCGTGCAGCTAGCAAAAAACTACTTGTTGTTATTTTGTCACATTGTTCCCACGGAACTGCTAAAAGCCTGGTTAGCTTCTACGTGCTATCAGGTTTACTGCGTCCGTTCTCGGACAGCTAGCGGCTAAACGTCTATTATCGGACACAACTCAATCATTCGTCCTTTTATATTCACGGTAGCAACTCACCGCAGTATTTTACACTGAGACCACTGTCTACGGCGTGTAAACAAGCAGGTCATATATATTAAATCTTTGTAACGACTCACACTTAAGTACGAAGTCAATTTGATTTCTAAGCTCGACTAAATGATATTTCTGCGCCCGAGCTCCGACCGGAGGTTTCCAGTCAGCGTTGACGGTCGCTGTGCTCATTGATGTTTTCTCGCCATCCGAGCATTGTAACGACTCAAAAGAGCCATTTCTTTAACGTTAACCCGGATGTCCATAAAGTGGCGGAGAAAGGCCAAAACAATAACAGCCTAAAGACATAAGCGAAGACCAGCCTTTGGCTGTGTGTCCGACAATGGAACTGGGTGCATGAGTAGCAGATTAAGTGCTGCATCAGTGAACATTAACACGAAAACAGATACGCATTTCATAAAAGGAGCCAGTGGTGGCTACACGGTCGGGTTTCTGCTGTTATGACAACATGAAAAATACGAACGTGTAACCAATGTTTGTCCGATAATGGAACTCTGCAATTTGCTTCCCTCACTGCAGTTTTACCTTGTACACATCTCCGTATGTGCCGCTTCCTATCCTCTGGATCAGCTCGAAATCCTCCTGCGGATTCCGCCGGGACAGGTCGACACTGGAGTTCATCATTTCCACTGCCGAGTACGGCGCCGATCGCGCACGGTGGACGAACCCCAACAATGTATGAAAACAGATATTTTAAGAAAAACATACGGCGTCAGAAAATCCCAGCCCGAATCCAATGTAGCTCCAACATGGCTTCCACTGCGCATTGAGCATGCGCAATGGACATCATGGCGTACCCTCTCCATAGAGTCTGATCAGGGAGATGGAGCAGTTGAATTTAATACGACTGCGACTCGTTTCAAGAGATGAGTGTGGTTATAACACTACAATAAACTGGAAAAAAGGACAAATAAGTCACATGAGTAATGTTTGTGCAGGTACAATTTAATAAAGGCCAGAGAAAAGCACTGTACACCTCATTTGAAGCCATACTGATTTCACTTCCAGCACCGTTGGATCTATACACTGGAGATGAAGCCATTTTTCAATTCTGCAAAGGCAGCAAAAACACAGGAAGTTTATATCTAACGGGAAAATAATTAAAAAACTAAGCCCTGTGTGGCCTTGTCTGGCCTCTCAGAGTAAAACTGGGCTAAGCAGGGCTAAACTGTGGCAGATGGCAACATTGTGATTCAGCCTATGGGGTCTATGTGTTACAGGCAGAACAAAACTCCCATTACAGACAACTTTATAGTTGCCATCTCAGTCCACTCATAGGATAAGGTTAGTTTTATTCCACGTTTCTTAGTGTCATTCATACAGCCATTCATTTACTAAATATCATCTGTTAGGCAAAATCCCGATAGAGCTTATTCATCTGTGCCACAGACCTTTTTCACAGCAGTCAGTTCGACATGAAATAGTAGGTTAAACACAAGTGTTACCAATGATAGTAATTAAGGTTCCGTTCAGTATATTGTAGCAGAGTTTTTTCAGTAAGCCAACCTGCACCCTGACTGTGTTTGACCTGAATGCAACAGAAATGTAATTAGTATCTGGCTGCTGTGAAAAAGGTCTAAGAGCCACACAGTTGAACTGGGGGGACATATTCCTTCTTTAGCAAGAACATGGGAACTGTAGTTTATTTTGAGTCTCACATAGACTGTCAAGAGCGCAAAACATATATTAGAAGCTGAAACACACTATTTTCTCCTGTTTGAGTAACATTTACTTAAAACTACAGTGCCAAGCTAAACCCATTAACTGAAACTATATATTTGTCAGCCGTTTTAAAAGATTTACATCTTCAGTCATGGTAGGGAGTTTGCACAGTTTTGAGAACTATGAAGAACATAACTCCATAAGAATAAGTCCAGGCTAATCATTTAAAAGCACAATATGAGACAGGTTCTTTAAATTACAGTTAAGTAGTTTCAATGTAAAGTAAATGTAGGATAAGAAGATGGATAAAGGATTTAACCCTGGAATGGCAACATTTACAATCCACAGTTCACATGACTTTGAAAGCGCACACAACTCAGAATTTACCATTGTTTTAAAAAAGTAAAATATATATAATAAATATATATTGTGTGCAATTAAAAACAGCAGAGAAACAAGCAGATAAAGAAAAAAGTTGTTTTATTTAAGTGTGGCATTTCAACATAACTACATATTTTTCATTTCAACACTGATCAAGTGTCCATCTTTACATATTTATGGATAAGTCCATCTATCAAGCCTAGGCTGACTCTAAGAGTTCTCTGGTGCTTCAGGGAGGAGAGAAGGGGAGGCAGACTGCGTTGGAGCCCAGACTGAGGGTCTGTTTTCTGGGTAGGTGGGGAATCGACTCCCTGGTTGATCTGGAATGTCTGCTGCTTTGTGGAAGATAGAGAAGGAGAGGGGCAGTCTTGTGTCCCAGTTTGAGACTTTGTTTCTAGGTTAGACGCTGGTCCAGTGTCTTTCTGTGCCAGGAGTTTTTTCAGCAGACAGGATAACTGAGGACTCAGAAGAAGAACCAGGGTGCCACCAATACACAGGACCCTAGACAAACATTTAAATTAATTACAGTTCTGTGCTGAAACTTAAAAAAATTAAAAGGAGTTTAACTTTCACAATAACAGGACAAAATATAATATCTACATTTTATACAGTTTATGATCTATTCTGATGTGCAACTTGTCTCAGAGGCTCAGAACTCTGCACACTACATGAACACCCACAAACAAACACAAAGAGAAAAACTAAAAACATTTTCTGATTCACCGAACAATTCTCTAAGTAACAATGGAAAGGAACACAGAGGAACAAACCTCTCCATCTCAGTGAGGATGAGTGGCAGGTTGGCAGCCATGTTTGTTTTGGTGCCAAACTTCCTTCCAAATGGCAGGTCACAGACTACAGCATCTACACTGGCGCTGGGCAGAGGCAGCACTGCAGACACAGAGAGGGACGGACAAGCCAAGAGGTAATTTAATACGTGACAGCAGGCTCCACACTCACCTCCCACTCACTGATTCCCATCCAAGACATGCAGCTTTGGATCCCCAGTGAACTAAATAAAGGTCACATTTCTAAAACCTCGACATTAATTCAGTAGTGAGAATCACGATTACTTTCTCCAAGACAGTAATGACATATTTTTCTAAGCGACTGTATTTCAAAAGTGTACATTTATCAAAATATCTGTAAATGACACAGCAATATTTTCAGCATCTATTTTTAAAACACTGGCCTTTGACCTTTTGACCATTTACTATGGTGCAACTTTACAACACAACCCAGAAATGATTTTTACTGAGGCACCCACTGTAGTTAGCTTAATGCCAAAAATGTAAAAGGTTTAATGACATATATTTAACATTATTCCAGTGATGATGTTGTGCAGGTTTCCTACCCATAGATGAAGCTTTCAGCAGGTGTATCCTGTTTCCCAGCTCTGCAAACTCTACATTCTCATTGGCCTTTTGCAGCTGTCCATCATTAATGTCCATACCCAGGAAACAGGCAGCCTGAAGACCCCATAGAGAGTGATATACAAGATTATAGTGTTCCAATTGCACTACAGTATATATTATTATTATATATTATTTAATCTGAACAAAAATAATTATTAAAAATGCATTAAATGTGACTAGAACGTATTACAACATTACTGTACTAGTGCATGTCTGAACAATATTCTTTACATTAATATGAAGGGGTGTAAAATGTGTATTCATGTGTACCAGGACAGAACCATATGTTTTGTCCAATTCCAAAACATTGCAAAAGTTTGCTTTTTAGACTTCTTTCAGACTCTTTCTGTCCTGACCTTGTGTTCCTGTGCTGCCTCTATTAAGATGGTTCCCACCCCACACATTGGGTCAACCACACAGAAGCCTGGCTGGGAAACAGGAGATAACATACAGTACATACAGTTGGTCAACCACATACGGTCACTGAAGGGCAACAGTAACATCACAGACTGACCGGAGTGCAAATGCTTCAGCACAGACAACAAACATGCTGAAAGTTTGAAAAGGAGGACAGCTTTAAATGAGCAAGTCTAAACCTGCCTTACGTTTTTGAAATAAACAAACACTCTAAATGGCAGAACGCCTCTTTAAAACAAATACAAAACAAAGCACCTTGTTTGCCTTCTGATTTGCATACATAAACAAAAGTGTACACGTAATAAAGTAGTTTCCGCATAAGATGAAGACTACAGCAGCCATCAGCCAGCACCTGTGTTGGTTCATACCTGTATCTGAGCCAATGAGGCCATAGCCCAGGCTACAGTAGACCTCAGTCCTGTGGTTTTAATGTAGCTGCGGTTAGCCAGAGGTAACCTGAAGGAAACAGACAGGAGACCAATAACTTATTACTGTTTATAAAGTTAACTAAAGTCATTATTAATAAGTGTTAAATGTAGAGAAAGTGTCTCTGTCACTAACCTGGTTAGTGGAATCCCCAGCAGGCAGTGATCATCACTCAAATAAACATGTACCTGCAGAAAAGAGCAAATAAATAATGATGCTCAATTTGAAAGGACAGGCAACATCATTATCCAAGGTGGGAGTATTTACTTATGATATGAGCAGTCATGCCCATAAAGATGAAGCTGTCTGGGAATAAATCCACATATTTAGTAAAAAGGTTTACTTCCAGCTGTGGATTCCTCAGGTCGGCCTTCCAGCCCAGCAGTCTGCTCAGACCTGCTCCAATCACTTTGCCCACCTCCTATATCAGATACAACATGCAAACATACAATATAAAAAACAGGTCCACAAAGAGACACAGTGTCAACAAATTGATGAGATGTATTTTTGCATTAAGTCTAATAATGTGTAGCATTACCAACATTATCAGAAGAAGATCAAATGTTTTGTCTTTTCTTAATTCCTAACCTTTATTTTTGCATTGATTTGTCATGTGCATTTTAACTTCCACTACCTGTGGGCTGAAGTATCGGGACAGAGATCCAGTACACTTGCAGCTGATCCTGAAAGAGACTGGGACAGAAGGCGGCTCTGACGGAAATAAAGACGCGATAAAAACAGAGATGGAAAGATGTTGACCTTAAAAGTTAATGTTATTCAAGTTGAAATAAAAACGGAAAAAAAAAAGAAAGAATTATCTTGTTACCATTTTCAACCCTTTCTACAGCAACACCCTTTGCCGTGTCATCCGTCCTCCGGCTGCTGCTGTCCACACAGCGGTCCTGTGGTGCTGCGGGGGCTCGGCCATTCAAATCTCTGTGTTTACCATTTTTTCCACAGCTGCTAAACTCCAACATTACCCTCTCCTCTTCTCCCTCTCTCCCCCTTTGTCTCTCAGATGTCTTCTCTTTCTCTTCATTCGTCTCACTAGTAAAGTTCCAAGCTGCACCCCTCCTTTCCTCCTCCTCTTCATCACCATCATCCCTCTTTCTCTTCTTTTCCAGCGTCTGGGCCTCATTTTGCTCGCCACTTCTCAGCCTCCCGTTCCCACTCTCCTCCCTCTGCTCCCCTGCACTTTTTCTAGACTCCAAATCGCACTTCTCTTCCTCTTCCTTCTGTGCTTCACTCCTTCTCCCCTCCTCCCTCTTCCTTGTCACTCCCACAGCAGTGCTTGTTGCCTCGACAGTACTCCTCCTGCCTGCCAGCTCCCCCTGCAGGCGGCTCCATGTCCTTACAGCACTGGTCCACTGATTCCTGTCACCCAGCAGTCTGGACTGCAGCACATTGGCCGCCTTTGCTACGGATATTACAGAGAACACAACACAACAGTCGGTACAAAAATGGCAACTGGGCACTGAGCTGCATGGTGG
>NW_023339751.1:17725285-17737633 GCF_004916995.1 Morone saxatilis | reverse complement strand
GGTGACGTGGAAGGTTCATCTCATTAAAATCACATAAATTCAACTGTATTGAGTAAGGCAGGTCAACCAAGGGGATTTGAGCATCTGAATTTCCCATGAAGGGGAAGAGCTGAGGAATTAAATGAATAAATACACTTTTAAGGCACACAAGAACTGAAAGTCAGGCATACAATTTAACGTCTGCCAAGGTATTCCTCATGTTTTTGTCTTCCGTGTATTTGTGTATTTGATGTGTCGGGCTGGTACCTGGGCTGGTGTGGGCAGAGAGCAGCACGGGCACGTCTTTTTTCAACAGGAGGAACAGTCTCTCCGCAGCCTTCAGCTCGCTGACTCTGTCGATCCCCGCAGAGGAGCTGAACAACACTTTACCTTGCATCTGACACACCTGGACACACACAACAACAAAAAGAGCAGGTCAGTGCTTAAAAACTTTACTCTGCGGCTAAAAGGGCAATGATTCAATCCCATATATTTAATGTAGCTTAGACAACAGACTTGTCTGCAAGTATCTCGTTGGAGGATCCTTAATTAAAACACTGATGGACTGTTGAGGTGGACACTGATATCAATATTTGACAATAATAAATCAGGCATATTGGTTGATACATCAGGGTTTCCTTCCTTCCATTCAGAATAATACACTGTTATGAAAGTGATTCTTCAAAGAAAGGAGCAGAGGGGACATTTCACATTACACATCCCAGTGTATTTAATGAGTGGGGCTATTGCTAAGGCCATCAACCACTGACTACACACAATACTCACAAGACAATGTAAGAATCGACATAAACGTTTGAGACACTGAGGCAAATTCCTCGTGTGTGAAAACTTCCTTGGCAATAAACTTGACTCAGCTTCATTAACTGACTATCATATAGTGTTAGGAGTAAGAGTACATTTAACACTCACAGCTTCAGCTGCCAGCTTCCTCGTCACCTCGTCCCTTAAGAAGTGATCCATCCCGTTACCGACGGTGCAGTAGTAGCGAACTAAAGCCGCCTCACTTCTCGGTTCAGTCATTATGCTGTAATATTGTGTTTCCTGTCAACAAAAGCTCCTATCTGCCGGCAGAAGTTTGCCATAACTTCTGTTTGACTATGAAAGTCGCCATATTTGTTTCTTGTTTACACCGGAATCGGAACTTCGTCACCCGGCTGCAGTGACTAGTCTTGGCCAGCAGGGGTCTCTCTTACACAGCTGAAAAAGACACTAATTGAACAAACTGGGAACGTGGTTTTATGAACAAAAACGATCTTTAATTGCAACATTTATCACAATACGAATGTAATAATGTACCAACGGTGCTCAGACGTCTTCATATACATTTTTTCTTGTAATAATGACATGTTAATGTGATACAGAAGCCATGACAACAAGCCTTCATTTTGTGATTTTATTACATGGAGTGAAGTGAGTGGAGCTCTTATCACACAAACACACACACTTATGCGCGCACACGCACAGGCACATACACCCAAATGACTCCATGCACTCATTAGGTATTCAGACAAGACAACAACAAACTCTAAATGCACGCACATGTACACACATTTAATACACATAGTTTTGGACACAATACACATTCACCTCTGCTGCAGTGTGATACCTGGAGGCAGCTCTGAACAGGTGTTTCTCCAAAGCTGAAAGAGGAGACTTCTAAATAAACCCTGCAGCAGAAGTTTGTTTGTTTGTGTTTTCACACAATTCTCACTTTTCTCTCTATCTACTCAATCCAGAGAGAGATCTTCCTTCTATCTGTGTTTCAACACTTCACTCTCTAAATCCCTGTCTTATCTCTGTTTCTCCTCCTGCCCTGTCACGTTCTCTCTAGCACTTTTTAATCTCCCTCTTTCTCTCTCTGACATTTTAATGACCCCAAACATATTTAATCCCCTTACTTTATTTGATGAACAGCGCTCTGCTTGTTGCCTTGGGCCATAAACCCCTCAAACGCTGACTGGCTGCTGCGACCTGCCACAGTGTAGAGCATGCTCGTAACAATGTGAAAAATTATGATGAGTAAATATATCATAATGTATGTTATGTATAATATAACAGTGGACATAAGTATTATTTTAGATTGATGTAATATTGCACCAATGAGGTTTGCATGGGATTGGGTTCCCACTAAATCAATAAGTGTCATTTCTCTACATTTTTTTAAAATTTGTTACAACAAAACAACAAAACAAAAACCAATCAAATTTATAGGAAGATTTGGGGGCAAACATTTATTTCCAAATGATTAATTGACATTTGACAACTGATTACCATGTATCCCTCTAAAATCTATTTAAGCTTTAAATCCACCATAAATGAGAATATGTCAAACAGATGACTCTGTGAACAAGGAGCTAATTCTAACATGCTAATGTTACCAAGTATAGTGGTCATCATATTAGTTTAATGGCAAGCCATCAAATCTATCATATCTATAACATATTTCACTGTAAAAACCATAAATGTCAACCTCCTGGTGGCGCAAGATAAAAAAGTCAACAAAGGCATTAGGATTTACCATCCAGGTTTGTGTGTACAAAACTGTGTGCCAGTCCATCTTGTGGAAGTTGATTTGATATTGATATTTTACAAAATGACTGAAAACTATATTGGCACAAGAGGAAAAGTCACAGGATCACCAAAGTCAGTCCAATGAATGTCTACAAAACCTCATCAGACAATAACTCTAATTCACAGATTGCACATTACCAAGGGGAAGAGGGAAGTAATCAGAGAGGGGAAATGAAAATAACACTTAAGTAATTCATCAAATGGTCAGTGGTTGTTGAGATATTTCAGTCTGGAACAGTGGACCAGCAGACAGACTGACATTTCCATCCTTTGAAGCCAAACCTACTAACATGGCTAGAAAGAGAGGCTCAAGAAGTGTTTTCAGTTTTTATTCATTTTTGTTTTTTCACTCAACTAGTGTGGGCAATATTTCAGAGACTGTCATTCCAATCCTCACTTTGACAGTGGATCGGAAGTTAACTTTTTTGCTACATTACATTTATATGACAAATGCCTTCTATCATTTATTTATTTAGCACATGATGTCTTTATCTAGAAAAACACCCAAAGTGATTTGTTCTTCTTCTTTGCAATATCAAATAGGTTTCATACCAATCTTTCTGTTTGCATCCAGCTTCCTCTACTGTTAAAAATGTGGGACACATTGTGCGTCACATACTGTAGTTACAAATGCTACAGATATAAACTTTACTGTGCGCTGCAAGATGGATGATGATTACAGTACCTTTAGTCAGTGACAGCCTTAATTAAAATGGTTAAAGTTGGATTTATGGGGCTTTTCCCCCGAAAGATACGATTCTGGTCCCCCCTTTTCTTCGTCACTCTAATTTTCTTTCAAGTTTAGCCTGTGACTACTTTCATCAGCCTATAATATTGGAAGTATCCACGTAGAAAGGAGACATTAATACTCCTTTCAACAGCTGCCATTTGCAATAATTAGCCCCACTGCTGCTAAGTGAACACAACAGCTCCACAAAATGGATGCTGCCTGACACACCAGCCATGGCTTGATGTATTACTGTACATTAAATTTGTTTATATTCTCCTCCACACCCCTTAAATGATCAGAGGGAGGGGGATAACGCAGACGGAAAATGGAGGATGGAGGAAGAGAGAAGAGAAGAGGAGAAATGATGATGGGGAAGGAGGAACAGAATAGAGGAAAGGAAAAAGAGGGAAAAGGATAAATAGTGGCTTGTTCATCAGTCATGTTGGACTAATTATTGTAGCCTTGACTTTGTTATTGTAAGCTCAAGCCTGGTGAGTTCTGAAAGGGACAATAATGCAAGAAGAAGAAGAAGAGATGGAAAAATTGCAAACAATGCGGGATAAAAGTGCAGATGGAAAATTCTGCACACACAAGCAGACCCACCAGCACACATTTGACCTTAACTTGACAAAAATCCATTTGTAGAATGAAAGAACAAATTGTTCCTGTTTTGGGGAAGAAACTGAAAATGAAGTGGTGCTTAAGTTATTACACACATTTTTGGGCTGATTCACAGCAGCTCTAGCCTATAGCCAGAAATGTTTTTTACATGAGTCAGGGAGGGAGCATCCCAGTGGCCTAGTGTCTCCCCATATTTCCTTTCTCTCCTTTTTATATAATAAATGTCTCCTGCAAAATGTATGAAAACAGATGGGTGGGGTGAGACCAAGTTATTTGTTATCGTGTTATAATAAACATAACCATCTCCATGACATTTGGGCAACCCCATCTGTCGAGGAAGGCCAAGAGATGTGACTGAAAGCTTCGGAAATAATATGAAAGTGGAGCTTAACAACGTTAATGTGTTAACACCGTCTAACTTGTGATTGTTAATGGCAAAGAAAGACGTTTGCTCACATAATTAAAAAAAAATTACATAGTACATAACCATGTTTGGTACAGTCGCCCATTGAGTCCAAACATGACAGTATAGGGTCTTTTGTCAGTGGATTAAAGGATTTGTGACATGGACATACGGACACACACATTCTAGTTCTACACGTACACACAGACACTAAAACCCACACTCACACAAATGTAAATGTCATACGTCCACTCCCTGAATCATCTGTTTTGTAATAGAAAATTAAACTTAAGTTCCAAGTGGCATTATCAAGTAAAATTACATATTCTGTGTGTGATGATTAATATTCAGTGAGGTTTTAAGAGGGCTGTCATTTAAAATGCCAAACTATATGTGTGTGCGTGTGTGTGCATTTAAGGGAGGTTGAGCCATCAACATCACCTTTACTTTGTATTTTAGTTCCTTTCATCTGACTTCCTTTTCTTCTTCTCTCATCATATCTTTCCTGTCCTCCTTTTTTACTTTCTTTCCTTTCATCTTAACTTCACTCTCAGATGGAAATGAGACCTTTAAAAAGAGACAGAGAGAAAGAGAGAAGGAGAGAGCACTGAATTCTTGCCACATAACCACATATGTGTGCACCCATGCCCATTTCCGCTTGCTGATGTGTGTGTATGTGTGTGACGTGAGCACATTTAAATAGTTACTGCTCTCAGAGCAGTGTGAAGTGTGTCAACAGGGCCAAGCATCCATGGAGAGAGAGCGACAGAGAGAGAGAGAGAGAGAGAGAGAGAGAGAGAGAGTCCTAGGGGTAGAGCTCAGCCAGTAAACACAGCATCAGACTGACAGAAGCTATCAAAATCAACAATAACCGGAGAAAAGCAGGGAGGGTGGGATGTATGGAGAGGAGAAGGAGAAGGAAATGAGGGAAAGTGTGTGTGTTAGTCCATGTGTGGTTTGTTTCCTGCCTGCAGTGTTTAACTCGTAGATTCACTGTCTTCAATTTTTTAAACATCAACATATCATTTACTGTGACGCCTTGGTACACTTGCCGCAGAAAAGTCAGCACGCTAAGTTACCTCGATCTCACGCAAGCAGTGTTGTTTTTTCCTCAGTGTATAATGTCTTATTAGCTCATTTCGACTTGTCTTGTCTTAGCAGGAAGAGCACAGGTGTTTGGTCTGGTCCAGTGACTGTCCACACAGTCTACTTATGCTTGGCAATGGTTTACAAGTGTATACAGTGTGTTTACTGGCTGAATATCCTCATTTAGCTACTCTAGTTTACTTACTTTAGTCTACACATTACTACACATGCAGTACTGCCAGGGTGAGTCAGCAAAATAAAATTGAAGCAGCTAAATGGAATTTAGCCATCAATCATTTTATGATTCACACCGGTGTGTTTTTTACTGTGATATGACACAATATCTCTTATGAATAAGGCTTATTTTCTTATTTGTGGTGCAGCTGGTTTCAGGCAAGGTTATCTGCTTATGTGCTGCTACTCTTACAATTCTAGTAGGACTTGTTGGATTAGTGATCAGGAATAAATGCTCTGGCACCAGTGTGCATTGAAATATATGTATCATTTAGCTCATTTTAGCTTACATAGTTGTTGTTGTTGTAAAACTGGTGTTGTTGAATCTGATTATCACTTATTAATTTGCTGGCCACTTGGGGGCAGTGCTTCAAGTTGTAAACACAATATTGCTATAACCTTATGAAGTTAGCAAGGCTAATATTAGCAAACAGTTGCTTATTTACGCATCCAGCAGTTACAGAGCAACATTAGCATTCATTTGGAGTTGTGTTTCTGGTGCACGAATAGATGAAAGTCCAATATTCGCTCTCCTTTGTCTGGTTTGTCCTCCACCAGCTCTTGAGGCACTGCCACCTCACAATAAGAAGTTTGTGGATTTGAGTTGTGTGGAGTTTCCATGTCCTTCCCATGTTTGCAAAGTTTTTTCCAAGGGCTCCAGTTTCCCCCGTCTGCAAAATAGATGCAAAACATGTATGTTAACTCAGTGCCCTTGACCAAAGCGCTGGCTGGAGTTGGTCCCTGGATGCAGCACAGTGGCTGCCCACTGCTCCGAACACTTGGAGGTTAAGTTAGAGAACACATTTCCCTACAGGGATCAATAAAGGATAACTTAACTAAATGCTTCACTTTGATTAATAGCTAGTTCAAATGGCTGTCTGTAGTAGTGTGGGTTTATGAGATTTTTTTTTTTAACCAAAAACAGCTGCCTGCTGCACCTGGAAATGAGGTTGATGAGAACAGTGAGAGTGAACCAAAACAATGAGCTGAAAGATGCTAAAATGCAATAGGTTTTGGGAGAACTGAAAAGTCATGTGATAATTCTCTGTGGGTTTGTTACGATGAGCTACCCCTTTTACATGACACATAGTAATTTGATTCAATGTCTATATAAAACATTGATTAGAGCACCTTTCAAGAGTTATAGTTGAATTTTCCAATTCTTTATTGAGTATTTTCAAATGTTACTACTTAAGATCATGACAGAGACATACCGGTATGTAAGTTTTTAAACTTTTACGTCCTTGCACTACATAGTGCATATAGTGCCTTTGCAGGATGATATCAATATATCAAATAACTGAACACACTAGTTACAAAGAAAATAAAATAATTGTTGAAAATCTTTTTGGTAACAGAAATACAGATTGTGAAAAACAGGTTACAACATAAGGAGTAAGGTCAGGCAAGTTTAATCTGAATGATTATAAGACATGACATCCACATTAACCTGAGTTACAGTCTGAAACCCAGTGTGGGGCATTTCATTTAGCTACACACAAAACTCTGAGGCCTGACAGTGCACAAGCCCTTGTCCCAGTTAACAAAGAACATCTCTCACACTATATAAAATCCCAAATCCCCTTGCCCCATATTTTATTAAGTAAAAAAAAGTCAACATCACACCACCAAGGCCACTGTTCCACTTAGCTAAAAAAAAAAGCTGAAAGCCCTTGGCCTATATTTTCAATGTTTAACACAGCCATTGAGAGTGTGTAGCTATTACTTTCATTCCCAAGGACCTCTGGCTTCTTCCAGGGAGTCCCCCAGACACAAGGAGGATTAGTTTAATTTCACTATCATGCATTCACTTAAAGATAGCACTGTATGAAAGAGTGTGAAAAAAATATTCTCAAAGGTTTTAATTCTCTGTGCACCAGAAGCAGACAGGCGACAAAAAACCTTCTCATGTGGAGGTTACTCAGACAAAACCCTAACAGGCTGGCATCCTTGGCCTCGATGACATGACAGACTCACAGTTTCACAGTAATTGCCTTTCCTGGTCACTGCAGCTAGGGGGAGGTGTAGGTTTATGGCTGAGCTACATTCTGCTGCTGTGTTCTCTTGGTTAATCTCTTCACTGCAGCATGAGGAGGAAGGAAGCAGCGAAGTGAAAAACAAAGAGGCTGGCTGGCCAAAACAGTAAAACTAGATGTGACTGAAATGCTGCTGAAATGTTAATGTGAAATGTAAGGTGCTTTTTTGCAGGAAATGTTACGTCCTACTGATATTATGAGTTAAATATATATATATTTTTATTGTGTAGACTCTACAGACATTCTTGTGTTAAAACCTCTAAGGTCATAGTATATTATATGATGTTTAGAATCATATGAAGATGAAAATAAGCAGTTTCATAGACTGTAATTACACTGTTATGTTATCTGAGTATGTTCACTATTGGCACTAGTTATTCAATGCTGAGGGTTTGTCTCTGTGCTGTATTACCTGCAGTTTAGTATTTTCCCTCTTTTCTGTTCTTCCTCAGATCTGCATGAATTAGGGATATTTACTGGTCACTACACACATACAAATCTCATCATGGGCCAGCTGCTCTCATCAGAAGAAGAGCTTCCTCAAGTGAGGGATGCGATTGGTTCTCTCCTCTACGATGCCATGTTGGAAGGCGGCGCCGTACCTGACCTCGGAGTCGTCCACCCACTCCTCCTGGCCAATCACGGCGAGAGCTTCGACTCCCGCGCCGGCCTCCAGGAACAACTGCAACAGGTTACTGAAATTTAAAAGAAAGTGTGACCGTATATGTGAGGGATGATGCTGCCGCTGTATGGACTGACTGTAGAACATAGGTGATCTGCTCCTTCTCACATAGACAGACTGGGTAAACTGCTCATCGATTTCACCTTTAAATCCATTCAGCTGTGAAGTGGAGACGGAGATGACCAGGAGGGAAAAGAAAGATGATGTTGCCTTGAGACAGTTAAGAAAGAGCGATTTTGCAAAATGAAGCACCACTCAGTATTAGAAATGGGGTCCTGGTGGGGATTGTAATCAATACAGTGGCCAACAAGCAGCCATATGATGATGACAAACTGCTCTTCACAGTTGTTCTTAAAACGAAAGGATCGCAGTCACCGTGTAAACACGCAATGAACCTTTCCCTTCATTTCTTCTCACCCAGCTGCAGGCCGACATTGGGAACAAGGCACCCACATACCTGAGGGATCTGATTGGCCGGTTGTCAACCTTCTCAGATGAGCCCCGCCTGGCTGGGCTGGTGGGATTAGTGGTTACTATGGTGATGGATATGGCCTACACATCCTCAAAGCAGTCATCAGGTGCGAAAGGGAAGTCAGCGGGGTCATCATCATGCCAGGTAAAGATATATATATAAATTAATCATTTTAATTAAAATATTAAAATAGAATACCCTGTACACTTTACTGATACATTTCACCTAACTCATGAGCCTTCTAATGAATGAAAAAGGTATGAAGTTACTATACTACAATTCCCATGGATGAATGTATACCTCCAGCAGAGAGTCTGGGAGCTTCAGGAGGTGATGGAGGAGTATCTGAAGCGCTGTAGGATCAACCTGAACGACAAAAACAAGCTGATCCAGGACTCTGTCAGACTTGAGGCCCAGCTCAGTCTCACCCTCACCCAGCTAAAGACCTGTCTGCTGGGGGGAGGCTGTGACTCCAGGTGAGAAAATACAGTAGAGTTGAGCAGAGTGGAGAAAAGGATGGTGTCATGCAGCATATGGGCAGGTGGAAGCATGGAGCAGAGCAGAACGCAGAATAGTTGCATGGAGGAGAGAAGAGCGCTATGCAGTCGTATGCAGTAGAACACAGTGTAGTGGTTAAACAGCAGAGATCATGAGGAGTTTGTTTTGTTCTACACTGTCTGGTTCTCCAGGTCTCTAAGGCACTGGGCGAGCGGGGCAGCATTTAACACCCAGATGTTGGTTCACCTGGCTGCTCTTGAGGGTAAGGCTGAGCCCCTGGCTGCAAGGGCAGCACTGGAGCAATACAAGGAAGACCTGGCACAGATCATACCTGCTTACAGGTAATATTTATTATTTTCTCATAACTTTGGCAGCAATAGCTTCCCAGCCAACATGTTTTTGTGGTGCAGGGGTTTGTAGGGTAATGGCTCTGTATGACACGTGTATTTGGGTCAGTAATGGGACCAAAGTGGGCTACAAATTGGTATCTGTAACCCCCATGTGGGGTTGACATGATTAGTTTGACAAATTTTTAAATAAAAATGTTATGTTTTTTTTTACCCTTTTTGGCCAAATGTCAGCTCAACACTGTCTCATGTGGGACCCACTTGGACATTGTAGCTGGGATGTCGCTGTCTAAAAGTGCAACATTTTAGTGAGAAAGGGTGGAAGAGTTAGCTCTTTGTTTTGTTTTGTCTTTAGTTGTGATGATTAATCTGTTTGGTCAGATAGAATAAAGCTGCATGAGTCATTCACAGTGCCGTACATTTTATTGATGATCTATTTTGTCGAGCTGGAGTCTGTAGGTGGACTATGTATGCATGAAGTATACTACATAGCATAGAGTCCAACTACAAACACTAAAGATTTTTTGAGAGCATGTTGTCAGCCACAACACACAGACACACAGCACTTCAGTGGATGCAGGAGCCTAATAAAGCACACTGACAGGGGAAACCACAGCTACACAGGGCCCTGCTGTCTACTACGAGACAAGCTCTCCAACCTGCTCCAAATCTGACAGCAAAAACACAAAAAAGCTCATCAGACTGTCAGAAAAGTCTAGCCCTAGACTTTCAGCGTACATTTAGACTTGCTGCTTACAGTAAAAATATTCAGTCTGACAGGCAGTAGTTGCTATCGTGGCATATGTGAGTAAAATGGGGAAACAAAACATGAAAACCAAACCCCTAGACAGCCCCTCACCCATTAAGCTTGCAACATGTAATCACTAGTAAGTAAGTTAATGATTATGCATTTATAAAATACTTTAGAATATCTATTTTCATTCCATTTAAAAAAAGGATTAAAATAATTACTTGATTGAAATGTTCTGTTCTTTCCCCCAATTCTACCCCAATCTCTTCACTATAGGCGTTATAAGTCTAATACAGTGTGTGTGGTTAAATGTCGCGGGGGTCTTCAGGCTTCATGCGACCCCTCCAGTGAGGTGTCAGAGGAGGGATCCATGACGGGACTCACAGTGACAGACAGAGAAACAGGAAAGAGTGTGACCATCCCTCTAACTACCATGGAGGCAGAGACAGGTAGACTTTCTTGAAGTAACCAAGAAAACTGCTCATGCCTTTCTCAGTCAAGTTGCATTTAACTGAGGCTGATCTTCTTAACAGGGAGAAGAAGGAGAGTCTCTGGGCCTTATACCACCTCTGCAACTGTGTCCTGCTCCATTAACCTGGACCTAATCACCTCAGATCAGTACGCCCAGGCATACCTAGACCATTTGTTCTCTGACAAGGGACCTGTGGCAGAGCTGGAGAACTACTTTAACAAGGCTAGTGACAATCTGAGAACTCTAAGAACTCAACCAGGATGCAAAAACAAGACATGGGTGAGAAATGGGAAAGAACAAAGTGGTGGAGTGCATCTTAAAGACCAGGCAGAGGGTGTAAATGGAGAGCAAAGAGTGGACAGGGGAAAAGGTGATAAACAGGACGAAATGGAAAGGAGAGGAAGACGAGAAGAGGCGGAGGAACGCGAGCAGAGAGATGAAAGTTTGAAACTGAGTATTGTGGAAACACAGCTGGAATAGAGACTCGATCACAGTCTTCACAGTGCGACAAGTGCATGAAAGCCATGACTTGACAGCAGCAATCATAAGATGTCAGTCATATACTGAAGAGAAACAGAATGGTAGTTTTACTGATTTGTCTGCAATGCTTTATACGACAAAGTGACACCAGCCTTAGCCAAATATGAATTCTGGATTTATATGTCATTTCTAATCGGTTTCACACATTTTACTGACACATATTCGTTAGTCAATTTCATGTTTACAAGCTGCAAGAAAAGTGTTGCCTGCAAAGCTAAATACTCTGGCACGCAACGTGTGTCACCTATTTCCTTTTTCCCTGTTTGTATATTTGCTCAATACTGAAGTACAAAGAAAACAAACAAATAAATAAATAAGAATCATGAAAAAAACTCCATTGTGAAGTTTACTAAATTAGGGGGAAGTGAACTTCTGGGACCTTGGTGCATTAACCAGAAGTTTAGCTATATAATCAAAGCTAGTAGTATAATGTCGATAAATCACACGTTATTTCTGCCTTGCCTTGAAAGCAATGTCCCCATTTCCAGGTAGAGATAAATGTACACAACACAGCCTGCGACAAATATGATATTGTGCAAATTAAATTGATTTTCCCCAGAGAGAGTCTCTTTAAACGCATGTTTGAACCTGGCTGGCATCATATTTGATCATGCCGATTCTAAGGTCTGTGATGCAAAAACATGTTGCAATGGTTACTGCTACTGTAATGTTTTGGGCCTGTGTATCAGTGTAGCTTGTAAATGTAAACTTGAGCTTAAATATATTTATGTTAATATTATGTGCAATACATAGTAACATATTGATCTGCCTTTTCAAAGGTTTTCTGATTTTAGAATATTTTTTTTCCCCACCTTGGACACCAAATTACATCAAAGTACTTTCTTTGGTTGAAAGATGGACTCAAATCACATGTCTGTGACTTTCTTATGGTACCACACTCCTGC
>NW_023339751.1:17721217-17725185 GCF_004916995.1 Morone saxatilis | reverse complement strand
AATCTGACCTCAAACACGGACAACCATTTCTGCACTTTTTGCACATTTCAAAGTGTGATTTTAAACTGTACATTTTAAGCTTAATATATTCTCAATATATATGTCTATTATGATGAGATTATGATCTGATCTGATCTGATGATGTTGTCTCTTTTCTCTCACTTTGTCCTATCCTCTCTACCTTCCTAACTCTGGTGGGACATATATGGACAAAAGGTCAAAAAGTGACTGATGTCTAAAAAAAACCTAAGGAGGGTCAGAGTGTCCTTATTAAAATAGGATAACTCTACCTGATGGTCTATGTTTATGTGGGAGTACAAACAAGTGTAGTAAAGAGCCTCTGTGTCTGGATCTTTGTGTGTATGTGCGTGTGTGTGATTGAGAGCATGTTGCTTTTCCCGTCTCCCCTCTCTCTAACCCTGAGTAGGTGTGTATGCGGTTGCCACTGTGTATGTCTGGGCTTGTATGCCACGGTCGGTTGTCGTGAAAGCGTCGCCGCAGCAACAGAAAATCGCCACAGTAACTCGCCGCCCACAGCCTCTTAGCAGAGAACAGTTGCTGACACAGAGTAACCTACTGTCGAGAGTGTGCGTGTGTACGTGCACTGTATGTGTGTTTGTGTCGGTAGACGCGTTAGTTGTATTTTGATACTGTGTGTGTGTGTGTGTGTGTGTGTGTGTGTTCTTGTGTGGGTGTCTGCAAGTCAAAGAGAGGAGGACTTGGTCATCAACTTCTGGCAAGAGAAAGGGTGAAAGACGAGCAAGTGAGACAAGAAGCAGAGAGATAGATCGAAAGAGATGTGAATGTGGAAAGGGAGTGAGAGACATGAATAAGAGAGAGGAGAGACAGTGAGTGGGAAGGAGAGGATGAGGGAAGAACAGGATGCAAGGTAGGAAGGATGATTGATACTGGAAACTTAAGGCCCCTGAAAACCTGGCAGTAGGTCTCTATAGCACTGTTATTCATGACTAAACAAGAAAACACATCCTTAGTTATTATTTAATAGAAAGATTAACACCGGTACAGTGGCCATTCATCAAATACTGGCAGCTATGGATACAGCTGTGACGCATGTTTGCTAAACAACAATGGCAGCTCCTATAGAGGTTAGTGTAGAGGCTGCTGACATCAGTTATATCAGAACTGGAGAGTATTTCCTAATTGAAAGAAGAGCAAAGAACGGCACTGAAGGCTTTTCTCTATGGAAATGTGTGTGTTTTCATTCTTCTCCCAACTGGCTTTGGTAAGAGTTTGACTACATTATATGTATATGTATATGTATATGTATATGCATATGTATATATAAGGCTGAGCTGTATTCAAATGGTTGCAATATGTAACCTCACCGCTAGATGCCACTAACTCTTACACACTGGCCCTTTAACACAACAATGTTGTTTAGGGCGGAAAACGAAAAACGATGATCTAAAAGAGACTGAAATGCTCTGTAGAGATGAGGAGGACTGAAAGGTTTAGAGAAAGTTGAGAAAGAAATCTTTCACATTACACATTTGATCCATCATCATTATAGAAAATATTGATTAGTGCAGCTTCAAAGGCTGAATAAGACTTAGGTGTTAAAGCACCATACTGGGTGGTTTTGCATGTTTTAGCCCATTAACTCCAAAATGCATCCACTTTACATTATTCCATAGGGTCTTAGATTGATTTCCTACCTTCAAGGAAGCCTTTGGATTCAAGTCATTTCACAAGGAAAATTAACTTTCACTGACTTGGAACTTGCTTGAGATATATAATCAATCACAGATTTATTCAAAGGTCCATTATTGTCAGCTGTGAGAGCCCACTGTGTGAACGCTTCCAAATCTCACCATCCTCTTCACAACATCCATGTTTGTTTTGTGGTAGTCTTTTGGCTTTAATTTGACAACAATGGCGCTTATAAATGTAATGCCTTTTGGCAGCCGAAACCAACATATTAAGTGCACCATCTAAGAGACAAGATGATCCTTCTTCTCAATTAACATTAAAGTCTTCAATGCCCCATTTAGACAGCTTTACTCATGATGAAGTTCTCCTTTGGGGATTGCTTTTAAATGATAATATAGTAATTTTTTAAGACTAAACCCATTATTTTAGTGAATATAATTGCCAGTGTTATTTTGTTTTACAAAGAGTTATGTCCCAAAGCAACTTTGATCAGTTAAAACAGTTTTAGAAAACATAAGTAATTTTAAATGCTATTGGCTTGTTATATGCAGTGTATCAGGCATGTGAATAACATAAATTGTAGAAATTATGGAAACTGCAATTACTTTATAATAAATTGGTTTAGCTATAACTACATATCAACCAGCTGAAACTATAAATAAATATTTATACAAGTCTGTATTGTTGGTTGATTTAAATTGGCTGTTTCTTTATGCCTCACATACACATATCCACACATTGAATACCCCTCCTACTGCTTCCTCACCTCAGCATCTGCTGTGATTAAATAAACCTGGAAAAAACGCTTTAAAATACAGTTGTGAGCTGATGCAAGAAACACACGCACAAATAAACTCATAGTATGAGTTGAAACAGGGATGTGGATTTTACACATTATGAATGTAATGTAGTCACGATGCAGGCCCTTTTACACCAACAGTGTCCAGAATATAGTCGACCTCTACTGCATTAACAATGGCAGTTACAATGGGCGAGGTGTTTCCCAGATTCACACGCATACACACACATACACACCACATACACACCGGATCTGGGGGAGAGTTCATGCTCTGGTATTTGACTGACATTTAATTTCAATCCGTTTCATGTGTGTGAAACACCTGCTCTAACATGGCTACACACACACACACACACACACACACACACACACAGTATGTAAAAGTACTTTATGCTCAAGCCAGTCAAATAGATGTAATTTGCAGAGGTAAAAGCAAACATGTAGGCACAGTATTAGTGTGTGATGATGGTGTGTGGTGTGTGATGATATGTGCGCGTCTGCAAATGTGTATGTGTTGGTTTTACCTGGACCTTTAGTGCTGGGAGGAAGAAGTGACAGTCCTATTACTAAAAATTAACCCTCTGGCCTACACAGACACCGCCCTCCTTCTCTCTCTCTCTCTCTCTCTCTCTCTCTCTCTCTCGCTCTCTTGACATTACTACATAAATGCCACTTTGGTTAGAGAGAGAAAAAGAACGGATAATCAAGGAGATATGACAAAACACAGGTGAATAATCAATTCCGGTAAATGCCAGTGTACATACTTAAATTATTTTTTAAAACTTTGCTCTGATTTTAAAGGAGGCTGTACAAAAACTGAGGATAAACAACAGCATATGCACTTTTTAGTAGCTGAAAACAGCAGAGGATCTAATTTGTGTCTAGTTTAATATAATCATTGAGATATAATGAGTGATACAGCTGTGTATCATCAGCACAACAATGATAATAGATTTCAGAAGAAAACAATATATGTTCTTGTGCACACATGATAGGATCGAGAAAAGAGCCCTGTGGCACACCACACATTAACAGGTCATATGAAGATACAAGAACATTCATGGACACAGAATCTCTAGGCTCTTTGTGTCCTGTTATCCAAGGAGCATGTTTAATCTGTAAGAGAACTATTTTTCAAACATGCCAGGAAATGTAAGGCTTATATTAGCAATACATAAGTAAGTAATTATAGCTTTATTTATATAGCACCTTTTTGAGACAGAGGTCCAAAGTGCTTTACAAACAACAAATATACATATGGGTGTAACCATACCCAATCAAACATACATAGGAAGCATGTAAATACAAACATAAGGGAGATAAAACAAGAGGAAAGGATAAATTAGAGAGATGACAGATGAGAAAACAAATACAAGATCGAGATCTATACAAAGGCTTGCCTGTAGAGTTGGATTTTGAGGAGCCACTTAAAACAGTCCACAGATTCAGTTACGTTTGTCGGAATTAGTCTTCCCCAAGTCACGTCAGATTTCCACGA
>NW_023339751.1:17675414-17721117 GCF_004916995.1 Morone saxatilis | reverse complement strand
TGGGGTGGTCCCAGTCTGCAGTGGTCAGTACCTATCAAAAGTGGTCCAAGGAAGGAAAAGCGGTGAACCAGAGACAGGGTCATGGGTGGCCAAGGCTCAATGATGCATGTGGGGAGCAAAAGGCTGGCCTGTGTGGTCTGATCTAACAGATGAGCTACTGTAGCTCAAACTGCTGAAAAAGTTCATGCTGGTTCTGATAGAAAAGGTGTCAGAACACACAGTGCATCACAGTTTGTTGCATATAGGGCTGCAAAACAACTGTTTTTGTACACAACATTTTAGTTATGAATCTTAACAAAGTTTTGGTTTGGTTACAATTGAGATCCAGGAGTTCTGGAGGTCCAGAACAAGAAGCTAATAGGAGATACACAAATTCTATGATCCCAGTGGAGAACATCTCATTCTGACAGCGTTATTACCCTTGCAAAACCTTTGAAGTGTTGTCAAGGAAACCAGAAGGACAGAGACAGATTAGTTCTCTCACTTCATCTTAAATTTAGACACTTCATATGCCACTTAAAGGTCCAGTGTGTAACATTTAGGAGGATCAGTTGGCAGAATTGGGATATAATATTCATGTTTTCATTAGTATATAATCACCTGAAACTAAGAATTGATTTGTTTTCTTTACCTTATGTGCCATTTTTATCTATGGTCCTATGGAATCTACCATGTTGAACCAGTAGCCCAGAATGGACAAACCAAACCAAACCAACTGATAAGATTTTGTTATTCCATAACTGTCTATACTATAGATTGGCAGATAAACAATAAAGAGTGTGATGCCTATGAACAGAGTAGTCATTCTTATACATTCTCTCATTAGGCTAACTTGTAGTCAAAGAGATAATAGTGTAAGTAATATTTCCCATTTTTTGGAACGATGGATCCAGGGGATCCCTGAGAACCAGTGCTCTAAAGAAAATAGACAGCAGGAAGTACAATGTATATCAAAAGTTTCTAAAAAAAACTACATAAGCATTCTGTGAGACCTTTGAATGAACTTTATTTAACGTATAGGCTTTGGTTGAGCACTAACAGACAGATAAAACAAAGAGGAGTGAAGAGTGGAGAGAAAATCAAGGCTGGTCCTGTTGTCTCTCACTAAGAGGTTGTGTATAGTTTGACAGCCAGCACAGACGTTCTGACAGTTTAGGCATTATTCATTGTTCAGGAGCAACCATGCACACACATACAGACATTATATTCATACTATTTCCCAGCATGCTAACCAGCAAGCAGGCACCATCCAGACAAGTACCTGTCTAGAAATCAAATGTGACAGCATAATGAGATTTCAGACAGACACAGCGGGGGGCAGGTAATGAAAAGTGTCAAGGTAAACACTGGTACACAAGAAACAACAGCGTAAAATGAACTGCAACAAATAGTGTCTTTTGCTGACACACTCATACAGACTGTATTCTGCAAGCAGTTAACATAGACAAAATGTCTAACAAAATTGTCTTGGACTTCAAATTCACAAATACTTGACAAACTTTCCTAATAACATAAAAAAACTCCCCAAACAGGAAAAGGGTTTAATTGAAAGAGGAAGGATCCATCACTCTGCACACAGAAAATGGGCACAATCCATCACAGTGGCAGCAAGCGACGAGGAGAAGAACTGAACACAACTCTTCCATCAGTCAGATGACGGTAAAGGCTTTCTTCTGACCAGCTGTGTAACTTTCTATCCATACGCACACCATTTATGGTTTGTTTAAAAGGTTTGCAGGTTGTCATTTTTACAGCCAAACTCTACTTTGTCTTCCACTTCACCAGGAAGTTTGTGCTCTTATTTACAACAAAAGCTTGGAAAGGTCAGTGACCAGTTTTTCTTTCAGACAACGTGCAGTTGGCCGGCCAATTGTGGAGCATAACAGTGTTTACAAGCAATTTGCTTCCATCTGCACTGACCCCTTTTAGCCCATTTTGACATTTACTGTACATCAAGGAATTGACCATTTAATTTGACCGAATGGTCTCACAATTAGATTTAAGAACCCCTGCAGCAATGAGGATTCTGAACTAATTCCCCCTTCAAGCACATAAATGGATATTGAATCATGGAGGTTGGAGTGGTGGAAGGAGCTGTGACAGCAAATGGCTTTAACATGACCGTCACATTTTAACAGCCCTGATGTACACCTGTATGAATATGATTGGATGTTATTACACAGCTGGTAGCATGAATGAAACAGGTGTTGCCAATCAGCTAATGCAAGTGTGACTTCACTGCTCTACCTGATATAACTATGCCCCATTCATTCAGCCATGGATGCCGAACATAATTTTATATCTATTAAGTTTTTTCCACATCTTTCCAGTGTAGCTTAAAACAAGCTCAGTGTGCAACGATTTTCTAAATAACACACACGCAGCTTTCAACTCATTGGTTTGGTTCGCCAGTAACACTTTTCCATCTACTTGCCATTTTTACAGCAGGCATTTTGGCTTGTTTTAGTAGGAAAAGCACAGGATAACATTAATGATTACTCTGTTGTTGGTTCCATTAAAGTGTCCCAGTAAGCCATGATAGTAGCCAGTCTGCACAACAACACATTTTTGTTGGAGTGAGTTGGAGGACCAATGGGATGAAATCTGAGTAAATACTGGAGGCCTGGAGCTCTTTGCACTCGAAATCAGACCCGTTTGAACCCACTTTTGTGTGTTGGGTACAGATCTGATGTATTAATCTGTCTATTAATATTATATGTTCTTGCTTCATCTTATACAATCACATAATCTTCAGTATTTCTGTCTTCCCTCCTCAAGTACACACACACACACACACCCAAGTTAACCAGAATAACAAAAATAACATGAGGACAACAGGTCATTACATCCCTTAACTGTTTGGCTTTGTGCGCTATGAAAATGAATGGAAAATCTGCTCTGATACAGATAGCAGAATTAATTAGTTAAACATTTGATTCTCTTTAATGTTCTATCTTGTGGTAAGTTAAAATGAGCTGTTCTTTTAATTCAAATGATAATTTACCTCTTCTGAATTTTCTCTGACAAAGAAAGATTGGTGAATGTGTGTGTTAAAGAGAAAAGCATCAGCCCGGCAAATGCAGACAATGCACATTCATTATTTCAGTGGTGATGCAGCCATCGCTTCCATCTCCGACACAATGACAGAACACGCCAGATGACAGTTAATGAGATGTCAGCCATTCAGGCAAATGTCATTTTCATCTTTGACAATCTGAACATATGAAAGAAAATGGATGTTTGTTTGTGCGGGAGGTTGAGTGCGAGATGGAGGGGAAAGAGCGAGACACGCGCACACAATAGCTGGATGCAGTTTACTTTCACTAAAATGTAAACTTGAATGGACATTTGCATACTAATTAAGCTTTCATGTTGAAGCTTTTCCTTATGGATTGAATGTAACACAAACACACACTCAGTCTAGAAAGGCAGTGGACTCGCAGGGTCTCTGAAACAGGGTATCCCAAACTTTATTTTATTGGTTTAATCAGAAGTACCATGGAGAGCAGTCACAGTTAGTGGCAACACACATACAACAACTTTCCTCTTATCAGTTCGTGTTCAGCAAAAATTAATAAAAAACAAACAAAAAAAACAACCTAACACACACACACACACACACACACACAGAGGACAGCGGCAAAAAAAGAAAGAAAAAAATTATCTTCATTATTACCAACATTATAACTGTTGCGGTTATTATTTAATTTTTAAAAAAAACACACCAAATCAAAATTGACAAACACGAATTTCCCAACTACACCCAGTGAGAGTGAAGAGAAGGACAGAGAAGGAAATAAGGAAAATGGATGGCGGGAGGGAAAGAGAGGTGGAAAAAGATCCTCTGGAGCAAAGGAAGGATTAAAGAAAGAAAGATGAAAAGAGAGGGATTTAGCAAGCAATAAAAATGACTGTTCTGTATCAGACAAATGATCTTTTGAGAAACAGACAGATGTGGACATAACTATAATGTACAAGAAGACAGACAGAAAACAGGTAAATACAAGCAGACATGAGTCAGTGGGATAAACAGCCAGACATACGCCACTCAGACAAAAGTGACAATGTCTGAGTCAGAATGAACAGTGGAAATATTGACAAAGGCCAATCTGAAACGCCCCTTTAATAGGAAAAAAAAAAGACAGCAGGGAGAGAGATAGTAGGAAAAAAAGAGAAAATAAACCAGCCAGAGAAGAAGAAAGAGGACGAGTGAGAAGAAAGAGTGAGGCAGAGATAGAGAAACAAGCTTTAAGCACACTACAACTTCTCCAAAAAGGCAATATATGTCATTCTTGAGTGTAGTGAGTGTTTTTGTTTCCTTTAAATAAATATGTAGAATTAATTCTCTACGGTTAGCGTGATGGCCATATGGTCCACCTCACTTATAACACTGTACAGTATATACACAATATTATTATTATTATTATTTCTTTAATGACAAAATAACCTTTAGATATACATACAGTATTCCACGCCCTCTGTCAGAGAATACAGCCACGGTATTAGAAGTAGCAAGCAGTGTCTTTTTTTTGTACAAATAACCCATGCAACTCCTGTATAGATTATTTATTTAAGATACATAACTCTTTTAAGATCTCATCTCTCATTCAATAACAGCAGATATTGCCTTTTTAACAAAACCTTAATTAATTAATCATTAATGTGCAAGTTACTCCAAAACAAACTACATTGTCATTTTCGTTTAAATTAAAAACATACTGTGTTTAAGCTCTACATACATTTAAAAAAATGTAACTGAACAGAATAAAAGATGAACAGAAAACCTGAATCTGTACAACATTCAAACCATTTTTTGTCAACACCAGGGGAATGGGATACGATTCTCTATAACTATATACAGACATGTTATCATTCATGCACAGTGTCAACAAGTAGCACATTGACATTCCAAAATATGGAAAACATGGCATAGGGAGACGGAGGGCAAAAAGGGAATTTGGGAAGAAGGGACGAGAAGACGGAACAAAAGGGTTGCTGCCTGTTTTGGTTGCTTTGGCAGCAGAGAGACCGAGAAAGAAAGTCAGAAAAAGAGGGGGAAGAGACACAGAGGGACAGATAGACACCATAATAATACACATGCTGGGCAGGAGAAGTCCATTTTAATCTCACTGACCCAGAAATCAAGGTATGGCTGTAACTTCATGTTTTTTTTTTCTTTTTCTTTAATTTTCATCTTCTTCCTTCCTCTCTTTATCATCATCCTCTTACATCGTACTTGTTAAACGTTACTTTAAGGGTAGAGAATAGCTCTGGTAATGTTTTTTCCAACAGTACATTAATGGCTGTAGCAACGTCTCAGCATGACATCGCTCAGCTTCTACCAGCAGGGGTGTTTCTCCTTCCTTTCGTTCGTTTGCTTGTCTGTCTGCTTGGTGTTGCGTTCATTTATTCTTCAGTCTGTCAGACAGACAGTCAGTTAAGAAGTGAACGTGGCAACCAAAACGCATCATCAGTCTTTACATCAGAAGCAACATCGTTAATGGTTCACAACTGATTCAACACCATTGTATTTTTTTTCTACATCAGTCACAACATTATTATTGTGTACATCAGAGTCAAAAAAACAAAATATGTTGTTGTTGTTTACATCAGAAGCAACTTTGTTAATGTTTTCAATGAATCAACATAGTAGCCGTTTCACATAAGCGACAAGAACCAGTGCAATGCTTTTCCTTCATTGAAAACCCTGCCCAATTCTTCAATCCCCACTACAGAAGAATAAAAAAATATCTACTGTAGTCTACAGCTCATTTTTCTACTCCTTTTTCTGCTTGCTCTTAGTGTTTTGTACAGCGGTGTCTTGGCTAACCTTTGACCCCTTCAAACCTCAAAAGTCCAAACCAAGGCAGGAAGCTAAATTCAAGTGTTATTGTGATTCTCTGCCTGGAGAAGTCCCTTTGAACTTGGTCGGGTACTCACAATCATGGTAAAGCAGGCAAATTTGCAAGTAGCGGCTAACATATTAGCCACGGTTAGTTTCCCACCTTGGTCCCAACCCTGTGGGGCTTTGAACAGCTGTCGTTAATCTGCCATTAGCTTCACGCCAGACTAGCTTTAAAGTCAAGGTAGATACACTGAGAGAGGCTGTGCAACAAAGCCGGTGTAGCAAAAGAACTAACTTCCCATCAATGAAATATGTTTGTTTGGAAAATTTGTGCAGCAAACTAATTTGATGCAAACAACTACACTACTGCAAGCTTTTCATTCCTGCACAAGTTCACTCTGACAAATTAGGCAGCAGGCACATTTTAAGTAAATTCAACATGATTTAGAAATATCAAAGACAATTTACACCCTATTGAAGTTACCCAAAAAGTGATGCAAACAGCTCTCACAATGTTTTTTTTTTCTTTTTTGCGCAAGCTAGCATAACTTTTTACAGTGTATAAACCTTTTGCTCCATGCCAGTGAAGAGACAAATGCATACAAATTTAAATAGAAAGATTCTGGTTAGGTTAAAACAACATCAAGGCATTTTTTTTGTCTCCTTACAGAGTGTTAATGAAATATGAATAATATTTGGTGTTTTAAGAAAGATCCATTGGTTAGAAAACCCTTTACAGGTTGGACTGTAAATTTCTGATAGAAAGATTTCCCTTTGGCAAAACAGGGGTAAACTGCCACTCCAAGGCCTTCGTAAGAGAAGCTACTCTAATGGAGAGCTGCATGGTGTGGAGTTTGGCAAATACAAGTAAGTAAAATCTTATTTTATGCTTAATTTTGGCTGTCAAAGGGTAATTTGATGTTGGAGTTGGAGTATATTGTTCCCAAAGTGTGCAACACCGGTGCTGCAAATAACAAAAGTCTGCATGCTACAGGGAACTTATTAGAGATGCGAGTTTAGATGGATTTTAGCATGCAAGCCTTTCTGCTTGACCTCTATGTAGCGTGGCCTAGAAGACTCAGTCAGAGGGGTTCTCTATTCCAGGTGCATCGTTGATGAATCAGTAATATATCCCAAATTACAAAACCGAAAACATTTACATAGGTTATTCTCAAGATACTGTGGATTTGCCAAACTCATTCAATCCAGGGCTCTGCTCAGCTCTACTCTCTCACAGGGGTTGAACGCTGTCTGTGAAGATTTTTGCCAAGTTTTAAATGGATTACATCTAGCCCAGACTACTTACTTTACAGATGACATTTAAAATACTACTTATTATATTATACATCAAGTAAAAAACACAACATCAGCAGGACAATTCTGGCCAATTGAGATGCATATAGTATAGTGCCATTCAACGACTATGGACTTTTAGAATGCCTACATATACACTAAGTCCTGTGAACGTTGAGATCTCTGTGGATTTGGCTGAACGAGTAAAATAGTTAACAGTCTGAAGTGTAAACCTCTCCGACAGTCAAGATTAATATTCTACACATAATTCAGGACAGACTTTTGGGCCAGTTTTAAGTGTTTAGTTTGGCCAGAAATACACATAGAAATGTTTTCAGGATATTTTCTTCTATCTGTTTATGACTGAATCATGCCAGCTAGTTAGTGTCTGTTATCAGTTTGTCAGTCTGTTGCTCTTGTAATTTAACATGGCTCATATGACTACTCATTGAAAGTTTAGTATTCTAGTGATAGTGTTCACACCCAGCACTTGACAAGGGTCTTCAAAGAAGCTTAGCTCTTGCATGAGATCATGTTTGGTAGCTAGTATCCTAAAACAGCACACATAGTGTTTTCAAAACCCTCAGTTGCCTTTTCTAGATGGAAACTAGTCCAGCCAGACCCCTGCCCTTTCACGCACACGGTCATTTGGTCAAATTCAAGCTCAACTTCAGTTAGAAGGGGGCTGAGGCAATGTGTGTTGCTATACTTCAAAAAACAACACAGATAACTTAATTTCAGAATCTATTTTTGCCTGTATCATAAACTGAGATTGGTGGTTTAGTCATTTACACTTGTGACTACAAAGAGCACAGAGCAACATGTTAAGTAGAATCACTTTGCTTTCTATGATTATTATATTAGAGAGAAAGGAAATATCTACTCTGGCTTTATAACAAGACTTTTTGACATAAAGCTGGAAGCTAGTGTGCCGCATAGCTTTCAATAGTTAATAACATTTACTGTTGGATTCACAACATTGAATGGTGGTCCAATGCATTTATTTGTTATTTTTTTATATACACTTTTATTTCTGCCACTATAGGGAGGCATAAAGAATTAATTCAATTAATGAAATAGTAAATAGAAAATCCCAAATAAAGTATATAATCTCATTAAACATGCTCCTTTTGATCTGTTAATGTTGCATGTTATGGTTTTGACCTATGAACTCCACCTTACCTCCACCTTTGGTTATCTAAGACGGACTATTATTATTCAGAATCACCAATCTAACCTAAACTCACTTTATGATACAGGTCCCAGAGGAGCAGTTTCTGGGGGTTAAACAATTGTCTCCAAACCTCTATAAGCTTGTTAGTTTGGCTGTCTGAGATTAGATGTATCCTATGCTAGACGTCCCTACAAGGCAACTGTTGTACAACAGTATTCACTAGCATCTGCAAATACTGTTGAACTATTATTTCATCTGATGGCTCATATGTTAAGACTGAAAACTGGCTGCTGAAGTTAAGTGTCAACAGTTGATTTCCGAGACCGGTGAAACACGCAGATTACATTATGGTTCTTCATTCACGAGGAAACACTTGCCCTTGAATAAAGAAACAATATAACGTCAGGCGTTCAACGCTTCCTTTTGGTTAAGGCCTTCATAACCCACCTGCCTGAAGGGTAGTATATTTAAGAAGCATAATAATGATTGGAGACGGCCTGGGAGAGAACATTGCATGGATGGTTTAATTTGGAAAAGGCGGACCGCAATTTATCGGCAGTCTTTGTAATCAGCTGGGAAAGACTCCAAGAAAGGTTGAGCCTTGTCTGACTAAGAACTTTGGATCATCTGGACTCTTTTTCCAATATTTTGGTAATTCTGGATACTTGGTCTGGCAATGTCTGTACTCAATGAAACTGTCATGCAGTTTTTTTTTCTTCTAAAGCCACACTGAAGCAAAGTCCTAACAACTGAGAAGTTGGTGTATAATGTTAAGGAATACAAATCCCTGTTAAATAGCCCCCTCAAGACCAATCTATGTGAAAAATTATAAATCAAGGGTCAGGGTTAGGGATTAGTGGTTGTTTCTTACAAAGCCCTTGAGGATTTTGATTGGTCCACTGACCAGCCAGGGGGAGGTGCTGAAGACACATGGGGATAATGACCGAAGCTGTTGCGGCATCAAAGTGAGAAAAACGATGACAGAGGCAGTTAAGAAACAGACAGCCTATGAGGTTTCACAGAGGGCGGTATTTACGTTTTTCAAAGTCTATTGCAATGTTACCATTGACACGCAATCGTGGCAATCTCATTGGTGGAAAACCAGGTAACAGAATTCCACAGTTAAAACAAACAAACAAAAACAACACAGGTAAGATTAACCTAAATATTTATGCATGATAATAGTTTCTCTAACAGTTTTAAACGGTAGAGTGACCATTTTGTCTTCTCAGACATGGCCTTATTAAAGGTAAAAGCACACTAACCCCTTCTTGATTCAAATTAGACCTTAAATCATTTACATCTACAGTATAAAGCAACAGAGAGAGGGCCCGATCAAGAGCGCATGGCGTAACCAAGACATTCAGAAGGAAAATAGTGGAGCCGTAATGTACGTTCAGCTCTTTGTATTTACATTTTCTAATCTCAGTGCCGTTCAAAACATTTCGCTTCACTGAACATGACCTCCCAAAAAAGAGTCTTACTCATATTTTCTACAGGCTGGGAGAGTGACAGTCAAAAAGACCTCGAATACGAAAGCATATTCTGTCTCACGCAGCGACAGCAAAACGAGAGGCGTTTTTTTTTCACAGTACTTAACCATCTTGCCACAGCACACAAGCACAGAAACACACAGTCACACACCAGCACACACACAGTTTGTTGTCATTAAACAGTTGTGGCAATATGTCCGGTTTCTTTTGATTGTGTTCTCAGCATCGTTTGGCCATGCATCTACACACTGATACAGTTCTGTCATATTCATATTCTGTCTTTTCTGTCTCACTCATGCCTGTAGCTTGACGCAGGAGCAGCACAGCTCCAACTGGGTGTGGGGTGGGGAGTGGGTGGGTGTTAATGCAATTGCTATTGTTGAAGCCACATATATTAGGAGCTGTGATGGTGTGATGGTCTGTTTAAACCTTTCGCTCCTTGTGTTGTTAAAACTCATTGTCCATTTTATTTTGGAATGGTTGAACCAGCTGGGACACATTTGGGGATTAGTTTTATAATTTTAAAACAGGGGGGATTTTAAGACAACTTGATTGGTTTAGATTTATAGGTCGAGACAACAAATTTATTCCTTAGTTTATTCCTTTTTCTGCCATTTTTCCTTCTTCTGAGCCACTTCTCTAGCTCCTATTTTCCTCTTTGTCGTTGTCCTTCCATGCATCCATACTTCATTCCATTCTGTTTTTAGATGCTTTTAATCCGTCCTCCATTCCTTCATCTGTACATCCATCCATTCATCTGTCATTCAATCTATTGCGTAAAGTGAGGGAGTGATAGCTCAATGAGACAGCCTTAATTTCCAAATCCATTCATCCCTCCACCTCCCCTTGGTTTCTTCTTTCCTTCCTCCATGTTTTCCTTCTGTCCCACCCTTCCCTCCTGTTATCTTAGAAGCCCTGGATGTGGCAGTAGGCCTCCAGTGAGGAAAAGAGGATGTAGAGGAGCCACAGGCTGACGAACAGCATGGTGGTCAGGACCTTCGAAGTCCGGGGCCCACCCAGCTCTCCACCAATCTCTGGCCGCCGTCGGTACATCAGTGTGCCGACGGCGATAAAGGCAAAGATGGTGAAGAGCGTGACGGAGAAGGCCAGCGTGCCTGGATCCACCTTGAAGTCTTCCCCCCTGCTATTGTGGTAGATGGCAGCGATGGACCACGCCACCTGTCAAGCATCAGCAGAATCAAACTGAATAACGTGACTAGATAATAGAATGAAAGAACAACACTCACATCAGTTATTACGAATAAAGTAATTACTACTTCGGCAGTATGACACTCACCACTGCATTCATACAAGCTATGAATCAACTAATTAATCTTTAAATGAGCTGAACTCACCCCAATGCCCAGGAAAACATTGACAGCGTTGGAGCCTGTCACATTACCAATAGATGCATCTGCATACTGATCCTGGATAGCAGCTACCTTACTGGCAAAGGTATCTGTGCAAAGAAAGAAAAGGAAGGACACAGATCAAATTTAGGCTTTGCAATTTTATCAACACATTTTACTCAATGGATGCTTCTCAAAAGTGCTATGCCTTGGGAACCAAACTGTCCAACCATAGCAATGTTTTGTATTTTTTTGTAAGAACAGGGCTTGTTTAGTGATTTTGGCATTTCAACATGAAGAGTAAACAGGGTTGGACGAATACTGCAAACATACTTTTTTTTTAAATTCTAGGAACAGGCTGTTATGGGCGATTAAGTCAAAAGCTTTGTTGGAAAGCATGAAAGGAGTTTGGAGGACATGTCTATAGATCAGGGTGTTAACGTTGAAGATACAGTAACATCTGTTGCTCAATAATGTGGTGTAAAACTTAATTTTACAAAATAAATTATGTTATGTTATGTTATGTATGTAGAAAGTTTTGTAATGGGGTCTTAAACATGCTTTAGATTCCTTTACACAAATACCATCCCTAAATTTCTACTCACACATATACCTTTTCTGTAGCAACCACAGAAATACTGTGCTCTTTGAATTTTAAGGGAGTCAGAAACCACACCCTTTTATTGGAACATTAAGTTGGAACAGTTTTGAATAACTTAAAAACTAAAGCTTAGGTTGGCATGCAATTTGTATGGACAATAATGCCTCTAATGCGAATAAATATATTGACTTTCGTGAAACTATGACCTTCTCTGTAGAGCCAACATTATGCCAGATTTAAACTGTGCACGTCTCCTCACCACTTAGAGAGGGATAAAACTTGATTATGGACATGGCCAGTCACCTTCTGTTACGATCAGACCAAACTTAACTGCTACCATCATTGGTCACTGTCCTGTCATTTAACCAATACAGTGTGGACTAAGAAAATAAAGGCGATAGAGAGATGAGGCCTTGGCAGAATCACAGTGCACTGCCCTCCATAATACAAAATGCTGTGCTCTTTAGCGTAAATTGATTGTTACTGGCTGAATGTTCAACAGTACAAACTTGGAGTTAAACTCGACCTCGACATGCAGCCATTTGTGAATTACACACAGTTACACAACAGAGAAGGACACTCTTGATAAATGCAGAACACTTATAATTATTAATACAGAACACTGTGCAAATTCTTTTCTCCTCATTTAGACAGGGAACCTTGAATTAGAAACCAAATCTTTAATCCTATTATAGTGTTCTGTCGCTGGCAGCCAGCACAGGCCGGATTTGGTCCAAGATCAATAATTTACAAGGTTGAATCTCAGTTTGCAGGGGCAAACAAATCTTGGCCTGACAAGTAATCAGCGTAGCGCTGCTTAGTCCCAAAATTTCCCCCTGATTTCATGCTTGCCAAACTACAGCATCTCCGAAGGCACAGTCTTCCTCGTGGCACTGAAAAGGAGCAGTGGCGACCTTGCCAAATTTCAACAATAGGCTCTTCGCTGGGAGCACAAAGACTCAAATAGTCAGTTAGCACTCTTTTCTCTCGCTAATTTTCTGGCCATCTTCTCTTCATTAGTGAATCATGTCACTTTTATCTGCCAGATATAGTGAGAGTAGATAAAAACATAGTGAAAAAATCAAGGAAGTGAAGGAGAAAAAGAGGAAGAAGGGCTTTCTTGAAGTGAGAGCCAAACTGGCGAAGGAAAAGAGGATGATGGGAGGACCGGAAGAGGATCAGGGAAGTGAGAGGCAATGGGCCAAAGAAAGAGTCCAGCAAACATAAATCTCCCCATACACCTTAAAGCTTCAAGGACAGGCCTGCTGGGCTTAAGTGTGTTTGTGTGTGTATGTATCAAGGCTCTATTTATGTGTGCCTATCTGCCTGCATGTGTGCGTGTGTATGTGTGTTTCTGTGTACACTGGATGCATGTACACTGTGTGTTAGTGAACGATGCCACCTGGGTCCAATCTGATGCCATGCTTCAACCAGCTGGCAAAGGGCTGTGTATGTGTGTTTGTGTGTGCATCAATTGGTCTTTGAGTGCCTGTGTGCCTGATTGAGTGGGTGAGTGCGTGGGTGCTTCCATGTTCAGTAGCGGCGTGTGTGTATGTGTGTGAAACAGGTTCCACTTTGCAGCTCCTTCTGTGAGAGTATGCCTCCCTGGAGAGTGTTCTGCCCTTTTCTTTTGCCTCTCCGTCAATCAATCAGGCTTTCTCTTTCTCTCTCTCTCTCACTCTCCTCTTTTCACTGCATCCATCCTTTCTACATCCTCTCCTCCACCTGTCCTTCCTTTTTCTCTTCTGCTCCCATTTTGCCTCTTAAAATGGAAGGACTCATCGGTACATTTATGTGCTCAAGGCAATCTTTCAGCACGTGGAAATTTTTGCCTGGGGGTGGTGATAGAGGGAAGATCAGGGGCCATCAAAAACATTAGACTCGATCCTTTCAAGACCATGAATAATCACAGGCAATTTCAAGGAAATCTGGCCCTTAGTTCTTGCAATACCGTGTCATGGATTAAATTGCTGGTCAGGAGAAATCTGTGTAGATAGTGAGGCTAGACAATAGTCTCAAAAGGGTTATAAAAATGGTTACAAATTTTCTTTGGACATTTAATATTCAAAACAAATCTCATGGCAATCTGAGCAAGATATCTTGTTCTGGACCAAAGTGTTGGCTGACTGATATGGCTCTTACGAGTTCGTAAAGAGAAATATCAATCAAGACATTGATTTAATCAGATTTTGTTTCTTTGGACAGAGCAAAGTTTGATCAAAATCTGTCAACATAATCTTCCAAAACCACAAAATCATTGGCCAATATTAATATTAATCAGTCTATTTGTGGCTGCAACTGTGACTGTTTAAATCGCTGATCAACTGGTCAATGAAATGAAAGAAAAGAACCATCACAATGTCCATGTTTATTTTTGTTGCTGCCTTTAAACAACTAAACTTTGTTCTCAATTCATTTTCTCAATCAACTAATGAGTTAAAGTAATTGTCCCTAAAAGGGAGTCCCTCTTTTAAACTGAATATCCTCCTTAAATTGGTGTGGTGATTATAGACCATTGGCTTCCATCTGAAGTTTCCTAATATCCCTTTCACCATTGTTCTCTTCAACCTCCAGAGACCAGTTTGATAAAGGTCTGTAATGCTGCTGCACAAAGTTTCTCTCTCAAACCAAATTTGACAGCAGTGTTTTTTCCCCCAAGTCAGAAAATGTGATTTCTGAGTGACAGGGCAGGGGTAGAGAGAAAAATAAAGGATGACACACAGCAAAGGGCCACAGGCAGGACTTAAACCATGGCCACTGCAGCAAGGACTCAGCCTTGGGGCACAAGCTCTAAAAATTTGACTTCTACTCGTCCCCTTGGTCATCTTTTCCTTGGTCTCTAATTCTCTGTTGATCAGCTTAAAGCTTTGATGCCACTTTAATGCCACTTAATGACCTCAATGCCCCCAAGGCTTTGGGGCAATTTTGCCACAACAAGTTTCTAAGAGGTCAAATTTGATTTCATCTGATGTCATTTACACTGCTACAGTTTGCTTCTGTTTCTGCCTTAGTCAGACAAACAAATAAAGGATTTACTATTTGATCCATCATACTGATAAAACTAATAATAATAAATGCTCTATAGACCTAACATTTATTGCACAGTACTTTTATTAGCTTTCTGAGGCCGACATGAAATGATACATAGTATACTTTAAATGTACTTTGGAGTTGTAAACTTATGAGTGCGTACCTGAACCCCAAACCAACAACACATTTTAGTTTCTTGGGTTTTGTTTCTAATTCTCTTTCAAAAGCTCCACTGCTGTTGTTTTCTTCCTATCTCCGTTATTTGTGTGTGTGTGTGTGTGTGTATGTGTGTTAGCCTGGATAACTATGATAAACGAGGTTAATCATCATGGAACCACAGCACAGGATGGGTTTTATTAACTGTAATAGCCACAGAAGTTGAGGTCTGTTTCTTTGTGAGTGTGTGGGTGTGTGGTTGTATCTCTGTGTGTGTGTGTGTGTGTGTAGGCCACGGGAGGTACTGTTAATAAGGCTGAGAGCCTCAGAAAGGCTGAACCACTTTGTTTCCATTCTGCAGCTCTCCCCATTGGGTGTAGGTGTGTGTGCGTGTGTGTATTTCTGTGTTTCAAGCAGCTGTGTGTGTATGTGTTTGTCTGTAAGTGCAACTGTTAGTGAGTGAGTATTTCTGTTTTTTGTGTGTTCAAATATTATGTTTTCTCTATGTGTACATATATGTGTGTTTAGATGTGTGTGTGTGTGTGTGTGTGTGAAATAGTATGTAATACATCACTTTTATCCCATAGCTCCCTAAATGGGAGGACAGAGACCATTTGAGCCTGACATGACAAATAGTCCTATGCTAATAACACATGGTGGTCACAGTACAGGTGTGTGCGTATGTGTGTACCGTATGTGTGTATGTGTACACACATACAGTACAGTTGGGCAGCTGTTTATGTGTTTGCATGTTATACATCTAGCATCCAAGCATGTGCTGTGTGTCTGCATGCATGTCTGCATATGTGTGTCTCTCTCTCTGTGTGTGTGTGTGTGTGTGTGCAGAAGCAGGAGACTGAGGCCAAGGTTAAAACATATTTAGCGAGCCGTTGCAGTCGTTGGTCATTCTTCACATTTAGCGGATGATCAATGCTGCTGTCTGCAGACTGCACTGTTTCCTCTAACAGACTCCCACATATATAGATACACTGGAGAGACTGGGAACTACTGGGTCTCATAGTAAAAACTCCCTCAGCATGACAGCAGGGAATAATATGAGCTGTGCATTCTTTTGAACTTTTCATGTTTTTCCATATGAAGGCAGATGTTGCCAAAGTTGTGACTATCATTTTCCATTAATGAATAATAATTAAAACCTGTTTTCTATTACCAAATAACCTTCTTTCCAGTTTCTCAACAAGTTCCCCATCTTTAGTGCATTTCTGCCATTCTCTGTAAGTGCAAAAACCTTAGCTACATTGGTAATTATAGCTATCCTTAATTTTAATTTGATTGTCGTTTAAAAGAGCACTAACCTTAATGAAGCTTTTATAGAATAGTCACCAGTGCAGGAATACACTCAGTAAAGGTCTGTCTTTTGTATTCTGCAGTATACAAACTGAAGAATAGACATGGGACGAATAAAGATCCTAGTAATAAAAACTGAAGGAAGGAATTGAAAATGTCAAGGTACACTCCATAAAGAGATTAAGGCATTAAGGCCTTTATTAGCATACAATAACTCAAGGTTTTCGATTTAGAAATGAGCACAAATATATTTCTAAATCGAAAACTTTGAGGTATTGTATGCTAATAAAGGCCTTAATGCCAATTGTGGAGGGAGGAAGGTCTTTAATTAAAGTTTGTGGGATATTTAAGATGATGAAAACAGCGGCAGTGTTGGAACAACAGAGCTAACATACAGTACATGTATATGTACATATAAACACACTCACCTGGTACAGAGGTTCCCAATGCAACAAATACTACAGCTGTGACTGAGTCTTTCAGGCCCACTGTGCAGCCAAAATGAGAAGCCAGGTCCCCTGTAATAATATGAAAGGAACACCATCATTATCACCATCATCATCATATATTTAGTACTACTTCTATTAAAGCACTCGTTCTTAAAAAAAGATAATTCTAAAATGCTAAATATTCTTTACATACTGATCTTCATCTGTCAAATACTTGATGAAGATAAAACTAAACATATTGGTTGTTTGTAACGCTATAAAAATATTTTTTAATATGTTCACTAAGTACCACAAAAATCCAATCCAATCCAGAATTCGGTCAATAAACATGCTATCATTTGCCTGTTGTGGACATTTAATAACCTTTTAAAACATGTTTGTTAATGTACAATTATGTTAGAATTTCAAAGTGGTCTTGTGAGTTACCAATGACGGCGGTGAGCAGTCCGATCATACAGATGGAGACGACGAAGCAGGCCCAGCCGTTCCAGTAATCCGTGGGTGGGACGAAGGCGAACAGAACCTTCCAGAAGACAGTGAGGAAGTGCATTACGTAGTCGAAACATGACGGCAGCTTTTCCTCACCGCACTCCTCATCGTCATCATCCTCACCTGGGGAGAAAGAGGGAAGTGAAAGAGAGGTTACGGAGGAGGGCAGCAGCAGCGTGGCGTTCTGTAGAACCAGATTTGATTTCCTCAAGGTCCTCACCTGCACCTCACCTGCAAAGGAGTTCCTGAGCAAAATACTGATTGGACATAAAATAAGCTCATTTAAGAGGTACTTGGACCTTGTAAGACCAGTGCCGATATAAAGTCGACATGACTGACTTGAGGCACCTGAAGTCCGAAGGATTAAAGGAATGTGTCTCTCTCTTTCACTCCAACAGACAGAAAGATTATAAGCTATAGTCTATAGTGACAGAAACGAAAGACAGACTCAATTTAACAAACATAATTTCTGACCCACTGACTTGCAGGTCTGTGTGTGTGTCTGATGTCAATATCAAAGTCTAATCATTGCCTCAGGTTATGAACTACACCTGCTGTTAGGCTTTTGTTGTGCATTGTGTGTGTGTGTGTGTGTGTGTGTCTATAGTTGAAACATGAAATTTAAATTACTTTTCTCACTTGATAAAAGAGATACACCTACACACACACACCACACACACACACACACACACCATTAGCAGTCTGCACACTACTCTTTGTAGCTGGCTGTTCTGCTCCATTTACAAATGAGTCAAATGAATGAATAAACGAGATTACCTGCTGTTCCCATGAAACACGCTGACTGGGTAAATCCCAGTCAAAGCCATGATCTCTTATTGATTTCACACGCGTCATTCAATCACTGCATACAATTAACCTTTTAAGAGCTGGTGATGCATTCAAATACTCAAAAACAAGAAAACTGTGTGAACCCTAAACTGAGCTAAGTCTTCCCCTAAAAAAGCCACTTGAATCGCCTTTAGCTCGACTAACAACCACGATGATCTCAAATTGAGATGTGCAGTTTCCCCAAATGTAAAGCGTCTGTTGACACTTTAAGTCCTGACCTTCTGTTGAAAGTATAGTATTACAATACAGCCTGATATTTAAGTCATTAAACAAAAGTCAGGAACCAGATCTAGCCCGTGTGTTGTACAATCATTATACATTAGCATGGCCAAACACAGAGATTAATGTATTCTGATAGGGCTAATAGTTTTCTCAGGGGTGACGTACCTTGTTTAATATAATTAGAAATAAATGCTTCCTTTTCAGGGTTAGCACTTGGAACAAAATCAAATCATCAACTATAAATGAACAGTAGAAGGTCAATGCAGAGAGCAATGGCTTCATACACTATTATGGTTTGGAACAGACACATACACACACACACACTTGGTAATGAATTATAAAACAAGACTCTCTACCTGTCACTTTTTACTTTCAGCAGCCCTCCTTCACTCCCACGCAGTCTATTATGGCTGAATGGAGCCATTTCTCACTCTTTCTGCTAATGTTATATGTGCTCTTGTATCACAGTCTTAGTCTCTTAATTGAGCCCCATGGGATATATATATATTCCCAGTGAAAATGAATAATATATCCCATGAAAAAACAAATGAAAAATTTATCTGTGTTATGTTGTGATTTATAGGAGACATGGTTAAATCAGTAGCACAACCCCAGACCATAGAAAACGTATACGTTTTTAATAAAATGGAAAAAGCGCAAACAGAAGGTAGAAGCTGTAATGACCTGCAGTGTCACCCACATAAATCAGTTGATGCCTGTGGTAAAAGAAACCTGCACTGGTAGTATGGTTCCAATGTGCTTTATGGTCAACTGTAATTTTTTGTCAACCCAATATTATAAGGTGATGTAATAATCTTTCGTAGGCCTGATATACGTATATATTCACGAAACATGAACGTCTCTCTCACAACGTCACTCCTGGCTTATATTTCTATTCCCTCACCCCTCCTTCTCTTCTCATCTTTATCTCTTTCTATTCCTCACTTGCACACTTGTCTCTCTATTTCCATGTTCAGTTAGGCATTATACTGATAAAGTGGTCAACCAATAGTCTTTTTCTTTGTCACTCCCTCTCTGTCTTACGCACTCCTTTCATCCTTGGTCATTTAAGCCCTTATATAATTTAATATACTCTGTCACTCGCTCACTTCTCCGTCTAAATCTCCCTCATCCCACTACAACCTTCTATAACTCTCTAAATGCCATTGGCAGCTTCCTCACTCCATTTTGTGTGTGTTTGTGTGTATTGATCAGTGATCTGTGTTATTTATTCACAGCCCAATAAAGGTAAACCAAAAATGAAGAAATAATGTCCCAGGGAACAAACAAATAATACCTATCTATACCATGGGTAAGCATATCATTCTTATCTAGTAGCTGCTCGCTCTTTCTATTGAGAGGCACTACTAGCATGCTAATGTACCTTAAATATCTAATCTACACACACACACACACACACACACATCAATTCTCTCTCTCTTGCCCTCCAGAAGTGTTGGATGTGTGTTATCTCTTCCTGCTCACTGAGCATGCCCAGATGCTGCTTTCAAACAGGCCAGCGCAGATGTGGACTGCATCCCAGCTCTACATGCTGCAAGCCAAGCGAGGTGTGTGTACATGAGTGTATGTAGGTTCTTAAAGCGATATGGTCTAAGTTTAGGGGGACTTGACACTGTAATTTGAAACTGATCTGGCCAAACAAGCTCCCTTGCAGAAAACCTCAGAGTTACTCTAAAAAGACCCTTCAATCACTTTCTATTACAGAAGAAGAGAGAGAAACTGGATAATTCATGTCAGGCTTCACACGGCTAGCCACCGGGGTTGTGCAAAAACACACACACGCACACACACACACACACACACACACACTGTTGAAAACAGGACAGTAGCCATATGAGCACAGAGGCTTGGCATGCATGAAGACAAAAAGACACACACTCACACAAATGCAATATAAAAACTGACTCTGAATCCAAAATTGAGGCAGGAACATCATACACCCAGTGCATTGTGGGAGATATCACACACAGAGGAGGACAGCTGATGATTATATTCCAGTCACATAAATTAGATGCTATAGTCACATTTTGAGAACCAGCAGATCTTTTAACAAACCTTCCAGCATTATGTACATAATCTTAAAAACCTTTTCTGTCCTGGTGGTGTGAAAATAATTCTAGCCACTGTGCACTGAATGTGAATTTCTTTCTTGATTCCTTGACCAAATGAACTGTCTTCAGCTGTACAGTACTGTGACAGCTGTGTGACTGATAGTGTGTAATATATCATGCTGACATATTTATATTCATGTTCCACTGGTCCTGTCTTCCTGACAGGACATAGATTACACCATGATCATTATCATTAAAACCTCTGAAGTGCTGACGAGCCAGTCTAAAACAGCGTCATCATTTTGTCTAGCCAGGACTGAAACTTATGTAACATCCTACAAAATACATCTGAATTTGTTTCATCTCTTCTCTGTGAGACGTTTTATAAGAGCATTTGTCACACACAGTCCATCAGTGAATGAGCCAGTCAGCCTGTCTTTTGACAAGCCAATCAGTCAGTCAGTCACCAAATCAATTAAATAAACAGTCACTGAGTGAGTCAACCATTCATTGTCATTCACTGTCTAAAGGATGCAAATTACGATTTGTGCACAGGCAGGTGCTGACGTAACTGAATTTTTATTTCAAATATCAGAACTGTTGCAGTGAGATAGACAGTGTCATATTGGGCCAAAATTAGGTTGTTGGTCTCCCTGGTGTATACCAGAGACATAAAACCTCATTATAAAAGTTAAATTAAGCTTTGCAATAATTAGTATAAGAATAATAATAATGCCATCCTTATCGCTTAAAGGGATCTGTACTTGTCCACAGAACACACAGTAAAAATGCTCAGTCTTTCAGTATATTTAGGTGATATTTAGTGGCAGGAAATCCTCCAGTGAACACGACTAATGTCATCTACAATAACTTCCATGCTACAAGGCCCTTTCTCTGTATTCCACTTCTTCCAATGTTTTTCCTTGGATACCTACACTTTGCTTGGGTGTGGACACACAAACAGACATGTGTCCACAAATAACACCCACACACAAAGGAGCAGGTGATGAAGAGCCTGGTGTGGACTTAGTAATTAGTGGGCAGTGGAGTGTGGAGTGGCTGCACATCAATCTCTCTCTTTCTTTCACTTTTCTCCCTCTCTCTCCCCTGATTCCCTTCTCATTGATTTTTGCTCCATCTTGTTGTCCCTTTGTTTGTGGCTGTACTCAGTCAAGTCCAACAAGAACATGTTCTTTAAAGAAAACCATGTTTGGTGCATCTTGTTACTCACTCTAAAAACTAGACTTAATGTAGTTTTCATGTCATTTATGGGTGCCATGTTGTTGTTTAACACTGGTCTCTAAAACAACTCATATGAATGTTTTCTGATTTGGCACTGCAGGAAACCATTCTTTGACAGTGTTTAGCTAGGTTTAGGCACCTCAAACTCCTTGGTTAAGATTAGGGAAAAACTGTGGTTATGGTTTAAAGAAACTAAAACAGCAACAGTCTGAACAGCTGTCTTCTGTGTTGCATGCTTTCTTAACCCAACCATTCAGCCTGGACCTCCTCCTAAGGCCAGGATCAGACCACACAATATTAGCTTGTAATGGGCCAGCTTGATGGGGTGTCGAGAACAAATCTCAGTGGAGATTTTTCACTAGTAAAAATTAACTCAACCTGCAAACATGTACCCTCTGGTCAGGAGCATTACACTAAATGAATCACACCTGCACACTACATGTAAGCCCCCACATTCACCCTCTTTCTACTGACAGGGGAGGAAATATGCAGTGCCCACCTTCACGGCTGAGTGACAATGAATGGTTTCAGGTTCAGTTTCATTCATATACCGGGATTGTAAACATTTGTTGGTGCTGTCAAGTGGTACCGGGAAGTCGGCCCCTTGCACCTCCTTCATGATCACCTACATACATCAGTGAAGTCATGAAGGACAGCAAGCTATAATTGGTCAGGGTCCAGTGTGTTGTCTGCCATGTCTCCCTGCCAAGTCATGGCAATAATTTATGACTATGATCGCCTAATGTGACACAGTGACGTTCTCAGAGGACAAATACTTTATAGTATATTGTGTAGTCTGATACTGGCATGTTTTGTGCTACGCCCCTTCCATCTTTACTGCAGTAAACAGTCATTACTCACATGACCCACTTGATTTGGCTAACTCAGACTTGTAACTTAGACTAGCTTCAGCTACACTTTAGAACATGTTTCATGCGCAGAACAAAGAGTTTTCTCCCCTGTCTCTTACAGCGTTTTCACTTTAAGAAGGGATTGAAAGAGGAATGATTACAGCAAGCAATAACTCCTAAACTACTAAAGTAGGTACATATTATAAGAGGAAACACAGCATATGATAAACTCCTGAAGAACCTTTATAGAACATGTAAATGATAACAAATACATTAAGGATTCAAAAACTATCAAGCTGTTCACCAAATGGCAACTTGGCAGGCTTGTCACATAATGTATGTGCACAACAGCACACACGGACACGTAATCTTTCCCCGTCTCTGTGTGCTAGCTTATCTGGGGAAAATCTCCATTAGCCACATAAACACAAAAGACACACAAGGGAAAACAGGTCAGACACACACAGACACACACTCACACAACACAAGCACACTGACATTTCAGAGGGCTTTAATGGCTGGCAAAATGCAGGTTTCTTGCTTTGAATGAATGTCACGGTCTTAGGAGCATTCTGTGTGCATGTGTGTGTACATATGTGCACATCAGTGTAATCGCCAAATTGGTGTTCTGATGTGGTGACCTAAAGGTTAAGCCCTGGCAGATTTTAATGACGTTTCATGGCTGCCATCTTAGCAGAAAAGCTGTTCCAAATCTGCAATCTTATTGAACTGATAAGCAACAACAAATTCTCTGCCATTATATGAGGCCCAACTCATTTCTGGGGGGCGTCTGAACATTGAGATCTCGATCTGACGCTTCAGATGGAGGGTAAGGATGATGGAGACAAAAATAAATTCTAAATGTCTTCGGTCAAGAAGGAGGAATATTTAAGGCTCCTTTAAAGTGATTTTAATCTAATACGTTTGAGGGAGATAAGAGAGAGAGTTAGGAGGGGAGATAAGAGAGAGTTAGGAGAGGAGATAAGAGAGAGTTAGGCAGGATGATAGAGGGAGGGTGAGTAAGAATGAGAACCAGAAAGAGAGAGGGAGAGATGAGATTAGACAAAGCTATCTTATCAGTGTGTATTAAATCCACCACCGTATCAGTGACAGGCGCTCTGGACTTGTTCAAACCCTTGAACCAGCATGGTGTGTTTGAGGGGATTAGCTGCCAAGTTACAGCGTGTCTCCATTTGGGCTTATTGTGTAAGTGTGTGTGTGTCTGTCTGTGTGTCTATGTGTGCTCAATTTGTAAAAAAGTGTGTCAAGTCCACATGGTGTGTCCACAACAATGGCACAAGATCTCCTTGAACAGATGTCTAAGATTATTAGTTTTTTGTCGAGACTAATTGTCCTTCATTGTATTCTTTTCTTCTTTCCTTTAGTCAATCCCCCCTTTAGTAATGAGAGTAATCATGACCATTTTAGCCCATTTTGCTTCTGTGTTATGGCACGATGTTTAGTTATCTATCAAAAAAGTTTTTTAATGGGTGTTAAGTCACTTTCCGAACTCTACTTTTCTTACATTTTCTCTTTGTCTCTTATCTCTAGCACTCACCTGCCCATCCATCCATCCATGAGGGAGAAGTAGGGAGTAGGTAAGTACTAGAGTAGGTGACCCTGGTCTAGCGTCACATAGCCTCCTAGTGCCTCCATCATAGACTCAACACATTTATATTCCACAGTAGAAATAATTAATCTTTTACCTTCCTTATATGTTTGGGAATTATGGGGGAGGCATAGAGAGAGAGTGTGGGAGAAATGGAAAGAGAGGCAGTGCAGTAAATGGAGCAAAATGAAAAAGAGAAAAGGAAGATAAACCCACCTAAAGCCATTTAATGCACCTTTAGCTTTGCTGATTGCAGTCTAATAATCATTTAAGTTCCTCTTTGGTGTACATACTATTAAAAAGACATGAAGAAACATCTTAATATGAGTTTCAAACATGTTTAAAACACTTGTTTAAAGTGTTTCTAATTGGGACAGTATTTCTGTCGGGGAAAAAAAATTGCCTTGTGTTTTCAGGCATTGCAAGAAGGTTATTTGGTGCCACACATGTTAAGCTCTGACTTTGCCAAATTAACTGAGCCAAAACAGCAAACACGGCAGGGTTCAAATAAACACTTTAAAACTTGCTGGGTGTGAATGAGTCTTGGTGCAATGTGGTAAAACCCAGACAATCGGAGCTGGTGGTAATAATAACAGATGTAATTGATTACATACTGATCACAGCTCCCTATATCCCTAAACAAACTTCCTTCTCTACATGGGGTCTTTGTGGTTGAGTCCCGGTTATATACTGCATATTAATACTACACAGTATGTACTTTATAGACATTTTCAAAGTATACAAGAACATGAATGGACTTGACTGTATCAACACCTCTCTCCACCTTTGTTTTCATTCTCTCTCAGCATGCACCTAATCTTTATCATCTTTTTTTTTTATCATACCCTTCTCCTTCCACGCTTTTGTTCCCATTCTCAATAAACAAAGAGCAGTGTCTTTGTACCCTAATCAATTGTTTCGCAGCTGGACGTCTGTCTACCCAATCAGCTGCCAGTTTTATCTGTAAGCATCCAATCAGCTCTCAAACACTTTGAACTCCCCAAATATCAATCAGTTCCAAGTTTAAAGGAACTGAAAAACCAATCAGCCTCCAGTTTGATCTGGTTTTGCTTGTCAACTCCATTTGTTGTGTGTGTGTGTGTGTGTGTTATTTGTGTGTGTGTATAGGTGTGTGTGCTTGTATGTGTGCCACAGTTTACCTGTTACACTTTACAGGTACATTCATGCTGAATCATGGTGAAACCCTGGATATGCAATCATTGTACAAATACAATTTAATGAAGCCATATGTGTGTGTGTGTGTGTTAGAGAGCATTTTCTCTTTAGTGGAAATTGCACTCACTGCCTTTTTACAGCTCTTTCTTTAACACACACACAACACTGTCAGCCTAGACAAGCTAATCCCAGATAAGAGAGCGAAGACAGGCCTTTTCATTAATGGCATCAGCTCGCCAACAAAGGCTGGCTGACAGGCTGGCTAACTAAAGCACAAACAAACACACACACATACACCCACACCCACAGGATAAAGTTATTTGAAGGCACGAAAGTGATTGAGCTGGCTATAGACGAACAATGCTCTAATAGAAATCCAGTTTCAAAAACGGCAGCAGCAAATAGGGTGATTTCTTTGTCCAAATATGCGTTTACAACGATAATCTGCACTATTTTCACGTAAGATAAACACCAAACAAATGTCAAATAAATAAATATTTTGCTTAATTTAAACCAGGATTTGCTCCACGCTATTTATTATTATGCTTGTATATGCAGTTCATCACCTTGTAGTGTCATCCTGAATTCTTGATAATCTCAGTCAGTCAGCAATCGGAAATAAACAAGCTATTTTCCTTACATAATAATTCATCAATAACATTTGGAAAGTCTATAAGAGCTGCACGATTAAATCATTTTATCCTCATGTAATTTAATGGAGGGCTAAACTTGCAGTCAGACTGGTCGGCGGAAGTCTCTGGTGGCCCGTAGAGCATCCGCAGTATGCATTCATTTAATTTATTTACAGTGGGAAGTGGCTATTTGGGCTTAATGTGCCAGTGAGCAACATTTATAGGAAAAAACAGAGACCTGCCTCTAACACTGAATACAGTTATCTCCCCGAAGGTCAGGACAGTCTCTATGAACCAGCTGCTGGCTGTAGCCTTAGTACCATACAGATATGAAAATGGTATTATTTAATCTTCTCACCTAACTCATGGCAATAAAGCAAATGCGTATTTCTCCAAAAAATTAAAAATTCAAATTAAATCCTTTAAATCTAACCAAGTTTTACAGCAAAGGTTACAAACTCCTACATTTGCTGTTTGTGTCAAGCTCTTTTGCAGGTAAAATCCACAGAGGAAGTGTTATGTTAGAGTATGGGATGAACAGATAATCTCAGAGGGAGAGAGATTAATAGAAAAAATAAATATCACCGATGGACTGATATGTTAATTTTGAATCAGAAACACCACAGCAAATACAACTTCTTGCTATTCAAAGTACAGAATAAACTCTTTCCTCTCTCTTTTTTTCCATTAATGAGCTGCAGTGATGTAATCCTGCCTCCAGAGGGCAAGTTACCACTACTAACCAATGAACTGTGAAGATTCTGCAGTGAAACAGAAAAAAAAATTCTGCCTCTTTTCTCTACTTTCACTTTTCTCTCCTGTTCCTTTTCCCTCTTCTGTTTCTTTAACCAATCTCCTGTTCCTACTTCTACTTTGTCTTCCTCTATTCCTTGGTTTATATTTCTCTTCATGTATGCATTCTCTTTTTCCCACTATATGTTTCTCAATGGTTTTGTCAAATTGCATGCGTTCTCTCTCTCTCTCGACATCAATCTCTGCATTATACATTGTCTCTCTCTCTTTCACCAGCCTCTCTTATCTCTCCCTGTTTGCGTGCATGCTCTCTTTCTCTTTCTCTTCAAGGGACATCAACATCATTGTGACTTACAACAGATCTCGACAGTGACAAGATCTTAGTGTGAAATATTCCTTTCTTTCCATCCTACATAAACACACACACACACACGTCAATGTTCTTCTGTCATTGTGGAGGCTGAAACACACACAATCTCTCCCACAATCACTCTCAACGTAATCTCCCATCTGGTCAGAGTTTGTTTGTCCAAACCATCAAGCCAGCCCAGACTACTTTCCAGTAACTATTAAAAATCAAACACACACACACTCACACGAGGGGTTTCTGATATTTTTGGTCGTATTGGGCACACAGAGCAGAGGACCACATAGACCTCAACAGTATTAAACTGCAGCTGTTTATACTAAAAAGAATTTATACGCTACACACATCTGCTTCTTCAAACCACCTCAGTTGATTCCAATAAAATTCAAAGTTTAACGCCTGAATTATCAAATTGATAACAGGGGTAGACTGGTGGGCTGTTCTAGGGGCAGGGGTGGAAAAGATCAAAAGCGCACCAGCACGCAGAAAACTGTAATGCATTTATGGTCAAACAGCTTAGTCAGGGTGTGGATTATCACCCTTGAGGGCACTTCATCACATTTTCTCCACTGGAGGGGCACCCTACAGGGCACTTTATCATGTTTCATCTACCATAGGGGCATCCAAGAGGGCACTTTCGTTGTGTTTTTTTCACCCCCGAGTCCATCAGTGATTGATAAACAGACACACAGTCAGTGCACACACAGACACACACTGGCCTTACCTGCGCTCACAGTGATGGCTTCTATGAACTGGTCTCTCCAGCTGTTGGTTCCTACCAGCAGAGCCAGGTTGGTCTTCTTTATCAGCTTGTCCACTGTGTTCTGCCAAAGAACAGAGAATAATTATGGTCAGAGGGGAGACGCCGAGTGCCATATCATTTTATCAAACCATTCATTTGCATCAAACCCTTTGTTCAGCGCAAGAAATCAGATGTTTGAGTCCATAAAATTCAAGACTGGTCCTGTCTTTCTTTCTTTTTCTTTCTGAAAGGGGTGACAGTCTAATGGAGAGTCAAAGTCAGAGGCAACATTGCTTTCAAAGGGCTTAGGAAAGGTGGGCAGGATAATATGTGGTGAATATATGGTTTTTAATTTTGAGAAAAACTAGCACTATTTATACAACCGACACAACTGAAATAATTCCACTCAGAGCCACATATTGTTTAAGCTCCTCATTGAAGCTCAAACCCGAGACTCTATGAGTTTATGGTTGAACCATTCAATCAATTGGAATTATTCTAGATATCATGTGCATCATTTGATATAACATTTACTCCAAATTCATATTTGGTATATTTAGAAACTCTGGGATCTCCACTAGAACTGAAAATACAGTTCTGTGGGTTTGAACAAAGTGTGTAATGACTTTGATGTTTAGAGGTTAAGAACACAATATTAATTTGTCAGTCTTTCAACTTTTGACAAATCCCTACTAAGGTCTGTGCAGTTAAAATGACTTTTTGCTTATCTACTGTAGATTTCCTTGCTTCTGCAGACTCCTCTCCCTCTTGCTTTCCAAACTTCTTTCCATACTCCCTGAATCATTCTTCAGTTTCTATATGTTCTGTTCATCTGTCTCCTTCATTCCTTCTATTTGTATTTCTTTGTTGTTTTCTTCAAAAGGAAGAAAGTATGACATATTGAGAAAACACACTCATGCATGCATGAGCACACACACATCACACACTAATTAGCACAGCGGTGGGGATTGCTCTTTCCTTTTCTCTCCACTTCAGAGGGAAACTGGGATGCTAATTGTGTTGAATGGAGCTTAGGGGTGTAAATAGTGCCTCTCTGCTACTGTGGACACACACATGCACGCACGCACGCACGCACGCACACACAACCAGCTTTTCTCCGCCTATTGTATGAGGAGTGTTTATTTAACCGTACACAGCTAGGTTTTCATAACACCGTCTTTGTCATTCTGTGTAATGCTGTTATTTTTACCTCCTTTGCTTTGGTTCTCTCTCAGATCATTACTTTAGACTCAGCTGAACTGGTGTGAAATACATTATGTGCTTATGTATCTCCGTGCACGTGTCTCTTCAGAAGCGCACACATGTGAAACTCTTAGGGTGGGTGAATGTCACCAGTATGCTGAGCTATAATAATGACCAAGCTGAGGGCAACAAATGACCATAGATGACCCATAATTCATTGCACTATGATACATCTCTCCCCATCCTATCTCTCTTTCTCAATCATATTATTGTCATTTTCTTTCAAGTCTTTTCTCTCTGAACAAAAACTTTTCAAAACTTAAAAATGGTGATGAGGAATGCATTTCAATAAACATTTGTTGCATTAAAACAGATTTATTTTGGATTTATTTAAATAATACTGCAAAGTTAAATGCATTTATTCAATAATTGCAGCAATTTGGGGTTTTGTTCTGGCTATAGTGAAGATTGGGAAAAATATTTTCATTAAACATGTCATACCTGCTCTCCCCCCCTTATCTCTTTGAACTCCCAAGTAAACTTTCTATTAATGCAACTTCTTTTTTTCTCCTTCAGTCTGTTATGTCAGACACTCCCGCACTGTTACTCTCCACTATCCGCCGATGGGCAGTACTTCAGATAACTATAGGATCCTGTTCTATGCCTGCAAACACACACATACACACACACAATTTAATGTACAAAACTACTTGACAACATATAGCATTCTGTCAAGTGGCAGGCTATTACTGGGTGTTATTAACTGTCCATCTAGAGTGAGCGTGTAGGTGGAGCGGCAGCAAAGAACATGCATTAGCACGCACACACATACACACACACACACAAGCATACAAAATGTAACATGCATGGTAATTACATCCACGCTTGTCTTAAGAGCCTGCGTGGGAGAGGAAGAGCAAGGACACACAGACAATGATTTCACAATTCTTTCCCGTATGTACTGGAAAGGTTTGTGAGTGTGTGAGTAAAATATGCGAGCGAGGTGATTTTGTGTTGTTTGTGTCTGTGTATGTGTGCCTTTTGATTCATCAGTAACATACATTGTTAATATTGTAGTTATCGCTGCAATTAAATCCAGTATTGCTGTCAGTTGTAGAACTTCCTTGACGTGTGCTGTGTCTTAGTGATGTCTCAGTGTTTCCATCCCCAGCAATGATGAATAATGTTTACTGATGTGAACTGTATTGAAACACACTACCTTTGTGTACCAAAATAATTAATAATAATTAATCGATTAATAATAATAGGTTATTATTTGATTTCTTAATAAAACCAGACTGTTTAACTAAAAATGTGCATAGAGTTGTCAAGCTCACAGTGTGGTGGCTCCATCCAAAAATGGTTACTGAAAACAACCGAGTGGCTGTTCCCTTTATTATGAATAACTTCGAGCCTTGCTATAATTTAAACAGGTGAATTACACAAAAATTTATTCAGGTATCATGAAATTTACTGTTGAGCCCAAAAATTTATTTTATACCAGGCTGTAAACATGTTTATTTCTGCCATAATAATGGGGCCTTGATCACTTCTGTAACCAGTGTCAAGTGGCTGTTGGAGGAATTGAAGATTTTTTTTAATTTTGGCTTCATTTGCCAGTTACGGAGGTTGCCACTTGATTAAAACAGAAAAGGGTGAAGTGCAGGTCGTCATAAAATTGAATTTTGGAGTAAATTTACTAAATGTGCCACTACAATACTGATATTTTTGGAGACTCAAATATAATGAGAAGTACCAACATAGACATGCCAGTGCTTAGGCAAAGCAAGATTTCACATTATAAGATGCGCTCTTGCCCTCTTTGGACTGATCAACCTCCGATCAGACTTTCTTTTATCTGACCACATACACACAAAAACACATTCCAGTGCCTTACCTTGAACTCATATGATTCCTCTATGATGACCTCCAGTTTGACGTGGTCTCCCAGCATGGGACGGCCCATCTCAGCAATACGCCGCTCCTCTTCATCTTTTCCCGCCAGCGGCTCTTCTTCCTCCTCCTCTTCCTTCTGCTGTTCCTCTGAAAACATCACAAGACAACAACCAAAAGCAGCGTTAGAACAGCAGATGGCAGCAGGCCTTGCAGACTTACTTTTACTTCATTTTAGCATTAATACAGTTTCCGAGGGAGTCCAGAGTGCATAAATCTTAAACTAACAATAAAATACCAAAACTGTTAAAAACATATAAAGCAGGCCAATGAGATTTTGATGTGGTGGTATTGGGTAATAATGAGACAGAATATAGAGTAGAGTAGAAAGTGAAACTCTAAATGAAGAGTATCAAAGAAAAATGCTCAACCAAAGATGCTGAACTCCTTGTGACACTCAGATAATATGTGTAATCTCCTCAGGTTTCAACAAACTCTTGAGACATTTGTATTAAACATTTAAACCCTCTCAGCAGCCCAAAATAATTGTCAATTTGTACCCGCTGATATGGATTCACTACCGTGGGAATCATACATTTTAATGTGTAATGACACCATCCATCTGGCAATTCTTTAAAACTCTGGAGTTCAGTGCTGAAATAAATAAAGCTCTTTATTCAAAATCTTCACAATCAAACCATTATCATCTAACATTCTAGGTTTTGGGTGAAGCAGCATTGTTAGCGCAGCTGTGATATACAGTATGTTATTTTCTGGTGACAGTGAAAACTGTGAACTCTGAACTAAACTGAAATAAAGGATTCAAATAAATCATCTCTAGCATCCACATTTTTGTTAAATTAATATCTAGATGTGTCTGTGGTTTCAACCTATATAATCAATTACAAAAACATGAATGAAAATGTACTCCCAGTTCCTCTATAATCCCATTATTCCTGTCTGTGTTTCTCACGCACGCCCTGCCTCCCTTTCACCCCTTTCTTCTTCTTCTTTTCCCCTTTTCTTTATGGTGTGTGTCAGTAATTGAGATTCAGTATAGAGCCTGAACTCACTGCTGGGATCAGAAAGAGAGAGAGAAAGTGAGAGAGATCTACAGAGAAACCTAAAAGAGAGAGAAAGGCCATGATCACATTTTCCACCAGGGAATAGTTATCCATGCCTTCCATTATAGTGCAGTGCATTGTGGGTCTGCATCAGCTGATTGGTCATTTTTCCCCCCCAGTTGAGTTACAGCATGGAGCGTATAGCTTACTCACACACACTCACACACACACATGCATGCAAATTTCTGCCAGGAGCACTTTCGTCAAACTTCAACACTCATATAAGCAATGTCATAAGCAAGAAGCAGTTTGGCATTGTGGCGTCCATGAAGCACGAAAGCTGAAGGGAAAAAGAACAGCAACCGAACAACTGCAATCAAACTGCATGTTTTTTTTCTGCTATAGCACACATGTCCTATGCTTTGAGAAAACATCTGTGCAAATGTATATTTTGTGCTTTTTTTTTTTTTTTTTGCATTTTGTTTAATGCATGGTTAAAGCTGGTTTCCAGTTGGAGAGCCGGTATGTCAATGGATAACTTGTTTCCATACAGCCAATCAAATGGCTTCATTTAAAGCCATTTTTACCTAAAGAAGCTATGTCACTGTTACAGACAGCAGCCTGCTACAGACAAGAGACAACATTATTAGTTTCCTTCATAATGGAACTTTATTATAAAGATTTCTGTTTGACTTTAAACTGGCAACCATTCATATTTCAGTAAAAGGTAGGTTTATTCTATTGTAAAACACAAAAAGCTGCACATGGTTGAAGACTCTACAGACGCTGCGTTGATTGGCTTGATGAGTTGCACCTGTTCTGGCTGCTAACAGAATCCATTAAAGCTGAATCAAAGCAGAGCCGAATCGAGTCTGAACCACGTTTATATTGTTGTCTAAATCAACAGGTTCAGCCATTTAAGTTCTGAAATTACTGATTCAGATAAACAACAGGCTTGCAGGCAACATATTTGTCTCTCGCTTTTGGAGCGTACTGTATACGTACACAGCTTATTAATAATCATTCTTCATTATGATGGGATGCATCAAGGTTATAGAGCATTTGAAGAGACCACCTGATTTGACAGCGATTTTAATCAGCAGAGACAGTGGTAGTAGTATAGACAATGTTACAAACACAGTGACAATCAAAAAGCTGTTTTTGCTCTGAAAATCACTTTAAAAATATCATTTTCACTTAAACTGCTTGGCCAGACTTATATCTCACATGCCCTTTGTGGTTCTTCAATTCACAATTAATTAATTTACACACACACATGCACAATTACACACTGTGTAATGGTGATTTAATGAACTCAATTAACAGCCCACACTAAGTCTAATGTGGGATGAACATGACTGGGCAGTATCCTTGTTAGCTGTACTCCCTCCTTGAGTGTGTGTGTGTGTTTAAATGGACCTGACAGAGGTTGAATGTTGCAGGGTGAGATGCTGCTTCCTGTCAAAGTTTGCTGTCTGTACCATTTATCATTTTGATTTTTTCCCCCCCTCTGGTGTCCTTCTCTCTGCTCCTTTGCAGCTCAATTCAATTAAATACGACTGAATGTGTTTTACAGCCAGAGAACATCTACAGAAATATTGCTGAAATGTCTGAATACGCAGGGAACTCAGCATTAAAGTATAATTACATTTATTTTCAAATTGGGCCTGTTTTGTTCTTTTCTACTTTTATTCCTAGTAACAGTCGATACTGTATCTTTAAATAGGCGGACAAAAAATGCGGGAAGGACATAATCTACTTCTATCCCAAAATATCTGTCCCTCTGTTACATAACTGTTAACCCCTACTCCTTCTCTTTTAATCTTTATTTTCCTTTTGATCTACCTTCTGTCTTCTCATCCGCTTTGTCACTGCTTCTCAGTATTAAAACCTCCAATTTGTATTCCTCCATCTCTCTCTGCCTTCCTCTCTAATTCCTTCTTTCCCTCTTTCCTGATATAGTTTCAATTCAAATGAGCTTCGGCAAACTGCCAGAGCAAGCCAACAAAGAGTGCATTACTTATTCAGTTAGCAACCTTGACAACACAGCTGTCAAATTAATACTGCTGCCTTGGTATTTTCACTGCGAACAAATGACTACATGTGGGGACAACAGACCTTTTTCACAGCAGCCTTTTTGACTAGTAAATAGAGAGTAGGGTAAAAACGGGTCTTACCAATGATATTAATTAAGGTTATAATCCATTCTGGTCAAACAGAGTCAGGGTGCGGCTCACTGGAAAGGCTCTACTACACTAAATGGAACCGAACCTTAACAACAATCATCAACACCTTTGATTGCCCTCAAAATGGCTGCTGTGAAAAAGGTCTGTATTGATATACATTTTTATTACACATTTTTTCATTAGTTTTCTAGTCCATTCTTCCTCCATGAGCACCTTTATATGTTGGTTAGACATCCTAATATCTTGGTCTTCATCCTGATAGGCGCAAATCTTCAAATCACTAAATTCACATTAATTAATAAATTAAATTAATGATCTCTTTGTCACTCTTAACCCTCCTTCTTTATATTCATCCAGTCTGACTGTGGGATAAGAACATGCATGCACTGTTTTCTTGGTATAAATAAATCTAAATATATAATATATAAATAACATCCGGATTTAATAAATTATCAGTGGTTTATGAAAAAATGAAGTTGTGCCAACAAACGAGTGAGTTCTGAAAATGTAGCTGTGATTCTTCCAGTTTGCTGTCCTAAAATCCAAAGACTAATCTGTAAGCAGATCCTTCATTTTAGAGAATCTGAGAGTTTTATATTTGAGTGTCATGTTTTCGCCTCTGCCATTTTCTAACGTTCTCTAAAGATATTTGGTGAAGCTGATGTCTAGCACCTTATTTGTTTGTTTATGTACTATTCTGGTTGAATTCAAACAAATGCTCAACTATTTCTTTTAGCCTGTTTGAGGTAATTTTTATTATATAAAATAAATAAAATTATGTTGTTCTTTTCTCACAAAATCAATCTTTGTTATCTTAAATTAATATGGTTTATCACATTAAATTCCACAGATTTTAATTCTAGATCACTGCTGAAAACTGTAACAAAGTATGTATATATATGCATATCAGATATGAAAGTGGCTGCTCACAATAATTAGATTATAGTTTGATTAATGATTTAGGACCCATTTTTTCATTCCTCACTCAACTATTTCTGCCATTTTCTTTGAAAAATGCCTTCCAGTAGAGACCGTTTAAAATGTACACCATTCTCCCCATATTTAAAAGTTGCATTTCTGAACAATTAGAAACACAAAAGACACTCAAAGGCAAAGCTTTGAATATGAAATTAAATTGTTGTTAAATTGTAACATATTCATTGATAGGTTGAAATTACGTGTTTTTTTCTTGTTGTTCTCATTTGGCACACAATCAAACATAGTTACACATTTTTGAGGAAAAATTGAGTTGTTTTTTGTGTGTGTATTTGTCTGGATGAAACATGGGTCAATATGTGCTGACAAGAAGCTGTGTGTTTGTGTGTGTGTGTGTGTAGTGTGTATGTGGGCTTTCACACCTCGTCATGCTTTGAGTCCCTAGTTCCACACAAGTGATGGAAGACGACAGGGATAGGAGGAGGGAGTATGAAGGACTGGAGAAGAGGCTCCATAGATGGAGGGAAAAAAGTAAAGAGAGGAGAGGAGAGGAGATGATTTTAACACATTGTCATGTTTGATGGATTGGGGTTCCATCAGAGGAAGACGAGGGAAAAGTAAGAGGGGTTTGGAGGTATCTTTGAAAACTGTCGACATATAAAGATAAGAGGAGGAGCAGAGGGGAGAAACTTCTGCACTGTGTCACGGAGGAGATGGAAAGAAAGAGAGAAAGAAGACAGTCGGGAGACAGGAGAAGACATGGTATTTGACGGGATTAAACAGTACAGCAGGGGACATGGCAAGGAGAAGGAAGAGGAGGTGGAGGAGGAAGAAGAAGCTGTTACACTGTCACACTTTTTGGAGAGTCCCATAGGAGGAGACAGAATAGGAGCAGGAGGAGAAAACACGAGTGGAACTTTTAACTAGTACTGTCTGTCAGGGGAGGAGAGGAGAAAAAAAGGAAAGAAAGACGTAATGACAGGGAAGAAGAGAACAGAGGACAGAAACTTCTTTTGTATCAATATAAAGAAAAGGAGGTGGCAGATGAGAAAAAGAGAAGAAAGGGGAAGCACAGGGTACAAAGAAAGAGGTCAGAGGATGACAATAGCAGAAGGCAGAGAAGTGGAGGGAAGAAGAGGAATAAAAGATGGATGAGCAAAAAAGAGGAGGAAGCTGAGATAGAGGAGAGAAGAATGATGATGTTGATGAGGAGGAAGAAAAACTGTCAATCCCTGATTGAATTGATAAATCTACAATATTATCAATTTAATGGTCTGTGTCATCATCTACTTGTTTATTTAAACTATATTTACACTTAAGTTACTATAATAATGATTCTAAACTGATGATATATAAACATTTTCAATGGTCGATCACTCATTGCTAATGTAAATTGTACTCACTTATTTCTGCACATGCAAACATAAGTGAGTAAAGATGCAAATAAATTAATTTACATTGTTTTGTGATTTGTACTGATTAATGACAGACTTAATGATACTGTTTCACAACACCTCATTAAAATGTATTAATGTTGTTTACTACTGTAAACATCATAACAGAGGGTTCAATGAGTTTGTATGGAGATTATGGAGATTTAATGTATATTCTGATGGTTAAACTAAATATGGAAAGACTTTGGTGAACACACACACACAAACCCACATGTGGACACCAACTGGCATGATAAACAACATGTCTCCATTTAATTTATGTTGGCACATGTGCAGTCTTAATGCCAAGGTTAATAATTATGTTATGTACTAATTGCATAACTAAGCACACACCCACACACACGCTGACACACAAGGACATAAGGAAAAGGAGGAGGAGAGGAGAGGACATTGCTGCCTGACAAAATCTGTGACATATTCACGCACAGGCACACATATCCAACTTTGCGATGGTCACATGTTGCAATGTATGTTAATCTACAGTGTATATTTTTTGTGTCCGTTTGTGTGTGTGTCCATTGTGTGTGACACAAGGTCATTGCCCTCCACAGGGTGCGTGTGTTTTCAGCTGCTTTCCCTCTCAGCACTGTTCCTTCCCCCATGTTGCACAGTCTCCCAGCCGGATGACTGACGGAGGTTGACTAGCTGCAGTGAACTCTCCATTGCCTCCCGCTGTCCTGAGGCTCCTCTGGACCAAATCAAAAAAACCTGCAATATCACAGGGTCATCTTGAAACTTCTAAAGCCTCCAGTGGATTCAGATTTTACCTCCAGAAAAAAACTCCTACATGAAAGAAGTGACTGAGGAAGTCAGAGATGGATTTTATTTCTTTAAAGAAGAAACATCCACCCTATGCACCCTCAACAGCACTGCTAAATGACTGCATCTGCCTGCACTACATCTAGCACCAACTGCACAAACAAACAAAAGCTAGATACAGGTTTACACCTGCTCTCTGGGGGTTGTTAAGATGGCATTGGAGGACATAAAGAAAAACTCCAAACAGAAATAGAGGAGGATGAAATAGGTTAATGGAAAAATAAATCACAAGCCTATTCATTCTCTCATGAACAAATGGGAAGTTGTAGCAGCTATGGCTATATTTTCTCATTAATTATTTGTGGGGAAGCAGCTTTGGGAGATAAAATGGTAAGAATTATCTTAAAAGGATACAAATGCTCTGCAGCAGGGACTACTTTCCAGTGGAAGTAATAGTTGTAAAGCTCAAACCAAAAGAAAAACTGATTAGCATACCCATAAGCGGATTTTGGTATCTGTGTTAGATGACTAACACGCCGACTGGCCAAACGCTTGGTACATTTGCTTGAATTAGAAGATTTTAGTAGTTGTCGAAGTACTTTTCAAAAAGACGTTGAACCTTCTACCTGCTTACTCTAAAAGTCACTCTGCATAATGGAAATGGAGTTTTTAAGCTGCATGATATCACATAAACGGCAACAGCCCTCAACTGGCCATTCAGCGCTGCTATCAGTAAAAGCCTTGTTACTCATTCACACCTTTCCAGTTTTCAGTAAAGTCAAACAGCTACATGAGAAGTGACTGAACTACAATGGTTCCCTTTCCATCTTTCTAACTGCGCAATGTGTAACTTCTCATATCAGTATAGCAAATGTCAGATCCAGTGCTTGTTTAGTCAGTACATTAATCCTGTCAACCTCTGTTGCTTACAGCAAAAAGAAGCAATAAAATTGAAACAACCAAAACAACTGGAAAATAAAATCAGGCTTTTATCTCTGGCTGAGAGGCACTTGAAGTGCCGGTTTGATAGAAGATGAAACGGGACCTTGCTGGATTCCAATAACAAAAGCTGGCTGTTTTCTCAGTATTACACAGCCTGAATGTTAAAGCTATTTTCTGGAATTTATATGTAAAGGTACAATTTACACATTAATCAACAGAGTGAACGTGTCTCTTTTGGTCGGGTTTCAGCCACTCTCTCTGTGGCAGGATGCTTAAAAGCCTATTTGAAATTTGTGGTCCTGTGCCAAAATGCATTGAGAAAATCAATTCTATGTTCCAGAGTCTCTTTGCTGTGCTCTCTGTGTGAAAAGAGTTAATTTACTGAAAGCACATCCTTAGCGCTAATAGAGAACTAGAGATAGAAAAACATGAAAATCCCAGTCGGAACACAGACTGCTATCACTTCAGTGTCCATTTACAGATTCCTCTGTCGCAGCTATAAAAGGCAAATATGTTATATAGATAAAATATGTCCGTCCAACTGTAAGAGCTAACAATGTTGTGGGTGTGGCTCTATTGGCATATGATATTCATAGGTATGTTTTTATTAGTGTAAAATCACCAATTTATTAAAAGTATCTTTTAGCATTAATCATTAACTGTAAGGATAAATATGTGTTGCTATGTACAAACTGTTTACATATAAAAAGCTGTGGTGAAATTAATTTAGTTCATGACTGGTTGTTTACTCTTTACACAGTAATTGCAAACTATGGTATTGATTAGTATACTAATTTGTGAACCATCACAATTACTTTTACTATTACAAGTACATGATCATAACCATGGGTTCACTGTCACCCAAATTCTAAAACTTAGTCCCCCAGCCACCATCAAATAGAAGACTGGACTCAAAACACACATACACAGACGACACAAACACATGTATCAGTAAGCGAGTACATGATGATAAGTATGTCTACGTACAGTACACACACATACAGAACATGCACAAATACACATTGACATGGACACACACTCATGAGCCGAGAACATGAAGATCAGTGCACGGCTAATTGAGCGCAGAGATAACCACTGCATCGGTTCATAAAACACACAAACACACTGCAGCCCCCTTAACTGTGTATGTTCGTCTGTGTGTCGGTCTCTCTCTTTCCCGGAGGTGTGTTTGATCTCATGACTGTGATAATGTGATATCCAGCCCTTGTCTTTGATCCCCTCATCACTATAAACACTGCTGATGCCTGGTAAACACACGCTGCCATTAACACACTGATTGCACTGCTCTGTCTATGTGTGTGTGTGTGTGTGTGTATAAAACAGAGACAGAGATAGAGGTACTTTTAAAGACCCAGTAGGCTTAAAGTATAGTTTAAGGGCATAAAAGGCTTTTTAGATAATGACCTGGAAACACAGGGAAGGACTGGTTTACCACGTCACATTAACATACATTTGGTTTGTGGGTCATTTCAGTTAAAACACTAATATTTTTAAAGATAAACTGCTATTTGCTTCAAAATTATATTTACATTTGTTCGTGTGTGTATGTGTTTGAGAGGCAGTAAAAATCAAGTGGAAAATCTCCTGCGTTTACAACTCTATATTACATTAAATCATAATAAATGGAGGGATATGAGTAACTCAGATGAGATAATGTATTAACACAGTGGAAAACAGATGCACAGATGTGGCATCTTACTGTTGACACACAAACACACACAAACACACACACACACAACTACACACACAGGCCACTTCTGAAAACACTAACATACACCATGTTTCAAAATGATCAGTACATGTGTAACTTAAATTAAAATAATCATAACCTCATTATTTTCTGAACATTTTTTTTATATAAAATGTATTGTATAATAATATATAATGCACAGTAAAGAGACAATGGGGACCTGGTCAGATTTGAATAGTCTTTACTGTCTTCATTGGACCAATTTGTACAATTTATCTGACGATGTGTTACATAATGGTGTAACTAAACCATTAGCTCTAGAAACAGGAAGATTTAATTGGTCTCTCTGAAGAAGAAAGGCTTTAATTGTTGCATGATTCAGATGAGACTGAAGACAATGTGCATTTTATCCATTATGTCTCTTTATATTGTGATTTAGGCTATATTTCTTATTTAAATATTCTTTATTTGACGGCCATCCTTTGGCTCTTTGTTTGCTATGCCACTCCTGTAACAACCAACTTGTTGTCAGCTTTGTGACAATGCATTTTTCAGATAATCTAATGAAGTTTTAATAGTTTCCCCAATCTTATTATTGTAGAACCTTTCTTTGTTTTATTCTTTCTTTTTATGTAGGTATTACTGCTGATAATATTGCATAAAACCCATTATACCCACAACACTCAGCAGTTTCATGACAATGTTTTCTCTTATGCTATTTGTCTAAAACTCTGCATACACACTATATCACTGTGTGATATCCCTGTGCTATGGGTGTTAATTACTTCCCTATTGACACAGGAGACTAAATAAACTTGAAACTTTGACTTAGGGACATTTTTGGTGGAATACTGCTCACATCATACTCACAATGAATACCCTCTTGGGCATTATCTCTATATGTCTTTTTTCATGCCAACAATCCACCATCGAGTTGCGTGTGAGCACTTTGAAAAGAGCAGTGACATTTTCAAACACCAGCAGAGAACAGATCTCAACGCATGAAAAGCTCTTGGCTGGATGAGGGGGAAACAAGATAAGAACAGGTCACAGAAAGGAAAAGGAGGAGAAAGGAGAGGACAGGTGTGATCCCCACTGAGTTTTCTGTACAGACCTCTGAGGAGAAACAGAGGAAGAAAAGTAGAAAAAAAAGAAAGAAAAACAGAAGGGAGCAGCAGAATTGCTCCAGTGTGTGTTCAACCTGAATCCCGAATCAACAGGCCTGTTTAAACATAAGCGATTAGGGAGCAGCACTGCATTTTGTCACTTCAGAAATATGGTATAAGAGCGACTGATGCTTTGATTCTATTTCTTGCAGCTTTGCCAGCTGTTAAGTGCTGTATGTCTTGCCAACTTTAAAGTGCTCTTGTCTGGTCAATTGTATTAGGCTTTGCATAAAATAAATGTGATTCAAATTGCACTAAGTCCACTCAGACGAATATCACACCTACTCTGTAATGTCATCTAACCAGTAATGTCCTAGTTGTCTCTTGCCTTTGTCTCCATTTTTGGAGATTTGTGGCAGTTCTGTGCTGCACTTCCATGAAATTGCCCATCAATCAAACAGTAGAGGCAGTCTATTGTTGAAGTTTTGGTCTTTAAAATATTAACTCTGTACAGTATCTAGTAATACTAATCCTTATAGTGTCCTTTTTAGTTAGTACACAAGAAATGAACACACTTAACTGTTTTATACTAACAGGAAATGACAAGACTTGCACTGTCTAATGTCAATCTGTCAATATGTGTATTTTAAGAATGCATCAAAACAGTGGGAACACACTAGAACACGGCTTAGAATTAGTTGCCCTATGTATTATCAGGACACACTTCCGTTGACAACACAGCAACGGCATTAGCAAATCAGTCATGAACTGACTGTGGTGTGACTTAATGTTGTGTTGTATCAATAAAGTTAATACAAAGTTAATGGCCTGTTGATTCAGGATTCTCTAAAACCTCATGAGGTGCATTCTCAGTGTTGATTGGCCGTCACACCTGTCCATTCCTTCCCGCTGCGTCTCCATTGGGGCGTTTCAAGTAGAACGTAGAAGGAGGACTGCTTATTGTACTCTTCCCGGTCTAAGATCCTAACGGTTATGGTCTTCCTGTATGGGACACACACATACACACACACATAGAGGGAGGAGGTGAATGCATGCATGATAAACAAATGACATGGCAAGGTATGTACACAAAAAAAACAAATCCAAAAAAAACACACGCGCGCACACACACATATACGAGGTGGAGAGGTGGATGTGGTGAGATGAGTGTGACCCACAACCTGCTGCATGTTCACTGTCATAGTAAGGACACATCAGGGTGTACAGTAGCAAAAATCTAAATCTCCTCCTGCCCCCATGTGTCAAGAACATGCAGCCTCTGTGGACACCGTGGTGGACACTCTGGGGTCACAGGGTCACAGGGGTCACCCCCTTCCTGACCTTTGGTGTCGTTGCTCTCCACCAGGCGAGGCTCTCCGATCTCTATGTAGAAGGTTTTGTTCTTCTCGTACTCCTCGTCGTCGATTACTTTCACCTTGATGGTTTTACTGAAGAGGAGGAGGGAGGGGGAGGAAGGAAAAGAGGAGGGCAGAAGAGAAGGCAGAAAAAGTGAGGAAAGGACAGGCTGGAAACTGGAAAACCAAGAGGAAACAGAAAAAAAGCAGCGTTTGGATTTCCCACAAGCACCTAAAGCTCAAGACACAAAGGCATTTTTTTTACCTCCAACAACGTCTAGTTATCAGGTAGCATTAAAAAAAACTACTCTACTGCTCTGCGTCCTCTGCTGTTTTTGAGGCTGTTTTACCTTTAAGCAGGAAAAAAGAAAAGTTTGTACATTTTCACCTCATCTAACCATAACATCTGATGTCAGATTAATCTTTGGTGTTATCGGAACAGCTCACATTTGTCTGACAAGATTGATCTGATAAACTCCTCGCTCTGCCAGCCTGCAGTCCTGATCAAGGCTCAATTCAATCTGCCGCTCCAGCCTGATATCAGCCTTACAAAAAAAAAACGTTGTCACTTTGATGGTAAAAGCTAAATGAAGGCTGAAAGTGGCTGGAGAGTTTATCAACTCCATTAATCATTTTGGCAGATGAACAATCATGAATTTGGAAACTTTGAGGATCCTGCAGCAGGTTTGCCATTTCAGTACTTTAGCAAACTTTGCTTTCCATTTTCTAAGACTATTTGACAATATACTCCCATGCAGTGGACAATTGTATGTGTCTAGTTTCTTAAAAGTTACATTTATAAATAAGATTATTTCAATTTTGATGCTTGTAGGAAACCAGGAAAATTCACTGTAAATTCAGCCTATCCAATAATTCAATTTTCATCAAATATCTACTGTACAAAGCAGCAGTTAAAGGTTAGCCTATTCAGCCTATAAAAAAATAATTAAAAAGGAGCACTTTAATGTTCTGTTCACGTTGTTGGCTGAATTTAAAAGTGAATTGAAAAGTACGATAGTCTTTAAAGTTGTACAGAAAAAGCATGTTGACAAGTCTGAGACATTAGAAGAATCATCTGAGACCAGATGCAATGAAAAAAGAAACTGAGAAAGAAAATAACAATGAAGAAGGAGCGATGATTTTAACAGAAAGATATGTCTGCTGCTGCATATGAACACCTTCAACACCTTCTGTTAATTCCCTCAACAATACACAGTAAAGAAACCAATCTAACCAGCTCTGGTGGTATTGACTGAAGCCAAGAGAAACCAGTCAGAAATCAGTACAGTGAGTACAATGAACATGCCGATATGCCACGACTGAAACAGCACATACACTAAGCACCATAACAACACATAGATATTTATGTTCCTGTTGTCGTTTTCCTTCTAAACCTTCCGATGTCTGATTAAGTGAGCAGCAATAAACCAGCCTGTAAACTGTAACATCATTCTGTCGATGCACAAAGACAAGCCAGTGATTTCTTTCTCTGAAGCTGAATAGCTCCTATTATTGACCAGCCAAATGCTCCAGTAAGACTCAGTATGGAGAGAGAGTGTGTGTGACTGTGTTTTTTTGTGTGTATTTATTGTGGCACTTGGCCTCAGTCATATTTGGCAGGGAAGCTAATATCTGAGGTCACAGGGCTATGAAGCAGGACACGGTGTGCGTATACAGTATGTGTGTGTGTGTGAGTGAGTGCCTGCGGGCGCGTGCATATGTGTGAATGTGTGTGTTTATCTGTGTTTCCAGTCTGGAACAAAACCCATATTCTGATCCAAATCCACTACAGGCAATAACAAAGACATCGTAGAGAATATTCATGAACTGGCCTATAGGGTGGGAAATGGGAACACACAAAAACACAGACACACAAGCTTACATAAGCCTTTATCGCCAATCACAGACCTACAACCTGTTTGGAATCGTTAGCAGGCGTTGTGTTTGCAGCACTACATTTGAATCCACACTCTCTAAACTGGGTAGAGGTTTAAGTGAGTAAAGTACCTAAGTGTACTTTGTACAGTACACAAATAAATCTACATTTTGTACTTCTTACCTTGGCATCCTCAGCATGCCACCTTGATGACAGAGGACATAAAGCAGCCTGCTAATAATCTAATTATACGCAGAAGCATCACAGGTTAATCAGCTACATAATACAAACACAGTAGAGGGTAAACCATTAAAATAACACACACACACACACGCACATGCAAATTTCATGGGGTTAACTCATTACACTTGAGGGATTAACCCATTTATCATTGTCCCGTAATACCAGATGGAGCGCAGTTTTCACCTTCTGGCCTCGAGGAGCTCAGATCCAACAGGCTGTCAAGTTAGAACTCATACATCAGAAGTGATGGAGTAGAACCTTACCCTGCCTCAAGATGGAGCCATTGAGCAAGGCACTTAACCACCCCAGTGGAAAGGCTAAGGGAAAAGCAGTGTTTATATTCCCACAGGGAATATAAACACTTAATACAAGGCCTATTACCAATGGTGTAGAAGTACAAGGGCAACTTTTATGTTTGTGGAATTTACCTCTCACACTTCTTTCATTTGTATGCAATAAATAAGTGTGCTGATTGGCTCCCTCTCTGAGTGGGTGTCCCTCCTGAGCAGCTACATGCACCTCTTGATTTTGCACCCTAATTGCTATCAAGGCTTAAAAGCCCACAGCAGCCTCCATAATTCTCATCTTAACAGAGGAAAAAATGGTAGAGTAAAACCAAGCAAGCCTTGTTTAAAATTACAATTCCAAATTGCTGATTCATGTGACCGATATTTCCAGATGACAAGACTTTAACTTTTAATATTTTTACAAATTACAGACATGAGAACACAGATGACTTAAATTAACACAAATTACAGACCCAAAGCAACAGTAGTCCCATGTGAATTTTGGGCTGTATTTCCCTTGAAAAAACAAAAACATTTCCATCAAATCAGCTACAGAACACATGTTTTTGTATCATTAACCTAATTTATTAAAGCCTCCGTAAAACATTTTTGCAACGATGGCTATCTGACAGAGGAACTTTAATAGCTGTCTGCCTGCCTGGAAAGAAACTAAAAATGATGATTTAACTCCATATAAGTGTAACGACAAGGAATCAGTTTTGTACAGACAGACTGGTGGACTTCCCCCAGTTCAGGAATGGTGACTCCTCTGTTGAAGCTGCCAAACCTCACAGATGACCAGCTCGCTGGAAAAACACACACATGCTTACACACATATTCACCCATTCTTGTACAGCCGGACAGTGCCTCAATGCAGATATCAACAACTAACTGTTACCATCTTTATCTGCGCCCCTCTTTTCTCTCTCTTTTGTGTTTCACACTAAACACACACTCAAATACGTGAGCGCACACACACACACACA